>NC_067489.1:70336951-70636951 GCF_947179515.1 Apodemus sylvaticus
TGGGTGTGGCCTTGACCCACCTTTCCCTAATGAAGTCAGCTAGCTCCTTGGTGGCCACAGGACCCTGCTTCACACAGTGGTAGAGGACCTCAAAGCCATGGTTTTTGTCGCCCTGTAAGGGATGAGAGGAGATGCCGAAGTCAGAGAAGGGCTTTTAGGTTGCCTAGCAACAACGACCAGCCTTGGAGACCAAGGAGCCAAATGGCTGCAAGAGATGGAGAGAGACCTAACCAATCAGCAGGCTCCGTTTTCCCAGCAGCTCGAGGGAAGCATCCCTGAGACCTCTGCCTCCTGGGTCTCTGTGTGGCCGGAGATCCACTTAATGTGTCTTCCTCTTCGTCTTCCATCTCATTTTCTGAGTCAGAGTCTCTTACTGAGCCTGAAACCCGTAAAGTCCCAGAGATCCATCTCCGCCCGACTGCCCAGTCCTGGGGTTCTCCCGGGTCCTGCTTTTTATGTGGCTGCTGGGACCTTGAAATCAAATCCTGATGCTTGCCATGAGAAGCACTTTTCCTACCAAAGCCAAGAGTGGGGCAAACCCACGCCAGCCTCCTGCCCTTCTGTCCCAGCCGCCATCCCTCACTCTAGAGTCATTGTTATCAGGGGCTCCCGCTGTCCATCAGCTGCCGACACCTCAAAAGTCCTCAGGGTATTTCTGCCCCCAGCTTCCCAACGGACCATTCCACAGCCCCCGGGCTCTGCAGAGCTCCAGCCTCCCCACAGGCCATGGTCTGCTCCTCTACCCCATATTCTCTCTCTTCCAACTGAAGTGTGCTGGGCCGCGCATAGCAGGGGCTGCACCTCTCTGAGCCTTAGTTGCGGCATGTGAAAAACAGGGGCGACGGTAGCAGCTGCCACACAATGGCTTTATGAGTGAGATGTGTCTGGCACTCTGCTAGACACGAAGGCCTTCGGGGTGATAATGAGGGCTCCACACACAGCTCCCACTGAGCCCCTGCTGCTGCTGGGGATCCTCGGGTGAGGCTGCACCAGGCACTGCCGCCCAGGGCATTATCTGGGGAGAACGTGGAGCCACCCACTGGCCCGGCTCCCAGACCTGGCAAGTCCTCAGCACTGTCCGCCTCCACGGAGCGGGCGGGCGGGCAGCAAGGGTCTGAGGAGGGACTTCCAGGGCCCGTGTCTCTGGTCGGAGCTCCTGGGTGACAGCCAAAGGACATTCCCCCACGGTTTGACACCCTCTGCTGCTTAATCGTCGACATGGTTCCCCAGTGCCGTCTAGGCTTCTGACCTGGACTTACCTCAAGGGAACCGGGTACCCCTAATACCAGTCAGCACTGAGCTCTGAGGGAGGAGCTGGGGCGTGGCTCATGGGCGGAGCCCCTGCCTATTGCATGGGAGGCCCTGCGCTCTATCTCCAGCAGAGCAAAACCAGAAAAGGATCCCAATATATCAGCCCCAGACCTGTGACCCACAGGATGCGACTCTTGTTCAATTCCTGTCCTAGGCACACTGAGGCCGGCTGGTCAGCCTCTTCCTAGGGAGAACCTCTGAGCCCGTGGGATCCTGAATCAAAGGTCTGAGCCCAGCTCAGCCGTGCTATCTTGGGGTACGCATGGGAGGGAAGTTGGGGTGGCTTCTATTTTTTCCTCACTCATTGATTTCTCCTTCCCCCGTTTTCACACCTCGTGGAACATAAAACACTGACAACCCACCCACGGAGGTGCTACTGCCACCACTCCCGACCGCGGGTGTCTCTTGGACCGTCGCTGCAGGTCAGAGGACAACACCTCCAGGGGGACACCTGCCAGTCAGAGGCCATGGAAGAATCTGAATCTTAGGGAGAAGCCTGAGCCCTGCGGGTGGCAAGGGATGGTGGGCCCTTTAAGAAAGCAGAGGCAAGTTAAGAAGAGCCCCAACTGGGGAGGGAGTGGGGATTGTTGCTAGGGGCAACGGATTGCTTAGCAACCAGCTACCACTTTGCAAGCTGTGGGCCTACCAAGGAGGAAGGGGCCTTTTAGCCTGGTGTCTCCCTGACTCTAGGCTCCTCTTCCTGGGCTGCTTCTACAGCCTTGATGCCTCTCCAGTTCCCTGGTCAGACCAGCCCGGAGGAGACCTTGGCCCTTGACTGACACCCAGTGTCACACCTCTCAGACGATTCAGGATATTTCCCGAGGTTGTAATGGCATTTGCACATCCTGAAGAGCAGCCTTCAGGGCTGCAGCAAACTGGGCTGTGGGCTGCCCGGGGCAGGCTGAGCTGCAGGATCAGGCTGGAAGTAGCTGTCTCAGGGCTCAGACCCAGCTTTGTGACAGCCTCTCATTCCCAGACCTGGTTTGCAGCAGGCCTAGATGGCCAAGGTGCAGAGGACAGGAGAGAGTCAATTTACCCCTCACACACCCCAGGTTCCCGAGATGGAAATAAACAAGGAATTCCCTGCTGGATTGGCCTCTACCTGGGAAATTTGCTCTGACCCCAGGTGCAAGGCCAGACTATTCTGACATGTCGTCTGTGGAAACGTGTTCCTCGATAGCCCAGGCTGGCTGGGAGCTGTCATTCTCCTGCCTTAGACCCCTCCGTCTGTCATGCCAGGTGTGTATCCCCATAGCCAGTTTTGTACTGCTGTACTGTGTGAGTGTCCTCTGGGCTGAGTGCATTGATCTGTTCTTTGCTTAGGGTCAAGGCAACCCACGATTCAACCTCTGCATTCCAACCGCCTAGCCTCCCTTGAGCATAAAAATCCATCTAGCCCTTTGTGAGCCCCCCCGAAATGACTGCAAAGAACAAAATAGAAGAATCAGTAGGTCTTACCCAAAAATGCTCCCCAAAATAGGACATCCTGGTGGCCTCTGTCCTGAGTCTGTCTGAAAAGAGAGGTAGGGTGGAAGGCCTGGGCTGTCACCAAGGGTCGGAGCAGGGGACTCCAGTCACCCACACCCACACACACCCCCACACCCACGCACCCACACACACGCGCACACGCACACACACACACACACACACACACACACACACACGCATGCGCACACATGCACACATGCACACACACACACATGCACACACACACACGCACACACACGCACACACACACACACACACAGGAGGACTAAGGACATGAGGGCCCAGGCCCTGGAGCAGGCCCCAGCCTTGGTCCTGTAGCCTTAGGCAACAGGGACATACCTGTGCCAGTCTCAGGGGCCTGGGATGGGACAGGGGGACGGAAGCTGGAGGAGAGGGAGCAGGTGGAGTTTTAAAGCAAGGACTTGTGGGGCCAAAGTGGTATTGGACAAACTGAATTCTAGACAATGGTTCTGGGCCATTTCAGATGTAGGGAAACTGAGTTACGTCCCAAGAGAAGAAGCTACTTGCCAAGGTCAGATGGCAGGAAGGGATAGTGGATTTTGTCTCTAAAACACCGCGGTGATTTCTGTGGGAATAGTCTAGGCACGGTGAGCCTGGGAGGGCGTGGTTCCCCTGGGCGTCATGGTCAGTTCCCACATCAGGAACCATGAATACTAACCACTGCGCAGAAGCCACTGTTCACCTGCTTCCAAGTCACTCAGCGTTGTGCCTCAGTTTCTCCATCTGTAGGAGACAGAACACCCAGAAAAGGTTTAGCCAGAGACTCCAGGTCACTTGGTATAGGGTGGGGCCAAGCAGCAGCAGAAGGATGTGTGGAATCCTGGGTGCAGGGAGGTCGACTGTCACAGGAGCCTGTTCTCATTCATACTTTATGAGCTGCTGGGCTATGTGGCGACAGCTGGAGTCCAGGAGGCCCAGCGACAGATGAGACGGGGCAGCTGACCACAGGACCACAGGACTGGACCTCCTGGGCCCCACCAGGAGGGACTCACTCACCCCTTAGCCTCAGTGTGCCTAACATTGAAATTAGCTATCGTTTTCTCTCTCTCTCTCTCTCTCTCTCTCTCTCTCTCTCTCTCTCTCTCTCTCTCTCTCTCTCTCTCTCTCTCTCTCTGTAGTCCAACTGGCCTGGAACTCTGGATCCTCCTGAGGACTCAGCCACATGTCACTCACCTGACTGGAGCTGACGGGGAGCAAGGGGGACTGGGCAAGGCTCCCCTGGCTCAGCCTAGAGAGGCAGTGTGTCCCAGATACAGGAAGTACGCTGGGGACTTCAGGTCAACAGGAGGGATCTGGCAGCTGGGGTCCTCCAGCAAATTAGGAGTCCACTGGGAAAATGATGATTTCATTTTCAAACGGACGCCTTCCAGCCTTGATTGGGCAACGCCTCTCTTGTGCCAAGACAGGCTGGCACTCCAGGGGGAAAGCCACACATGTCTGTATTGTGAGGGTTTGTTTGGTTGGTTTTTTTAAGCACAGCCATATTCTGTATCCCAGGCTGATTGCTAACTCAGGGTCATTCTCCTGCCTCAGTCTCCCAAGTATTAGGGTGACAGCCTAGAGCATTACACCCACCTTTCCACATATATCCCAGTGTCTAGCTGGGATCAGGCAGCCTATTTGAACCCCTAAAGAACCCCGAGGGACAAGGACTCTACACCAATGTGGCAGCTTCATCCTTATATGAAGTAAAATCCATGCCTCCAGTGCACCAAGCCCTCCTGCACAAGTGCTTGGGGACCATACTAGGGAAATGGCAGTCGTCTTGTCAGGCCAGATAAATGCCACCAGGTTCAAGAGGCTCTTGGGCAACAGTCTCCTGGAAGCCATCAATGTCCCCAGAGCTCATGTTAGGCAGCACCCTGCCCCCCCACTTAAAAGCCACTCTGGGGGGGCACACTCATGCTGTTTCTGAGCCCACCTGGCCAGACACCAGCTATCAGGGCCAAAACGGCCACCCAGCAGCCCTTGATGAGCCACAGCCTGCACCCAGGTCAGGCCAACGAGAGAGCGGCCAGAGGTGGCGCCAAGGATAGGCCCAGACACCACCACCTGGCCAGGAAGTTGACAGCGGCCAACTGACCCACAGACAGACCGTTGGCCCCAGACCCGGAGCCACAGCTGTGAGATACCTTCCTGTTCTGAGGAGACAAAGATTGGGGTTAAACTCACCGATGGGCACTGAGAGGAGTGGGGCCCCTGAAGGATGGAGTACGCACTGGGAGGCTGGGACCCATGACACTTCCGCCAATACTAACTGGAGGCCTCTCTGTCTGGGGGAAGGACAGGAAGCCTGGCCCGCCCTGCCTGCCACCCAACCGTCACCTCCCCGCCCAGCATCCCTGGGACCTCCCCATAGTCACAGGGCAGCCACACAGAAGGGGGAGGGGAGGGAGCAGTCTGGGGCGATATGATCATTACCAGAGAGAGAAACACTAACTCAGACACCCACAGGGCCTTTACCTTGGCCCAAGCTGGGTCAGTATGCCCATGAGGGGAAACTGAGGCTTGGAGACAGGTAAAGCCTCACCCTGAGAAAGGGAAACTCAAATATTCTTTATAACTACTTTAGGATCAACAGATTAAAGTTTGCTTCTTGACATGGTCTCATGTAGCCCAGGTTGGCCTCAAAATTCACTATGTAGCAGAGGTTGACCTCAAATTTTTGATCTTCCTGCCTCCTCTTCTGGGTACTGGGGTGACAGTGTGCACCACCATGCTCGGCTTTGGTTTGTAAATATCAGGTACTACAAAGTGTCTCTCGGCCCCATGTTCTTGGGGTATTGTTTTTTTAAACCCATGTGATTTGGAAAGAAGTTAAAATACCAATAGAGGCCTCTGAAAAATATTTTAGCATAAGACAGTTTACCTAATGTAACCCAGGGTTTTCTGGCCTCTACACTACTAATATAAGGTCCAAGGGACAGTCACTTGCCCAGAGGCACACAGCAAACACCCTATCTCTTGACAGTGAGTCCCCAAAACCTAAGGCTTGGGCGTGAGAACAGCACCAGGGAACTGAGTCAGGCAAGACCAGCAGAGAGCGGCACTCTGGGGCTTGGGTACAGGCTGGCTGTGCCCACCACCACTGATCCCTTGTGTGACCTCCCCCCCCCCCGCCGCCCACCAGCAGGAGATCCATGGGGAAACTGAGGCCTCTGTGCAAGCCTTCCACTGAGTCATTTCATTTATCACACATACTTTGAGCACCACTGTGTCCCCAAGTCCGTGGGGTGCTGGTGACTCTGGTCACACCCTTCAAAGACATCCTACAACCTCATTGGCTGTGACCCCATTTAATGAATGCAGTATCATAATTACTATCACAGGAGTGGGTGTTTACAGCGTGCCCTCACTCCCACAGCCACCTCTGATCTTCCTACAGGGTTTCGGTCCCTTCCACAGAAGGCTCAGTCAGTCCAGTCTGAGCATTCAAAGTTGGGGGTGTCAGGCCTCCTGCCTGGGACTCACCCTACTGTCCTGCCAGAGGCAGGGGCTAAGACCTGACCTGGGACTCTGCCCAGGAACCAGCCCGGGAACCCTGTTGTAGGTGATGGTATGTGGGTCAGGGTGTGACCTGGACAGCCGCATGGGTGGGACCAGGGTGACAAAGTCCTGGTCTTGATTGGAGGTAGGTCTATCTTAGGTCATATAGAAACTGTCCTCTCCTGGCCTTAGGTCCCCCGGCTCTGCCCCAGGCTAGATTGTACCCATCAATCAAAATCATGGTTTGTTTTGTTTATGCTTTTTATGAGGCAGCATCTATGTAGCCCTGGCTGGCCTCAAGCTGCAGACGGTCCAGCCTCAGCCACCAGAGGATTGGAAAGACTACACCAGGCTCAACTCGTTTTAAGAGTGCTGAAAACGGGAGTCTGCCCTAACATCTGATTGTGGTCCCCATCTGGAGAAAATGGGGCACAGGTGCTGGGAATTTGAGACAGACAGTCTGGCCTCCTCAACCTCTATGTTCCGAAGACGAGACTAAGGGTCAGGGAGGTGCTGTCACCTGCCCAAGGTCACTAAGAAGCAGGCCCCGCGATGCTGAGGGCAAGTGGAGGGGTAGCCACCCCCAACCTCTGCACCCCATCCTCATTCACCTAGACTAATTTTGTCCCTCGGAGCAGATGCCAGCCACCCCCACCCCCCCGCCCCGCAGGCTCCAGGCCTCTCCGGGCCCCGCTCACTAGGGAGGGATCCCGCACTCCATCCTCCAGATACCACGCAATCCCACCACATTCGCCCAGCAGAGCCCCCACCTGCCTACCAACCCCAGGGCGGGTGCAAAGGGAGGAAGGAGACCCCCGTTGCCAGGCGAGGATGGGGGGCAGCGAGGGAGGCGGCCCCCAGCTTAGGGCCAGGGAGCTGAAGGCTGGAGACCCGGAAGAGCAATTGGGGGTCCTGGGGGGGGGGGGTCCCAGCCTTCCAGCCCGGGATTGAGAGATGCAATGGAGCGGCGCCCCGCCTTCTGCAGCCGGTACCTGCGCTCGGGCCGGGTCAGGATGGAGGCTGTGTCCCTGCCCCGCACCCCCGCCCCGCACCCGCGCCCCGCATCCGCGCCCCGCGCGGGGGGACACTCACCGCCTCTCACGGCGCCACCTGCGCGCTCCAGACCCGCGTCCCGCCCTCCCCGCGCGCTGCGGAGCGCGCCGCTGGCCCCGGCCATGGGTGTGGTCAGGAGGAGCTCCGCCCCACGGTGCTTCATAAACCCTGCACTGGTTGGCTGAGCCCGGACATTCACCCGCAGGCTATTTGCATATTTTAAAGCGACAGGGGAATCTCCTTGCTCTCTGCACCGGGTCCCGCGGGAGGCAGGAAGGGAAGGAGGGGGATAGATTTTATTGAGTACCCACTGCGTACACGGCTCTTTGGGGAACCCCTCCGAGGCTGTGAGTGAGGTGACATTTAATATTGAGCCTCATTTTACAAACAAAGGCACCAAGGAACGTGGCTAGGAATTGCTTTGGAGATCAGACAGCAGCTCCGGTCCATCCATTCACGTGACAGGCCGTTTATTCGTTCAGGCTGTGTGCTGGTGATGAAACCAGGCTGCCCCAGCACCAAGTGAGAGCCGCAGACCCACTCCTCTCCCGTGTGACAACTTTGAGAGACTTATCAACTCCCTGGCCTGGGCTCCGTTTCAGCCTTCCGTTCAGGGACACAAGGCAGCATGGCGATCCTCAGGACTACTGAGCCACCTGGCCCCCTGCCCCAGAAGCACCTCCAAGGAAGTGGGACCACCAGTCTGGGGACAATCAGAAAGCTAAGTGGCCCTGCTCTCCAGCACATGCCCTGCAGCCTTGTACCCCAGACACCCCCGTTTGGGCATTTTCCTGTGATGGGGATCAAATCTGGGTCCACCCCAGACTGAGGCTGCCGCACTTCTTACTTGAACCATCTACTGCATCTACTGCACCTCTGCCCCAAATGATGTTGGGTTCTGATGACAACCACTCACATCTAAACACCAGCTTCAGGGCCTGCGTGCGAGAGGGCTCAGTGGGCAAGGATGCTTGCAGCAAAGCCTGCGTTTGTTGAGGGAGTCCTGAAAATTATCTTCTGACCTGTGGAATGTGCGCACTACCAATCAATCAATTAATCAATTTATTCAGCCGGGCGGTGGTGGCACATGCCTTTAATCCCAGCACTTGGGAGGCAGAGGCAGGTGGATTTCTGAGTTCGAGGCCAGCCTGGTCTATAGGGTGAGTTCCAGGACAGCCAGGGCTACACAGAGAAACCCTGTCTCAAAAAACCAATAATAATAATAATAATAATAAATAAATTTATTCATCAATTCAAGCAATAAAGATTAAACATTTGGATAGGCCCCACACCCAGCTGGCCAGTGACCATCTGCTACAAGGTAAGATTGCCCACTCTGCACATATGAACTCACTCTGTTCCCATTTTCCACATGTCCTTTTGCTTCCCCAAGAGCCCTGGAGTCACCTTTGGGTTCTGGGATTTGAGAATGGTAAGAACAGCACCTCTCCTCCCTCTCTCCCTCGCTCTCTCCGTCTTTCTCTTTCCCCTATAGATGTGTGTGTGTGCGAGTATGCATGTGTGTGTGTGTGCGCGAGTGTGCATGTGTGTGTGTGCGAGTGTGCATGTGTGTGGGTGTGCGTGTGTGCGAGTATGTGTGCGAGTATGTGTGCGTGTGTGCACGAGTGTGCAAGTGTGCGTGTGTGTGAGTGTGTGTGTGTGTGCGCGAGTGTGCGTGTGTGCATGTGTGTGGGTGTGCGTATGTGCGAGTGTGCGTGTGTGCGAGTATGTGTGCGTGTGTGTGCACGAGTGTGCAAGTGTGCGTGTGCATCACACCATTGCCGCGTCCTGAGCTGGAGCAGGCTGGGTTCCAGGGCTGAAGCCAGGCCATCAGAGTCGATGGCTTGGGCTTTGACGTGTGATCACTCTCACCTGCCATTTCCTGGACCTAGGCAGGTGCTGGCCTAGAACTCAGGACTTGCTACTTCAGTTTCCCAGACCCTTCCAGGGGTGTGCGCCCCACGGCAGCCCTCATCCTCGACATAACTAAGTCGTATCTCTGTGTATAAGGACACGGGAGATTGGAGAAAGTCTCCCCTAGTGTGGACTATCAGGAGGAAAAGTGTGATTGTGTGTGTGTGTGTACCATTTATACACACATCTCAACTGGTGACTATTCGCTGGCTTTGTGTCAACATGACACAAGGTAGAGTCATCTAGCGAGAAAGGTGCCTCGGTTGAGATCCAGCTTCATGAGATCCGGCTATAAGGCATTTTCTCCGTTAGTGATTGATGGGGGACGCACAGCCATTGCGGGTGGGGCCATCCCTGGGCTGGTGGCCTGGGTTCTATAAAAAAGCAGGCTGAGCAGGCCACGGGGAGCAAGCCAGTAGGCAGCACCCTCCCCTCCATGGCCTCCGCATCAGCTCTGCCTCAGGTCCTGCCCTGTGTGAGCTCCTGTCCTGACTTCCTTCGGTGCTGAGCTACTGACTACCAGAGCACTTCCCACTCGGATCCCAGCACTTCAGGGGCTAGCCTGGGCTTCCATATTGAAAACTTCTGGGAGCTGGGGCGATGGCTCAGAGGTTAAGAACGCTGACTGCTTTTCCAGAGGTCCTGAGTTCAATTCCCAGCAACTACAAGGTGACTCACAACCATCTGTAATGGGATCCGATGCCCTCTTCTGGTGTGTCTGAAGACAGCGATGGTGTATTCACATATTAAACAAGAACAACAAAAGTTCTGGGAGGCCCCTGTTCTTGAGAATTTGGTCATCACCAACGGGTTGAGTCCACCAATAACTCTCAGCTACTATGCTGAGAAATGATGGACACATTAGGAGGTGCGGCTTCAGTTGGAGGGAGGGGTCACCTCTCCCCTTCTTGGGCTCTGAGTGGTGAGGGGGGCCAGGAGATTTGCTCTCCCATGATGACAAACTATCTGGGTGACCCTGGTCTGAGCCCAAGACGCACTCCAGGCCGTGCCCAGTCGCCATGCAGGAATCTCCCAACGTTTTGTGGGTTTTTTGGGGTGTGGGGTGGGGTGGGGGAATAAGGTGGGATTGGGGTGTCTGCGCACACTCAGATGATGTTCTACGCTGAGCCACGCCCCCATCCCACCAGCTCCCCTTCTGATTGGTCATCTTCTCGTCTGGTTCCAAAGCCGCCTGGTACGCTCGGGAAGGTTATCCAGCCTGGGCTCTGTCCTTCTCACCCGGGAACCGTGAAGATGTGGTGCCTCACACAGCTGTCAAACGAGGTGTCACCCACATTCCCACACGCGACCCTCCGTGCAAACCTGGGCTAGCGGTGCGTTCAGAGAGGAAGGCAAAGCTCAGAGACTGCAGCTAAGACCCGGGAGGCGACACTGCAGCCTCGGGAACGCGCCAGTGCGGGGAAGGCAAGGCGCAGCCCCTGGTCTACAGCGCGAGTCCCCCGAAGGCTCCTCCCCGTCCCCACCCCCTCCGCACGCGCGTGCACGTATTTATCGTCTTCCTTCCCCCCCCACCCCCCCGCCATCCCCCTCAGTGCTGGGATTACAGAGCTGAGCCACTTTTTTTTTTTTTTAAGATTTTATTTATTTTATGCTTGTAAGTACACTGTCGTTGTCTTCAGACACACCAGGAGAGCTTCGGATCCCATTGTGAGCCACCGTGTGGTTGCTGGAAATTGAACTCAGGACCTCTGGAAGAGCAGTCATAACCACTGAACGTTCACATTATCTCCAGCACCAGAAGAGCAGTATTTTGTTTGTTTGTTTGTTTGTTTGGTTGGTTGGTTTTTTGTTTTGTTTTGTTTTTTTAAGCAGGGTTCTGGGAATCGAACTCAAGGCAAATGCCACTTTTGATGTTTTTCTTTTTCCTTTTCTTTTTTAAAATTCAGACAGTCTTACCAGGTAGCCCGGTCTGGCCTCAATGTCAACCTCCTTCTACCCCAGCATCCTGGAAACTGTGAAGGTACTTGGCCCCACCCCTGGCTAAGACTGGATCTCCGCCTCTGCACCCGTCCCTCCCCACCCCTCCCAGTTCCTCCCCGCCCCTCCCCGCCCCCAGTCCCTGCCCCTTCCCGCCCTGCTCTGTGCCAGTTCCTCTCACCACCCTTCTCCAACCATGGCCTCCCTCCATGCCCGCCCCTCCCAACCCCAACCGGGATTCCTAGCAGCCCTGACTGTCAGCCGGGCCCTGGGCTACCTGGTGTCCACCCTGAGTCCTGAGTCCTGAGTCCCTGCTGAGCTGCCGCAGGCGTGTGCCATGGAAATCAGGTGCCAAGTTAGGCCACTTGCTCAATGTTACACGATGGCACTGTAGTGACACGCATATAAGTGTTGATAGAGTCATCTGAATGGCAGCCTCAGGACCCTGAGCCCTTCTGTGTCTTCCCTAGAACAGTTCTCAGGAGGAAGGACTACAAGCCTTTACCCAGTCCTTGGTCATCTGTTAGCTCAGGGGGGCTGGAGAGATGGCTCAGCGGTTAAGAGCACTGACTACTCTTCCAGAGGTCCTGAGTTCAAATCCCAGCAACCACATGGTGGCTCACAACCATCTGTAATAGGATCTGATCTGACTCCCTCTTCTGGAGTGTCTGAAGACAGCTACACAGCTACAGTATGCTTATATACATAAAATAAATAAATCTTTTTTTTTTTTTTTTTTTTTTTAAGATTTGGTTTTTTCGAGACAGGGTTTCTCTGTGTAGCCCTGGCTGTCCTGGAACTCACTCTGTAGACCAGGCTGGCCTCGAACTCAGAAATCCGCCTGCTTCTGCCTCCCAGAGTGCTGGGATTACAGGCATGTGCCGCCACCGCCTGGCATAAATAAATCTTTAAGAAAAAATAAAGAAGCCGTAGCAGAGTGGCTGGTGGGAGATGTCCACACACCGCCATTTGTTTGCAGCCCCGGGGAGGGCACTGAGCCCCATCCTAGCGGGGGCGCCCTCACTTCTCCTCACTTCTCCTCACTTCTATGGAGTCCTTTGGGGTGCTGCTATCCAGGACAGCTAGGAGGAATCTCTGGCCACATGGCAAAATGGCCTCGGCCTGATCTGTTCCCAGCCACCTGAATCCACTCTCCATCAGGGTAGATTGCAGAGCACCCACATTCTCCTCAGCACCCCAAGCCCATCTCAGTCTGGTCAGGAAATGTTTTCTGCCTCTCCATGACACCATTTAGGGGAGAGCGCCCACTCTGGGTCGACATCCCACCAACCCGAGCCATGGCTGAGAGGACAAGGCAGGCCTGCCACCTCCCTGCTCGTCAGGGTCCCCTGAGCGTCCACCTGGGTGCCTTCTCCTTCACTTCTTCCCCAGGGGCCCGTCAAGGACTGCACTCCTGGAAGTTTCTAGAGTGAGAACACAAGGTGGGGCAGACAGTGTGCTTACCAGTTCATTTCAGCAGTGGCAGATGCCTTGCATGTCAGTCTGAGAAGGTAGTGTGGGAAAATAGAAACGGAGGCCTTGTGGACTGTAAAGGCCTGGTGTCTCATCCTCAGGACAGGAACCTGGTCCAGGACAAGGAGGGAGTGTGGTGCGTTACCATTGTATGTGGATTGTGCCAGGTTACCCTTCCCAAAGTAGGCATCCCTTGAGGAAGAAGGGATTCTGTCAAAACTGCCTTCAATGTCTCCCCTGGAAGCTAAAGCCATGTCTGACTCAGTTTCTCGCAGAATCACTCTTCATTTTCTGGATCCTGAGCAGATTGGCTTTGAAAGGGAAGGCCACAGAAGAGGTAGAAACGGACAGAGATGAATTCTGGTCATCTGTCCACGTTTCCCACATAGGCTCTTCTTTGTATCCATGGGCTGTAGCACAGCTGCTAAATCCACTCTCCACCCCGGGTGACTCAGGATCAATGTTGTGTGCAGGAATAACAGGCAGGTAATCCGATCTCAACACTTTGTGCAGTTACCCCGCCCCCCCGCCCCCCAACAGCTGGAGTGGGGCTATTGTCTGTCTCCTTAAAGTCCCATTAGGAGCCCTCTTCTCTAAAGGAATTAGTGAGAGGTTTGATTGGTTAGGGCTCAGGCACTGGCAGCCCGCCCCAAGGAGAGATTTCTTTATTTACTGATAGGAGAGCTGCTTTTGGTTAGTGCTGTGTACCGAGCTAGATGTGGGCGTCTCTGTTGAGTTCTGCTCAGCAGAGACAGCTTTAGAGAGCTCTCACCATTTAAGTCTCCTGCATGGGCGTGCCCCTTCCCAGAGTGAGGCTGGGCTGTTTCTATTTCCCATTGCGACAATTCAACAACCCCATCTTCATGCCAAAGCTAGACACTTCTCACATTGTTTGTAATGTCCTGTTGTTTGTAGCATCAAAAAGAAAACAAAACAAAACCAAAAAAAAAAAAAAAAAAACAAAACCAAAAAATGAAAGTCTGGCTGCTTCTCCCAAGACCTGCTGCCTCTCAGGTCTGGTCTGTAGGGTGCAGCCTCAAGTGTCCCCAGAGCTCCACCTACTGGTACTTGTCCCTTCTTGTGGTCCTTGGGGAGGCAGGAGGCAGGAGGCAGGGCCTGTGTTACTGCTGACAAACAGAAGCACAGTGAAGGGCATAGCTATGGGAAGACATGGCTCTGCCCTGGCTGATCTGGGGTCAGGGCCAGTGGCCCAGAAGAGAGCTGTCCTGTGTGAGGAGAAGGTGCGGGTCCGAGTCCAGTTCCTGATCCTCAGAATTCGTGAGTCTATCCCTCCTTGTCTTATGCTGCTAATTTGGGAGCTGTCTATTTGACTGTAGTAACTGACCACTTGCACCCACACTCTGTCTCCAACAGGCAGAGAAGATTCCATGGAAGACCCAAGTCACCTCACACTGGTTTGCTGACCATGGCTCTACAGTGTCCTCCCGTCAGCTCTGTCCTTATGACCACCTCTGCCTCCCCCCACCCCCAGCTGCCTTGGGCTATTCTGTTCTCAGAGTGTTTGCACTGGCTTGTCCTCTGTAGGAGATGCTGTTCTCTAAGACCCACAGATAACTCACAGTCTTCAAATGTCAGCTCCCCTATGGGTCCTTCCTAGCCCCACCTTGCTAACTCCTCCCACTGTCCTAGAACACACGACTCTCAGCAACCAGGAGAGCAGGGGTTTGCCCCGTGATTTGTTTTTCTCCTCTGCTCTCCGTCTCAGGCCAGAGCATGTCTGATGCACAGCCCAGCCTCTGGTCTTCCAGTCCCTAGAACTGGTAAGTTTATGAGCCAGTGATTTTCACAGGGAGATGAAGGCCACGACTGAGGGGTCCCTTCAGGTTCTGCAATATTCATGTCTGACGGGAGGTCTTCATGGAGGGCTCGCACTGTGTGACAGAAAGGTTACCTTCAGAAATCAGTCCTTAACATCAGATCGTGTAGACAAACCAATAGTCCTGGCACTAGCCTGTGATAGTTGAAGTTTGCTGTAGGACCCTTTGGTCAATGACTCAACAGGTTGTAACCCATTCCTGTTACTGGAGGTGTCACTTGGTGGCGCAAGGTGTCTAGTTGGAGCCTTGTCTCCTCTGTTAGGTTTTGGCTCCTTATGGATTCCTTGCATATATGTATAGGAAGCTTCTAGAGTAGCCGAATTCTGTATAGTTTTTTTGTTTAATTTTCTATATTCTTTGTTTACATTCCAAATCCATATAGTTTTTTTTAAAGGGCCTTTACTATTTGTTGTCACTCCCCGTATTTCCTTTTTTGTTTTTTTTTTTTGTTTGTTTGTTTGTTTTTGTTTTTTGTTTTTTTTGGGTTTTTTTTGTTGTTGTTTTCGGTTTTTTTGTTTGTTTGTTTGCTTGCTTTTTGTTTTTTGTTTTTTGGTTTGTTTTTTTTTTTTTTTGGTTTTTTGGATTTGGTTTTTCCGAGACAGGGTTTCTCTGTATAGCTCCGGCTGTCCTGGAACTCGCTCTGTAGACCAGGCTGGCCTCAAACTCAGAAATTCACCTGCCTCTGCCTCCCAAGTGCTGGGATTACAGGTGTGCACCACCACAGCCTGGCTCCTTATTTCCTTTTTACCTAGGCCTGCATGCTAGGGCTGTGGGCGCTTGCAAAGGAAACTGACCCTCTACATTATCAGGTATGAATCCCTGGCCCCATCCCAATGGGTGGCCTGGATACCATGGAGAGTCTCATCAACTGCAGTCAACATCGTGTCGATGAATATAATAGGAGGGGCAGGCAATGGGGCCTGAAAGCGGTGAGGGGGGTGGAACCCGAGCTTTTCTTTCTCTCTTTATAACACTATGCACTACTTCCTCTTCCTTGGGAGATATTCTTCTCCCCGCTGGTTTTGTTCTTTCTTTCTATTGAATTTATTCTTCATTTACATTTTAAATGTTATGCCCCTTCCCGGTTCCCCCCTCCATCCCCCCACCCCCTTCCTCCAAGAATATGCTCCTCTACCGAACCCACTCCCATCTACCCTGCCTCGATTTCCCCCCACTGGGGCCTCTATTGAGCCTTCACAGGACCAAGGGCCTCTCCTCCCACTGATGCCCAACAAGGCATTCCTCTGCCACTCTTGGCTGGAACCATGTGTGCCCCTTGGTTGATGGCTTAGCCCCTAGGAGCCCTGGGGCGTCTGGTTGGCCGATATTCTTCCCATGGGGCTGAACCCCGCTGTCCCCCCTCCCCCAGCTCCTCGAGTCTGCCCTCCAACTCCTCCATTGTCCACACTGGTTTCTTTCAAGATAGTAATCCTGTGTGGTTACTCAGATTGTAGTTCTCATTTCAGATCCTTAAACACAAACATCCTTAAAAGGGAACACAATAAAATAGTTGTGGTATTGGGTCTGGGTTTGCCAATGCACGATGATTTTTTCCTTTGCTTCATCAGGCCAGTTTGGGGGGCCACTTATTGCCAGGCCTGCGGGGCTGCAGAGGATCTGAACCATCACCTGACTGCCCTCAGTGCTCCCTTTGAAGGCCATGCAGGTAGATCCACTGCAGACTCAATGTTGACAGTGCTTTGCCCAGGCCCCAGGACGGTGGGCACTGCAGTCTGCAGCAGGCTTGCATCGAGCAGAAGCTGCCACTGCAGTCTGCGGCAGGCTTGCATCGAGCACAAGCATAGCGCCGTTGTGTGCTCACTGCATGTCACTGCAGTGGTGCTAGCACAGCTGTCCTGTGGTTCACTGGCAAGACTTTTTTATTGGTTTTTGTTTTTTTGTTTGTTTGTTTATTTGTTTCTTTGATTTTTGCAAACTCTTAGTATGGAATTTGGGCACTAAAGGGAAGGGAGGAGGCAGAAAGAAGGCTCTGGGTGACCCTAGGCCTCAATAATGGATGAAGATCTCTATTACGATGCCCAGAGAATAAACATCCCCAGAAGAGGACGCTGGGACACCTGCCTGTGGCATTCATGTCTGGGCTGTAAATGTGTGCATCATCATAAAAAGAAGAAATTTCCCCTCTGCTTGATCAGGTATGACCCCATGGGTCCCTTACAAGGAGCAGCCAGTGTGGGTGACCTGGATACAACAGAGATTAATCCATTCCAGTCAACATCATGTGGATGAATCTGATAGGAGGCGCAGGTAATGGAGTTTGGAATTAGTGAAGAGGTTGGACAGAGGGGATGGGACCTGTTAGGAATGCTCAGAGCCCAGCAGGGAGAAAAATCAGCTTCCAGGGAGGGCTCCATCCTAATGGAGGAGGGGTGGCATGCTTAGGTTCATTGTCACTGGGTCCCCAGCGTTGTCACTTGTTTAGTTCTCTTAGGCATAGGAGACCTGTACTCCCTGGAGCAGCCTCTCCTAGGCCTTAATCAAACCACATCATTTTATTTTTATGTTTACACCTAAATTTTGTAGACATGCACAGCAAAACAAATACACACACACACACACACACACACACACACACGCATGCACACACTCACATAGCAACACAAACTCAAACACGTGCATGTGCGCACACACATATGCACATGCACGCGCACTTGAACACACACAGACATGCACACTGGTGTTTTGCCGATGTGCATTTTTGATGTACCATGTGGGATAGAATCGAGTGCTTGATCCCTGGAACTGGAGCTATCCACAGTTGTGAGCTGCCACGTGGGTGCTAGCAATCAAAACTGAGTGCTCTAGAAACAAAACTAGAGCTGTTAACTGCCAACCCACCTGTCTGGATTTGTCTTAATATATATGTCGTTAATACTAGCATACAACACTGGAAAATTTATCATAAGTTAAATCGTCAACTTTAATGCAAAAAAATTCACTAAGAAATCTTAGATCAATATGACCCGTGTTTGTTAATGGATCAAACAAAGACATTTTGGACTGGAACTCTGACCTTGTACCCCTGTACTTACCATATGTACATGTGTGTACACTGATACACACGTGAAGGACAGAGACGGACATTGTCTTCCTCTCACCTCCCTGTGTCCCACACATGTGCTAAGTGTGTGGTGGTCAGAGGGTTCACTCGCCACCTGACAGTTGTCTTCTGCCGCATTGTGGGCTCTGGGGACTGAACTCAGGCCGGCAGGCCTCCCTGTGGGTTGCACCCCATGGTCCCACAGTTTTGGAGACATGTTCACTCACCCAAATCCCTGGTGTGTTCGATTTATTCTCTTGGAGCACAGTGACTCTCAAGACTTGCAGGCAAGTAAGAGTTGGGGATCCCCTGTTCCCCACTGCTGCACTCAGGTTTTCAGGGCGAGTGTTTTACTAGCTGAGTTTCCCCGCCCAGGCCCCCATTCTTTTTTCCTAGTTTTATACCGTCCTGGGTTAGGAAGGGGGCAGTGACTCAGCAGCAGATTCTCCGCAGTCCATGGGCCTCTGGGACATTTTTAGTTCTAAGGGGCTAATCAGTCTTTACATTGGAGCTTCATATAATAACGAGAATAAATTATAAACTATAGCTTAAAGATATTCTTTTGCTTATTGAATGTCTTCTTTGAACACACTGAATTGTCCAAGTGTAGATTTTCATTCCGTCTGTCACTTATTCCCTGCACAGAACTTAGACATCTCCTGTGTAGCACACACTCCATCTCTCCAGCTCTTCCCATTTTTATCCCTCCATGTTGCTCTGCCCAGCCAAGCTGCCTTACATTCTATAAAGTTAAATATTAAATTAAATGAACCATACTCATTGGTTCCATTTTGCTTAAAGCCTTTTGAATATCAAGCATCAGAGCTAGGATGGCATAGGTATCACCTTGTCAGGATATTTCCCCAATTTGGGGGTGAGTCCAGGGGCACCATGAGGTCCTGCTCTGTGCCAGTTAGTGTCCAGATTACCATGGATACTGTATCTATTACCTAAGGACTAGGTTGTGCTCCTGCTGGTACAGGTATAGAAACACTACTCCTGGGCATAAAAAATGAAATGGGGAAATAAAAAAACCTGAAGAGCAGGGCGGCCGACTCGTGTGGTATGTGAGGCCATAACTTGAAGCCACGTGTTTAGTGGGTGAAATCATTCCCCAGCTAAAAGGAGAAAGCTGGCGTTAGGGCAGGATGGGCTGAGAGGTGGGGGCTCCTCCACAACCAGTGGTTCCTCTCTGTGGTCCTCAGTTTCTTTTTCTATTTGTCTTTGTTTGTACCTTCTTCACACCCAGGGTCTTCACATACAGGGTCTGACCAGGCTGGCCTAGAACAGCCCATGCTCCTGCCTCTCCTTCTAGAGGGGCTAGGATCACGGGCGAGCATGAACCACCACACCCATCACCTAATTACTATTTGGAAGCAGAATCCAGAATATGCTGATGACTGACTGAAAGCAGTTGATCTGACAGTTGCCGATACAAGAGCTGCAGGAGCCTCCTCCGACAGCCCTGACCCAGACCCAGGCCCACAGATGTAAGCTGGTCCCAATGCAAAGGCCAGCTGGGAGTTAACAGCATCTCACAGCTCACCCTCTAGGCGGATGGTCCAGTGTCTGTAGGAGGAGCTCACAAGACAAATTCCCTCCCCCAAGTAGTGATGGGCTGGGGTGTGGCTCGGGGATGGAGCCCCTACCTAGAGCCCCCAGTGAGGAACTGTGGGGGTGTGGCCTAGGGCTACAGCACTTGCCTCTGCTCAGAAGGGCCTGGTGTCCAAACACACTGCAAAGAAAAAAAAAGTATAGGTGGTCCTAGGATGTATCACAGGTTGACTGGACTCCAGCTACAGTCTAACAGGGAATACCAGGAGAACTGGAGGTTACTAGTTGGCTCAGACACTGCTGAGAGGCACATCCCAGGATGCCCAAGGGCCACAGGCTTCAGAGGGAAGGCAAGGTATATAACTTCCAGCCAGAATCCTCAGTGTAAGCAAGCAGCACGGTGCCATCCGTCAGGCTGCCACTTCACACTGGAGTGTGAAGTTACTTGGGAAGAGACAGAAGCCGGGGTTCAGCAGATGTCGTCACAGGAAGGCAGAAGGAGCCCTAAGTGCATCAATGTCTGGCACTCTTAGAGGACACAAGGCGGCTTGAATGGAGGCACACTCCTGTGTTTACAGCACTTGATCCAGGACCTCAAACACACAGGGCAAATAGTTTCCCAAGACTGACCGCACACTGGAGATGCTAAGGCAGGAGTGTCTAGCAGTTCAGGACAGCAGGGCTACTCATCAAGACCCTGTGTCAAATAAGGCCATAATGCAGAATACACAGACATGGAGACTGCTGGGATGAGACCTGAACCAAAGGCCGCCCAAGTTCCAGATCCGGAGGAGGCAGGATGGAGTCCCCTGGAGCCTCTCAAGACTGTAGTCTCCAGGATTTGGGGCTTCAGGCCTCCAGAGCCAGAAAATCCCATTCCTGCTGTTTTAAGACAGCTGGCTGTGGCCACTTCAAACAACCCAGCTCTGCCTCTAGGTGCCCAAGAGGAGACGCGGGCTGAACTACACGCAGTGGTGCTGGGGTGCTGACAGCAAGCCCTGCGTGCTGCTGGCCTCCTGCCTCCCCAGGCTGGCTCCGAACAGGCCATTCTTCCTTCCTGAGGCCACTCTCGCCGGCTGAGGGATCTGGTTCCCTGGAGACTGCACCCCTCCAAGCAGGAGCTAGGCCGCCCTATCATGTGACACCCATCTTTCAGGGCAGCTCTCCCGGCCTGGGGTCTACCCGCACGTGTCCCCATGCTAGCATCTGTTTGTCTGTCTCTTTCTCAAAAAGGTCTCATGTAGCTCAGGCTGGGCCCCAACTCACCATGCAGCTGAGGCTAACCTTCAAGGCCCAGACTTTCTTCCTGCCTAAATGTTAAAGCGGGCTTATGTGGTGCTGAGATAGAGCTCAGGGTTCTATGTACACTAGAAAAGCCTTTCACCAACTGAATCCCAGCCCTGCTCTACCTGTCTTCTTTGAGGCAGAGTTTCTGTAGCCCAGGATGGTCTAGAATGCCTTCATCTTCCTAGGTCCTTTTCCTCAATGCTAGGATGACGGGTCTGTGTCCCCCACATCCTTCTTTCCAAACAAAGGACCCCACCTCAGGGTCTGCTACGCGGTTACCATATGGCCACGAGGGAGGTAAATGACACTCAGCCAAAACAAAGGCACACTGCCACAGTCTCACAGACAGCCTGGACAGGACTGACATGATCAGCACCATTTTTGTCTGCCACTACTTGAAGCAAGGTCCTCCAGGGTCAGGACAACCATCCATACAGCAAAGAAAGAACCTGTCCCAAGCACCTGAGAGTGGGGAGACCCAGAAACCCGCAAGTCAACATGGGCGTTTGGGACAGGGAGGTGGGGAAGCATCCAGAGCTGGGCACAGCTGCAGGGACCGAGGCACAGAGGGATCATGGGGGCAGGGGCCACCTGAGGGCAGGGCCACAGGCCACCTGGGGTTAGTTTGGGAACAGGGCTTCCAGTTTGGTATGAGAGGAGCTAAAGCAGGAATGGTCAGATTCTGAGGCCCCATAAATGTAGGAAAGAGCTTAGACTGTCTCAGTGCCATAATGGGACATTGTGGGCACAGATGGGGGTCTGGGGGTTGCAGGGTCCCAGGTAGTAGACTCTGCAGGTGTCAGGGGAGCTTACAGTGGCTCTACCAGACCTATGACAAGCAGGCAGGCTCTGGCTGCATGTGGGAGTCAGGGGACAGCCCTGTGTGCAGCCAGGTTCTGGAACATTTCCAGGTGCCCCATGGGCTGCAAAATAAAGGCAAAGGACACCAGGAAGCAGGCAGGTCCCATGCACAGGACATACACAGCTGTAGACCTTTCTAGAATTTCCATAGACCATCTGTCACTAGGCCTCACCATGGAAGGTACCAA
The DNA here is from genome assembly GCF_947179515.1 of Apodemus sylvaticus. NCBI lineage: Eukaryota > Metazoa > Chordata > Mammalia > Rodentia > Muridae > Apodemus > Apodemus sylvaticus. The sequence continues at coordinate 70,358,425 of NC_067489.1, forward strand.
CATCCTTCCTTCTCCTTAGAGTTGGTGAGACAGCTACTCTAACTCAAGCAGCAAGGCCTCAGAAAAGACAGGAAAGCGCTCACACCGACCTTTTACTATTGAAACAGGGTCTTCCTGTGGAGCCCAGAGTGACCTTAGGGACCTAATCCTCCTGCCTCAGAGTGACTGGGTATCCTAATCTGCCTTCAAGAGCAGTTGATTTATAGCCTAGGAGGAAAGAACAGAATGAGGCCCTGTGGTTGGAACCATCTAAGGCCCCAGGGTGGTAGGATTACCAGGGATCTAGTGGGTTTCTCCAGCCTAACAGTACAGCCTGAGTCAGCTCTCCTGTGAGAATCTACCCACCCACCCAGTGACGTCACACCATGGGACTATCTTACATAGGCTGCTATGGGAATGAAGCAGCCACTCAAAAAATACTGGCCTGGAACTGGAGAGATGGCTCAGAGGTTAAGAGCACTGACTGCTCTTCCAGGGGTCGTGAGTTCAATTCCCAGCAACTACATGGTGGCTCACTGCCATCTGTAATGGGATCCGATGCCCTTTTCTGGTGTGTCTGAAGATAGCTACAGTGTACTTCCATACAAATAAGAAATTTTTAAAAAAGAAATACTGACCTGGACCCCCACAGGTCAAGAATCCCCCGTGGAAATGCCTGGAACCACAGCATTTTAGAGTTTGGATCCTTTTGGCTTTTAGAACACTTACAAAACAGGAGATGTAATTGCCCGCAGTTACATCAAACAGATTACCTGGACAGGAACACCTGCTAGTCAAGGTCTCAAAGTTTTGTTTTGTTTTTTGGTGTGGGGGGGGTGGTTTTGTTTTTTGTTTTTTGTTTTTGTTTTTGTTTTTTGTTGTTTTTGTTTTTTTTTCTGAGGCAGGGTTTCTCTGTGTAGCCCTGGCTGTCCTAGAACTCACTCTATAGACCAGGCTGGCCTCAAACTCAGAAATCTATCTGCCTCTGCCTCCCAAGTGCTGGGATTAAAGGCATGTGCCTCCACCACCCGGCTCAAGGTCTCAAAGTTTAATGAACTCCCAATATATATAGGCAGGGGGGAAAGACTGGAAGCTTCTCAGCAGAATCAGTTCAGTTGCTCCGCAGGTAGCTAGTGTTTCTTGGGAAACTTCAGGTCTTTGAAGAACAATGGGCTTCACCTTGGTCTGAGCGCTCCACCCTAGGTGGAGGGGATTATGGCTGACACAGGAGTTCCCACTTAAAGACTGGGAGAGGAACTTCACCTTGGTTGATGTCACGTTCCTGCCAGGTGGCATGGCACCCCAATAAGACTCTCTACAAGGAGATGGGCACAGTAATGTATGCCTGTGATCCCAGGCATGGGAAACTGAGTCAGGGGGACTGAAGACTATAAGTTCCAGGCCAACCTGTGTTTCAAGAAGAAAAAAGAAGTCATGGTGAAGATTTCACTCAAGTAGAAACCAAAGGGCTCGCACATGAGCCCTGCGGTCCACTGGTCAGCCCTCCCACCATCACAGCCCCAGGGAGACACTTTCCAACAGTTTCCACTGTCTCTCTTTGAATGGCAAAGAGAATCGAAGACTCCATGGGAGGAATCTTCCAAACATGGCACCATGTGAGTAACTCAGAAAGTTCCAGGTTTGGGAGAACTTAGGAGTTTACATTTAGGGATGATCTACTGCTGTAGCAGAGCCCTTGCCCAGCACGTGGGGGCGCCAGGTTTGGTCTCAAGAGTAAAAATAAAAACCCAAACAATGACACCAATAAAATGGCATGAAGCCAACACTTCTGAACCAGTCTCCTCAAAAGTCCACAGGGCCCTGGCTCCACATTTAGGACCAAGCACGGCCTCTGTGACCTGTGAGAAGGATTCTAACGTGGGAACCAGTACAGTATGACCTGCCCTTGCGGATACCTTTGGTGACAGTCACCACCCAACCCCCTGGAAATCCATCTACATGGGGGCTCAGCACTCACGTCACCAAGGAAGCCCAGGCCCTAGGGTCAGCATGGGCAGGTGGTGTAGACAGAATGTCTCTCATGAGCATCAGTTGCTGCCCCTGGGCTGACTCTGTCCTCAGGGGACAACATCACCCCAGAACGTATGGGTGTCAATGGCTCTTCACCGGCGAAGGCTGGGATACTCAGGTTCCACAATGCACAGCACTGCCCATTATAGAGCATGGCATGTCCCCAGAACACACCGCTCAGAGGCAGAGAAGCAGCTTCAACAGAAGTGACTGTCACACAACTCCGGGTTGTGTGACAGTCCTTCCGAAGCGCCGAGTGGGCGGGGCGCCTCGAGGTCACGCCCCTCCTGATGACCTGTGGGAATACTCACCCTGGATTGTCTTTCCCTTTGCCAAGTGTTCTACACCTGAGAAGGGCGGGTGCCAAGGAAGCCACGCCCCTCTCCAATAGTATTTAGCACACTCAGAGGGGTGCCCGACTTCTTGAAGCTACTCCTGCAGGACAATGGCCGATTCTTCAGAGCGGGGCACAGGGTGAGTCCGGAGCGCAGCTGGGCGGAATTTAGGGGTGCTTGCGGCTTGACCAAGACCAGATCCTGGGCTGACAGGCAGTCGAGCTGGAAAACATCTTAAGAGTGACTGCCCGAATCCCTCCCAGACTGAAAGGCTTCTGTTCTGTGAGCGCGTCCGTGAGCTGGGGTCCTAGGTGCAGCCCAGAATCGGGGTTATGCTGGCAGCAGGTGGCTTGGCCTCAGAGCGCCTGGCTTTCACACCCACTCAAACTCCTCTGCTTTGTGTTAGGCATTTTCTGGCATAGTTTTGAGACAGGGTGTCTTGTAGCCCAAACTCACTTTGAACACAATGAAATAAAAACATAAGCTTGAATTCCGAATCCTCCAATCCCTCCTGAGTCGTGGGATTGCCCCCTCCAGCTGTGGCAGCATGGGATGCATCTGTGTTAAGAGTAAATATTGTAGCTCCGATTGTTCCTTGGAATTCAGGTTTCCTTATTTCCTGAAAGGAATTTTGTGACATGATAAAGATTCGGGAGTTACAAAATAATTCCTTGAGAGTAACACCTGGGATGGTTGACACTAGTGGCGCCCACACGTGCTCAGCGAAGAGCGAAGCCTGCCTGTGGGTGCCTGCCTGCGTGAGAGTGGAGGGGTGCAGAGTTCAAGGACAGCCTGGCTGGCCTCCCTAAGACCCTAACTCAGCAGCAGCAACAGCAACAGCAACAACAAAATATGTATTTTTTAAATTTTTGTCAGTTGAGACAAGGTCTTACTTTGTCGCCCTGGCTGTCCTGGAGCTTCCCATGTGGACCAGGCTGGCCTCGAACTCACAAAGAACCACCCATCTTTGCCTCCCAATTGCTGGAACTAAAGGCATGGGCTGCCATGCCTGGCCACTAGCTAATTTTTAATTGAACATGCTGGCACACACCATTAATCCCAGTGCTCAAGAGGCAGAGGCAGGCAGATATCTGGTTTCCAGGTCAGCCTGGTCTACAGAGAGAGTTCTAGAACAGCCAGGGCTACACAGAGAGGCCCTGGCTCAAAAACTAAACAATGAAAAAAATATTTTTGAAAAATAGTGGAATGATTTAACAAAGGAGTAGAGGAAGAGATCCAAGGGACAATGGGCATTGCAGAGTCTGGCTTCTGAGGGTTCCTGGACACCTGTGTGTGTGTGTGTGTGTGTGTGTGTGAGGGCGTGGGGGGTTGGGAGGAGGAGGGGGAGGAGGCAGATTCTCATCTCACTGGTAGTCAGAGAGTGGCCTCAGCGATGGAAGGCTCAGAATTCTCGGTGAAGAGGGGGCTGTAGGATGGGGTTGAGCAGTTCATGGTCCACAGAGCCAGGAAATGTCCCAGAAGCCAATGAGGCTGAGCAGTGAGGAAGGCAGGTCTTCAAGAGAGAGAAATGATAACCAGAGCCACTGAGAAATTCCTGCATCATAGCATCTGTTAACCATATATTTTGCTTCCTAAGAGGCTCTGAGTCACACAGAGGCATCTGAGGGAGGGAAGCCCTCAGCCACTGTTCTGACTTCCTCGAAGGTGTGAGAAATGTGGCATCTTCCTGTGGAGCCTGTCCTGGGAGCAGCCCTCACCTAGGGCCCAGCTCCCACTGTGAGAAGGAGGCAGGCAGCTCTGGTGTCTGCACAGCTCTCCAGCTGCATGAGCAGCAATTCTCTCTCCTCTCTCCTGCAGGAAGCCTGCAGTTGCTGGTGCTGTGCCCAAGACAAAGGGAAGGAGAGCGCAAGGTGAGGGCTGCCGGGTCCTTTCAGGAAGCAGCTGTCTGTCTGTCTGTCTGTCTGTCTCCATTAATGTTTGTTTAACTTGGTTATTCCGCGTGTCTTCATCTCATTGGAGTGCTGTGCTCGCCATAGCGTGACTGTTGAAGGTGGAGGACAAACCACGGGAGTCACTTTGTCCTTCCACGTGGGGTCAGTGAGCTTGGCTGCAAGGACCTGACATGCTGAATTTCTTGCTGGCTGGATTTCAGACAGACAGACACAGAGAGACAGACAGACAGACAGACAGACAGACTCATTGAGCCCAATTTCATGGCCACTAAAGTCCTGATCCTCCTTCCTCAGTGTATTGCCATCTAGTTCATGAAAGGGTCGAGTTATTGGGGGGACAGAGGAGGACACAGATACAAGTCTGAAGCTTTCTTTGCTCAGTGGCTTGCCTTAGCGAACTGGTAGTTTTCGTCGCTGAGGTGTCATTTGACTGCAGTGGTCCTCTGGAGAGTCGGAGTCTTCCATGGATGGCATCAGGCTCTCAAGACAGGCTTTGAAGGTGCAGGTCTGGAGGCCAGGCCTGCATTCCTCTGCAGAAGCTGCAGTCCTGACTCTGGAAGGTGCTGGTGGCACAGGGCCCCATATCCAGTTCCACCCTGACACCTGCTGAGCTGGGTGGGTGTGGGTGCTGGGAAGCAAACTCAGGTCTCCTGCCAGGGCAGGGGTGCTCTTCAACCCCTCACTCTTGCTTTTCTTAATTATACTCTGGGCAGTAGGGCATGGGGGAGCGTGCATGGCATACATGTGGGGGTCTAGCACAAGTTGGGAGTGTTTTTTTCTCTTCTTGTACCGTAGAGGGCCTGAGGGTCAAACTCAAGCCCTCGGGGTTGACAGTGATCCCTGGACCTGGCGAGTTTGGGGTAGGGGATGGGGTGTAGTCCTAGGGATGGAGCCCAGGACCTCGCATATCCTAGGCAAGTGCCTAACCACTGAGCTTCATCCCGGCAGATGTTGGTTTGCTTGTTTATTAAGATGGCAGGGATGGAACTTGGGCCCTCACCATGCCAAAGTCTCACCCTGTCACTTAGTGGCCCCAGCCTGGTGGCCTTGTTTATAACCTCGGTATGTTTGCATGCTGCCTGGTTTTATTGATACTGCCTTGTCCTCAGGGTGACACAGTCGTCAAGGAGACTCCCAGTGTCACACACCTCGGCTGGATCCTGGGAGAGATCCCCAAATTCCTGCCAACACGGCAGGGACATCATGGCCTTGTCCTCTAGGGTTCCAGGAATGGGTCTTTTATCTCTGCTGATATAAAGAATAAGAAGGCAGGAAAAACAAGGCCAAGAGTTTGAAGCACAGAACAGACTCCCCAGGGCAGGGAGGATCCAAGAAGGCGTGGATGTTTTGTTGTTTTGGTTTGTTAACTGGTGGGTGAGAGGCGCCTATGAGCTCCTGTGGAGCTGCTCTGGGACTAGAGAGGTCACTGGATCCCCTAGAACTGATGTCACAGATGGTGGTGAGTCTTCGAGAGCCCGTTGAATGCCCTCGAACTGACGCTGCGGTTGGTTGTGATCCTCCAGGTGGCTGCTGGGAACTAAACTCTGGGCCTCACAGGAGCAACGAGGAATGAGCCATTTCTCCTGCAACCTTTTTAAAAACTTACACTTATTTACCTGAAGGGGGATGGGGCTGCCACGGTGCACAGGACTGAGGTCAGCAGATAGGCTGGGGAGGAATTTCTCTCCTTCCATCTTGGTCCTATGCATGGAACTGAAGTCATCAGGCTAGGTGACAAGCCCTCTAGCCAGTGAGCCGTGCCACTGGCACCTGGCTTTCACTTTCTAGAATGTTTCCGTATTTGATCCTACTTGATGCCCTGATGCTTGTTCCTAGTCCGAGGACCTGCATGCAAGAGGCCTTCTATAAATGTCTCGTAAACACCGAGTAGCCTGTGATGGTTGCTGCATGCAGCAGCTGCCCTGTGCATACCTGGAAGGCTGAAGGAGCCAGTCTGCAGGAACAGAAGGCTGGCTGATTTTCCTGTCATTGAGCATGAAGGGCCAGTCCTTCTCTCCATTGTAGGGTCCTGGTCACGCTCCGGGTCTTCCTGCTACAGTATTCATATTCTATGACAAACACTGTGTCCCCTGCAGGAGGAAGAGTGGTAGAGTCGCGCTACCTGCAATATGACAAGAAAGCAAAAAAGGTAATGAAGTCCTTTCCTCCTAGAGCCACTGTGAGTGGATGGGGTGGAGGGCACGTGTGCGGCCACTGTCCGATCCTGGAGGACGCCTTTGGGGCCTTTGCCAGATGTCTCTGTGACATCCGGGCTTAGACACAGTGATGAGTCTGGCGAGTGTAGCGTCAGCATCCGTCAGTCTCCATGGTCTTACGGCCTCTGCACCTCTTCCTTGCCCCTCTTGCTTTGGGGCCTCTATTTTGTCAAGCCTGTTTTTCAGGACCTTCCCCTGGATAAACCAGGCAGTTCCTAAGGGCAGGCTCGGACAGCAGGCCCTTGGTGTGGATCACAGGCACAATTGCCATGGGACATTTTGCTTTCCTACCCAGAATGCTGTGAAAGGTCCTCCTTAGGTGGTGCTCACTTGGGGAATGTCCTGTGCGATATTTTCAGACAATATGGATAACAAGGCTAGCAGTTCTTCCTGCTGCTCCACAGTCCTCCAGCACCTGCAAGCTGCGGTGCTCACCTGGAAGGGAAGCACATTCAGGTCACGGAGGGCCCTGAGGAGCCCAGTCGGCCTCGTGGTCATCACTGCAGTGACCCCTGCAGTGTGTGCTCACCCCTGCAGTGACGCCTCACCCCTGCAGTGCAGGCCTTTGGGCCTCTGGCCTCCAGGTTCCAGAGTATCTGTCAAGCTCAGGTTATAATCAGAATGTTTATGTTCAGCCCCTGCCTGGACTGTGCCCTGAGAACAGTGGTGGGGTTTCGAGGGTTCCTGGGACAGTGTCTGGAGACCACGCCTGAGGGAAGGGATTCTCACATCACCCTACAGGCAGATTCCCAAAGATAGATAGTTATCCCTGGTCCATTTAAGCTGTTGCTGAAGATATCTGGAAGGCTTAGCCACAGCGCCCCCGTGTGTTCACGTATGATGTTTTGGGTCAAGAACCCTGCTGCTGAGCCTTCTAATGCATCTGGCTGGAGTCTTGAGTATCTGTGTTGTCATGGTAACACCTGCTGTTTTCTCCTGGGGCAGAATGGATGTCAGAAGGGCTGGGCAAGTGGGGCATTCTCTCACTGGTTGGGGATTCTTGGAGGGCCTCGTGTCCACGTCCTGAGTGAAGGTGTAGGGCAGGGGAATGCCGGGATCTAAAATTTAGTTTTTTCAGATTTCAGGTTTTGGATGAGAGGTGCTCGGCCTGTGTGTGTGTGTGTACACGTGTCTGTGTGCGTTCACCTGCAGGCCAGAAATGAACACCAGCAGCCGTCCTCAGTCATTCTCCACCTTGTCTGCCAACAAACTCACACACCTGTGGCTCACAGATTAGGCCAGACAGGCTTAGAGTTGCAGAGATCCTTCTGCTGCAAACTTTTGACCAGGTGTGTGTGTGTGCATGTGTGTGTGAATGTGACTCGCCAGCTTGTGCAACCATGCATGCACATGTGGATGCCAGAGTGAAATACCAGTATTCTTATTTTGTGACAGGGTCTAATGAACCACCAGCTCTCAATACTTCAATATCCAGCACGAGTGCCAGCGTGAGCATGGCAGGGCAGACACACGCCAGGCTGTCAGGCGGGCGAGAAGCAGAGTTTATGCTCTGTTCTTCATGGTTGATGCTCTTTGTCCCCTTGAGGGCCTGGCTGGAGACTGCGGGCTCTGAGGCTGGCCCAGAAAGCCAGGGCCATTGCTGATGGATGCCCGGAGTGAGCCTCATTCGTGGCAAACTTCTCTACTCCAGTAGAATATGCTTGGGTGCTTTCTGCAAGAAGTGGGTTTTAGTTTTCTTGTCCCATGCTGCTGCCTCCTTGTCTTCAGAGGTCACCTGCCCTAGTGATGAAGGAGAAGGGTGTGAACCACAGCACCACCCCACCACGCTTCTTCTTGCTGATCTGTGGTAACTGTCAACATAGAACCGTTCCTTGTGGTGGTCCTGTTGGTTGGTTGTAAGCTTTGGAGACTTATGGCAGTGTAGTAATATGTACAGTCATCCTGGGAACATTACAGGAAGTGGGCCTCCAGGCCTCGGCACAGCACAGGCCTCAAGAGAGGCCTAGGTGCTGAAGGAGGGTCAGCAGATGTGCTATTAGTTTCCTGTGTCCTATGCATGTGATTGCTTAACAAAATGTGTGCCCTGTATACACAGAACTCTTAAGAGTCCCTCTGGGAAGAACATCAAAGGGAAGATGGCTGGACCTCCTAACTCTCTGTTCCCATAACAGGTTTCTGTAGCAGCCAACCTGCAGCCCACCATGCTGGAAGGGCATGGCATGAATATACCAGACATAGATCTTTCTGCCATCGATGGTAAGTGGGTTCTTTACTTTAGGGCGAAGCTTGCAAGGATGCTCCCCACCCTTGGATAGCCCTGTTGCTGTTTGATGCACTCTGCGAGAGCAGCATGCACCTTTCATGTACACCAAGCCTGGGATTGTGAGTCCCAGTGTGCTCCCAGCTTGCCGTGCAGGTCTGATCCCCAGCAAGGTTGAGTGGCAGCAGCAGGTGTAGGTCCCAGGTGGGGTGTCAGCCACAGGTCCCAGGCAGTGCTGGGGCAGGAGGATTGAGTTTTAGGCTAGCATGGGTTACCTCTTCAAACACCAAGTGATTTATTTTAAAATAAATGACATGGTCTTTATTTCAGACAAAGTCTTGTCCAGGAAGGCTTCCAGGCCAGACAGCGACATGACAGACAAAGCTAAGTCCACATCCTTTGTCAGCTGTGACAAAAAAAGGACACTTCGAAAGAAGAGACGGGTGAGCATGGGGACAGAGAGAAGGTCTGACTCCCTGCACCCAGGGCTCCAGGGACAGAAGCAACTGGCCCTCCTGGGTTATGGTGCCCATGGGTCCTTGCTCGGATCTGTGCGCCCACACAGTGAACAGGGACACCCATAATTGTATGTCAGGCAAGATGAGAGTGTGGCTCCATCTCAGCTGAGCAGACATGTTCTATTTGAACCTATAAAGTACACAGAAGTGGGGGTTCTGCCATGGGTAGAGCCAGATCCACTGGGAACTGAAGAGCTGGACCCCCGCAGGATCTGCAGGAGACCATGGACATGATGGAGTCACAGACGCTGCTGATGACCCTGCTGTCTGTGAAGGTGAGCAGAGCTCAGCCTCATGAGCACCCGTGTGTTCTGTCCTCTCCCCACCCCACCTGAGTCTGTCTTGTGCCCGTAGATGGAGAACAACCTGGCTCTGCTGGAGGAGAAGGCAGAGAAAGACTTGGCAGCCATGCTCCGTGAGAAGGAGAGGCTGCAGAGGCAGGCACTGGAGCTGCGGCGCCAGCTGCTTCTCCGACAGAAACAGCAGGAGCTGGCCGCTGCCCTTGATGCCCAGGTGGATTTGAGCATGCTCCCGAAGCACCCCGGGCACACGAGGGAGGGAGAATCAGGGTGTCACCAATTGCTCTTTGACCGCTCTGCTCAGGCTCCTGGTGTCAGCATGGTGCTGTAGGAAGTTTGAAAGGAAAGGGTCTTTCTGGCTTACACTTCCATATCACTGTTTATCACTGAAGGTGGTCAGGACAGGAACTCACACAGGGCAGGAACCTGGAGGCGGGAGTTCTGATATAGAGGCCATGAAGGAGTCCTGCTTACTGGCTTGCTCCCCATGGCTTGCTCAGCCTGCTTTCTTATAGAACCCAGGACCACCAGCCCCGGGATGGCACCACCCACCATGGGCTGGGCCTTCCTCCATCAGTAGTTGAGAAAATGCTTTACAGCTGGATCTTGTGGAGGCATTTCCTCAGCTGAGGCTCCTTCCTTTCTGATGTCAACTTGACACACAAAACCAGCTAGTACATACTGTGTGTGGACACCTGTCTGCCACATGCTGTGCAGAGGAATCTTTGGCACCTGCCAGCTCTGGTGGCAGGAAAATCAGCTGCCATCCCACCCTGGTGCTTAACACAGTGACTGTGTCCCATCCAGGCCAGGTCAGAGTGGATCCTGGTGGCTGGACAGGCTGGTCGGTGAGGCTGGAGACATGCAGTGCCAGAGCAGGGCTTAGCTTATGCAAGGCCTATCCCGTCCCACAGAGAGTTCCTTTCCGTGTGGGTGAGCTCAGCATGTCTTACACTGTCTGCTCCCACCGGCAGATTGAAGTGCTGAGCCCTCTTCAGCCTGTGTTAGAGCGCTTCAAAGAGGAGTACAAGACCCTGGGCAGAGCCCTGGACACCACGCGACATGAGCTTCCCGTGCAGGCGGTCCACACGGAAGGAAGTGGGCAGGGGCTCCTAGGTAGGCATCTCCATGGCAGGAAGGAGCCCCAGGGCCCGCATGTGACATCCTATGTGCCTCAGCTCTGCGTGGTCTTGGAACCCATGTTCTCACCAGTGTGGGTAGGACATGGGCAACTGAGAGATTCTGTCCCCAGGCTGCTGACCTCACAGCCGGGTGGCACTGTGGGGACGGGCGGGGTTCCTGAACTGGTCCTGAGGCCTGGGCCCTAGCACTGGGGTGGGTGTTGGCGAGGAGGTCAGTGGTTGGCCAGTGCTCCATGCACTTCGGTGGTTGTCTGGAGCAGCCCACCTCGGGGGAAGGTTCACTCTGTGTACCGCTCTTACCCTCATGTCTAGTGGCTGCTCTCAGGACCCCTAAGGACACCTGAAGCGAAGGACCCTCAAGTTTCTCCTAGAAGTAGCAGAGTGGGACTGGGCACAGTTGTATGTCTGTAACCCCAGCTCTCGGGGACTGAGGCAGGAGGGGATCACTAGAGCTCCGTAGTTAGAGTCCAGCCTGGGCTACACAACAACCCGTGAAAGGTACAGTGGCCTACAGATATCGTTTCGACACTTGGGAGGCTGTGAGATCCAGGTTATCCTGAGCTATGAAGTGAGAGCCAGGCTCTGAAAAAGGGCACAGTGTTGACCTGGAACACGCAGACGTCCTCCCTAAATAAACTCCCCAGAGCTGACTTGCCGTGCCCATCACTGGATCTGCACTGACTGCTGAGGCGAAGACAGGCAGCAGGTGCACGTACCGCAGACGCGTGCGGGGAATGGGGATTTTACCCTCTGGCCTGTGCTTGGTTGCACGGTGGTGCAGGCCTGGGCCTGGGGCACTAATGGCTGTCAGAGCATCAACACCTCCCACAGCTGGTGCAGTGCCAGAAACTTGGTACTTTGTACCAGGAGGCCAGGAAGGACAGGGTCCAATGGAAGAACAGAGGAGGAGAACAGGAAGGCAGCTGGCCTCAGCTCCCTTGGCCAACAGGGAGCCATCCTGGGAAGCTGTCTGTGCAGTGTGTCCTGTGCACCCCAGCCCCAGTCTGTGCCCTTGGCACTCACACTTGCCAGGGACAAGTGAGATCTCTGCTGAACCGCCTCTCTCCCATTGCCCTTTATTTCTGGAATGTGAGAGAAGAGCCAACTCTACCGCCAACCCCAACCCCAACCCAACACAAACAGATGTTGCTTTAGGGAGCAGAGGCCTGCTCTAATGACCCGTGTCTCCACAGATGATCTGGAGCCAGCCCTGAGGACCACTGTGCAGCTCCTGGGTGATCTGAGCATCTGCTCCCCAGATACCAGTGCACAGGTGCAGGGAGCCAGCACACAGGTGCAGGGAGCCAGCGCACAGGTGCAGGGAGCCAGCGCACAGGAGCCTGGAGCCAGTGCACAGCTGGATTATCTGCTGAAGGAACTGAAGGCCTTGGTCACTGAGAAAGACCTGGAGCTGAGCAGGTGTGGCCTCCCTCTCTAACCTCCCCGTACTCCCTTTATTGTGCTCCTCCAGCCTCTCCTATCTTTTCTGTTGGGGCGCTGGGGATGGACCCCCACCCAGCTGATATCTCAGTTGAAGGCCAGTTCTGTCTGGCTTTGAACTAATAGCAAACCTCCTGCCTCAGCTTGCAGAGTTCTGTAACACCAGGCATACAACATCACACCCAGTTATTGTAGGTTGGAATTTTGTCTGCATGCCTACACCTGTGTGTGTGTGTGTGTGTGTGTGTGTGTGTGTGTGTGACACAGAGAGAGAGGCAGGCAGGCAGACAGACAGACATTGGTCTTTGGGCACATACATGATGTCAGGGCAGAGGACAGCTTTGAGAGTCTGTTCTCTCTTTCCACTGTGTGGGTCCCAGGGATCAAAATGAGGTCAGAAGGCAGGATTGGCAGCCAGCAACTTTACCCACCTAGCCATTTTGGCCACCCCAGAAGAACCTTGCTCAGTTTGCTCTCACGATGCTAATGTATTTAAAGAGGTGGACGCCTAGAGGGCTCTGCAGGGTCTCTGAAGCATGCCACACCCACCGTGTTCTGCCGGGTAGGTCAGCCATCACTCACATGGACTGGGGAGGCGGGGTCTTTGCTTGCTCCCACTCTCTGGCCAGCACACTGTTTCTCCATCTGTGTCCTGATTGGAGCAGCTGCACCCTACATCCACACCGTGGCCCATGCCCTCCGTCACCTAGAGCCCGTTAAAGTCTATGCGGACAAGTGGCCATTGGATGGACAGAAGGCATGGCCATGTAGCGATGGGCTGAGGCTCACCTTTTGGGTTCGCTCCAACAAGGTCTCCTCACATAAACTTTGCTCACTGTTGAGGTGTGGAAGGCGTGCCACTGAGGTCCAGGTACCCAGGAGTCTGGGGCAGAGTGAAGGCATGCATTCCAGGCTGGCTGCTGCTAGCATTATGGAGAGACAATATACAGAACTCTTGCTTGTGAGGCCTGACAGCAAAGGCCTGCCATCTCAGCTACTTGGAGGGCTGAGGCAGGAGGATCATCAGTTCAAGGTCAGCCTGGGGAACTTGGATGCTTTCTCAAGAAATAAAAAGAGGGAGGGCTGGGAATGGAGAAAACTCAAGAGTCAGGAATCCTTACTCAGCATGTGCAAGATCCTGGATCTGTCTCCAGCAACATGGACACACACATGCACATGTGGACACATACACGTGCCCACCAAGCTTGCAGCCAATTCAAGCATTCTGCCCCGCCCTACAACTTTTGCTCACTTTCAGAGACACTTAAGATTGTGAGATGGCTCAGCTAATAAATCCTGGGGTCGAGTTCAGTCCCCAGGACTGGCATGGAAGGAGAGAACAGACTCCTGTACGTTGTCCTTTGACCTCCATAGGCAAGCTGTGTGGTTTGTGCACCACACGCAAATGCATAGTTATTAAAATTGTTTTTCTAAGGGCTCCATTAGAGTTTTGCCTACAGGCAAAATTGTCCCTTCTCTTTTTTCTGTCCACAGACTTGTCAGTGAGGTGGTGGAACTTTCCTCCCGGGCCAGTAAGGAGGCAGCTTTGACAAACCAGGAAGTCTGGGAAGAGGCAGAGGGCACCATCACCAGCAGCCAGTGGTACTTCAGTCCACATGCCTGCAGGGACCACAGTCCCGGCCAGGACAGGATAAATGACAGGCCTGACCCTTGATTGCCTCGGGAAGCCTGTTCTGCCACAAGTGAACACCAGGTCCCCACCCTGTGCTTGCTGCATGTAAATAAATGTAAATAAAAGCATGTAAATAAATGTAAATGTCGCTTGTGTTTGCTCAGTTGAAGGGTTGAGATGAGAGTCCGGGAGCCATACCTCTTGGACGGAACCAGTCATTTTCTCTGTTCTAACTATCCCTCTGCCTCCGTGTAGAAGCTGCTAGACTCCCTACAATCTAATCTTCCAGGCTGACTGACTCTGCTTCTTTCTGCTTCTGATGGAATTGCTCTGCTTGGCCTCACACTAACCTTGGCTGTGTGTTCTGATCGTCTGGCTCCTTCTCATGCTCTGGCTTATTCTGTCTTCACCTGTGTTCAAACTGTTCCTGTAAAACCATCCTGGTACCACAGCCATACACACAGAACACACCAAGCTCTCTCTCTCTCTCTCTCTCTCTCTCTCTCTCTCTCTCTCTCTCCCTCTCCCTCTCCCTCTCTCCCTCCCTTCTTCTCGCTCTTACTCCCTCCCTCTCTCTCTTTCCTTCTCTTTCTCATTCCCTCCCTCCCTCAATGTATGGAGTGGTCATAGGATTCCCATGCAGAGTAAGGTGTCAAGATGTCTGCAGAGAAAGTCTGAAGACACTGATGTACATATGGCCAGGAAGGTGGTGAAAGAATAGAAAATACAGCCTAACTCCAGCCTTCTAAGGAGCCCCAAACACTTTATACAGACCCTGCTCTTTGTTAGAAACTAGGTAAAAGGTCATAGTCCAGAGCCCGCCCTTTGTTTAGAGCTAGCAAAAAGGCCTTGAATAGGTGATCCTGGCCCCACAATGTAACTGGAAATGAGTTAATCTTATCTTGCTTCTGTAAACTGCTTATGCCATTACCCCTATCCAGGAGTTCACGCAGCTATAGACATTCAAGAAAATAGGAAACTAATTGGTCCACTGAGCGCCTTTAAACTGATTGGCCTAAAAACTATGGAGTGGTACAAATCGATCGGCTCGCATTTCTCGGGCTCTCCATGCTAAGAAATGATTGGTTTGTGATTCATGGGCTTTGTTGTAAACTTATAAAAGCTGTCGCAATTCGGCACTCGGGGTCCACAGTCCTCTAACTCTGCGTGGTGTACGGCTGTGGAACCCAGAATTCTGGAATAAAGAAATCCTCATGTTATTGCATCGAGACCGTTTCTTGCGAGTGATTTGGGTGTCACCTTCCGAGGCGTGGGGTGCTGGGGCACACTTGGTTTTTGGGGGGGTCTTACAGTGGCTCAGCAGGTACAGGTACTGGCTGCCATGCCCGATGACCTGAGTTTTGTCCCTGAAACCCACAACACATAGTGGGAGGAGAGGACAGACTCCTGCAAGTTGTCCTCAGATCTACACACTTGGGCTGTCACACATGCACACCAAGTAGATAAATACATGCGTACATGAATGTAAAAAGGAATGGGGGCAGAGCTTGCCTAGCTTCTGCAAGGCCTATGTTTGATCCAAAGGACAGAAAACAAATTCGATTGAATCAAATATGCAGTCTTTCTTAGGATTTCCTACACCATCCTGCATGCTGGGCAAGGCTTGGTGGTACAGGCCTTCCATCCCAGCATTCGGGATGCAGCAGGAGGGCTTCAGAACGAGGGAAGGGAGTCTGCTAGATCTGATGCCTCGGTAAAGCTTGTACAAGTCACTCAACCACACAGCTGACCAGGCTGCATCTACAGAGGAGGTTGCTCACGTCTAGCCTGGGCTCTCCAGGGCTGGCTCAGACACCTGCAACAACTGGCCTAGGCCACACAACCTCTGCACAGTGTGGCTCGAAGTACCATCCCCAGAATGCAGCTGAGGGGTGGCAGTGGATGGAGGCTTGTCCTGGAGATGGCATCCAGATCTAGACAGTGTGGGTCAGCTGCTCCACCTGGCACAGGGGGGTTCAAGGCCATCCTGGGCTACACAGTAAAACTGTCTCATCAAAAGGCTGGAGAGTTAAGGGGGCTCAATGCTCTAACAGAGAATCAGGGCCCAGTTCCCAGCACCCATAACAAATGGACTATGACCCAAAATGTTTCTTCCCTATGTCGCTTTTGGTCTTTGTGTTTATCACAGCAATAGTAACTAAACCAGGACAGTCCCCAAAGTGAGAATCAGTGCCCAGTTCATCATGACCCAACAGCTGACCAACATCACCAGAAATACAAGATGGCCCTGGAGATGTGCTCCAAACAAGGCCCTCTGTTCTCCCACAAAGAGTGTTCTGACTAAGAGTCTGGTGCTGGCAGACTGGGGGGTTCTGGTATGAATTAAGTGCTTTCCAATAAACAGAGAAGACTGTGTGTGTGTGTGTGTGTGTGTGTGTGTGTGTGTGTGTGTGTGTTCCTGTGTGCTTGTGCTAGAGCGTCCCCACCACTCTGTCCTGGACTTACATACGAACTCCAGGCTGTGTACCTGTCTCCTCACTGTCCACTCTATCAGCTGTTACCTTTGGTCCCTTAAGGCCCAAGTCATGAGTGCACCGCCCTGTCACCCCAGGTCTGTGCTCAGGGCCCATGTGCAAGGAAGTGGAGTACAGTTCCTCCTGACTTTGTAGAAGCCATTGTTGTTGCCCAACCTTCCACAACCAGGACATATCCCTTCTGACTCCAGAAAGAGTTTGCCCTTGAGATCAGACCAGGGGCAAAGCACAGAATAGTCACGGTCAGAATACAGCAGTCAGGATGCAAGAGGAGGTGGGGCAGGGTGTGGGGGGGGGAAAGGGGACAGGGAGAGGGGAGAGGTACCGGGAGGTGTGAGGCTTGGGGCAGCTCATAGAGTAGTGCTGGGTGGCCTCCCTGGTGTTGGGATGTTGCTCAGTTTCTGGGCAGATCTGTGCAAGTCTTTCCACAATTTTCAAGTTTCACCTTGGTAAACCTTCATGAAACTGAACAGAAAATTTCAGCATAAACAAATGTATTTCCTATGGAAAGGACATATGACATTGTAAGAATACTCTTTTTTGGAGCTAAACATTCACAGAATTCAGGACAAGATTTAAAATGCTAAAGTACCAGACTCTGTGGAAAGAAATGAACTACTTATATGTCCACTTTGAAAACTCCGTATGAAATGTGGAAGAAAAATGTCTTGAACTGCGGAATCACCAAAGTTGCTGGGTACTTGACTATGACAGTCAGAGAACATCTTCGAGCAAAAGTTAGTTTTCTACTGAGTTGGACATTTCAAAACTCAAACAGATCATTAGGAAACACTGTTTGTTACCTGTGATTATGCCATCATCTTTGGGGTCATAGGTTATAAAATTTCAGACTTAGGGACTATCATTGTTTATCCATGATAAAACACTTGCCAATGACACCTATGGCCCTCAATTCAGTGACAAACATTGTCAAAAGCAAAAATACAGCAGCCAAACAACAATTGATCTAGCTTATCCTCTGGCTTGGCTGATGGTGAGAAACTACTGAACTAGGTAGTGATCCCTGGTGTGTGCTGTTCTTGTGTTGTGTTGTTGGAACAGTCTCCTTTCCAGATCCCACTCCACATGTGCTAAGCTTTCTAACTTTGTGTCTCTGAGTTTCTCGCCATCTTCCTATCATCTTAGTATTCCTGACTTAAGCAGTTGTCACCCTCAAGAACAGCACTAAGGTTGAAGAAAAGAAGAAACTGTACCCGTTTATCTCTACCATCGCCTGTGCATTTGCACACTTTGCTTCTAAAAATTTTACCATTTCAGGTTTCTCTTCAAATGTTGCAAGTTGCAAGCACATCAAGCCATAATGTAAAGGAAAAAAATTGTATTTTATAAAACGACTTCTTTCTTTCTTTCTTTCTTTATTTATTTATTTTTAGATCTCATTTTTATTGTTTTAGTTTCATACATGTATACAAGTCCTTTGATCAAAACGACCCCAATATTTCAATACAATCATCACTTGTCCATAACATATGATCAGCACAATTTTTTTCCACCTTGGTAAACCTTTTTGAAACTACTGAGTGAACTATGTCCTGCTATATGTTTATTCATTTACTGACAACCTCTGGAGAATAAGTAATCCGCATATGATCTAATGGTCAAATAAGATTAACTTTCCATCTCTTAGTAGCCTGCAGCTGCCCATAACTCCAAGTTAAGATTGAGGCTTTGTGAGGCCATTCCCAGTCATTGCTGATGACTTGTTTCTCAACTGAAAATTCATCACAAATTTTTGAACATAAATACACACTGTAAAGAGTTACAAGGGGGCAACACCCAGAGGAATCTCTGCTCCCAGGCACTCTAACATGCCCAGGATCGCAGGAGCAGAGGTGAGAAGGACTTAAAGTCTGTCCAATCACCACTGGGAGTAACTGGGGCCGGCAGGAACCCCGCCTGACTAGTGGCACAGGTTTCTTCCAGTCTAGGCTGGCTTATCCTGGGAGCCAACTCCCCAGCAAGCCCCGAAACACCCTGAGAAACCTCCACTCTCAGGCGCTCTAACATCCTCAGGATCACAGGGTCACAGGATCCCAGGAGCTTGGCCACACCAAGATCCCAGGGCCCCATAGGCAGTTTGACGCCCAGGAGCTCAGACACACCAGGATCTCTGGATCACAGGATCCCAGGATCACAGGACTACAGAGACAGCTAGACTCTGAAGAGTTCTGACACAACCAGGATCACAGGAAAAACAGGCTACAGTCACATATAGCAAGGGCAGGGAGCATTGGAGATAATCAGATGGTGCCGGGAGGCAAGCGTAAGAACATAAGCAACAGAAACCAAGGTAACTTGGCATCATCAGAACCAAATTCTCCCACCATAGCAAGTCCTGGATACACCATCACACCAGAGAAGCAAGATTCGAATCTAAAATCACTTCTCATGATGATGATAGAGGACTTTACAAAGGACATAAATAATTCCCTTAAAGAAATACAAGAAAACTCAGGTAAACAGGTAGAAGCCCTTAAAGAGGAAACATAAAAATCCCTTAAAGAATTACAGAAAAACACAATCAAACAGGTGATGGAAATGAACAAAACCATTCAAGATCTAAAAAACTGAAATAGAAACAATAAAGAAATCATAAAGGGAGGCAACCCTGGAGATAGAAAACCTAAGAAAGAGGTCAGGAGTCATGGATCCAAGTATCACCAACAGAATACAAGAGATTGAAGAGAGAATCTCAAGTGTAGAAGACACCATAGAAAACACTGACACAACAGTCAAAGAAAATGCAAAATGCAAAAAGCTCCTAACCAAAAACATCCAGGAAATCCAGGACAAAATGAGAAGACCAAACCTAAGGATAATAGGTATAGAAGAGAGCTAAGATTCCCAAATTAAAGGGCCAGTAAATATCTTCAACAAAATTATAGAAGAAAACTACCCTAGCCTAAACAAAGAGATGCCCATGAACATACAAGAAGCCTACAGAACTCTAAATAGACTGGAGCAGAACAGAAATTCCTCCCATCACATAATAATCAAAACGCCAAATGCACTAAACAAAGAAAGAATTTTAAAAGCAGTAAGGGAAAAAGGTCAAGTAACATATAAAGGCAGACCTATCAGAATTACACCAGACTTCTCACTAGAGACTATGAAAGCTAAAAGATCCTGGGCAGATGTCATACAGACCCTAAGGGAACACAAATGCCAGCCCAGGGTACTATACCCAGCAAAACTTTCAATCACCATAGATGGAGAAACCAAAATAGTCCATGACAAAACCAAATATACACAATATCTTCCCACAAATCCTGTCCTACAAAGGATAATAGATGAAAATAACACAAGTAGGGAAACTACACTCTAGCAAAAGCAAGAAGGTAATCTTCTTTCGACAAATCCAGAAGATGGCCATACAAACATAATACCTCTAATAACAAAAATAAGCAACAATACTTTTCCTAAATATCTCTTAACATCAATGGACTCAATTCCCCGATAAAAAGACATAGACTAACAGACTGTGCGTAAACAGGAACCAACATTTTGCTGCATACAAGAAACCCACCTCAGTGACAAAGACAGTCCCTACCTCAAAGTAAAAGGTTGGAAAACAATATTGCAAGCAAATGGTCTGGAAAAAAAAGCTGGAGTAACCATTCTAATATCATATAAAATTGACTTTCAACCAAAAGTTGTTAGAAAAGATAAGGAAGGACACTTCATACTCACCAAAGAAAAAAATCTACCAAGATGAACTCTCAATTCTGAACATCTATGCTCCAAACACAAGGGCACACACATTCATAAAAGAAATTTCACTAAAGCTAAGAGCACACATCACACCCCACACCATAATAGTGGGAGACTTCAACATCCCACTCTCAGCAATGGACAGATCTTGGAAACATAAACTAAACAGAGACACAGTGAACCTAACAGAAACGATGAACCAAATGGATCTAACAGATATCTACAGAACATTCCATCCTAAAGCAAAAGAATATACTGTCTTCTCAGCACCTCATGGTACCTTCTCCAAAATTGACTGTATAACTGTAGACAAAACAGGCCTCAACAGATACAAGAAGACTGAAATAATCCCATGTACCCTATCAGATCACCATGATCTAAGGCTGGTCTTAAATTTCAACAAAAACAATGGAAAACACACATACACATGGAAGCTGAACAATGCTCTGTTCAATGATAACTTGGTCAAGGAAGAAATAAAGAAATTAAAGACTTTTTAGAATTTAATGAAAATGAAGACACATCATACCAAAAACTTATGGGACACAATGAAAGCGGTGCTAAGAAGAAACCTCATAGCTCTCTATGTGCCTCCCCCCCCCCCAAAAATGGAGAGAGCTTACACTAGCAGATTGACAACACACCTGAAGGCTCTAGAACAAAAAGAAGCAAATACACCCAAGAGGAGTAGACTGCAGGAAATAATCAAACTCAGAGCTGAAATCAACCAAATAGAAACAAAAAGAACTATACAAAGAATCAACAACACCAGGAGCTGGTTCTTTGAGAAAATCAACAACATTGATAAACCTTTAGCCATACTAACTAGAGGGCACATAGTCAGTACCCAAATTAATAAAATCAGAAATGAAGGGAGTCATAACAATAGAAACTAAAAATTCAAAAATTTATCAGATACTACTACAAAAGCTTATACTCAACAAAATTGGAAAATCTGGATGAAATGGATAATTTTGTAGACACATACCAGGTACCAAAGTTAAAACAGGATCACATAAACCATCTAAACAGACCCATAACCCCCAAAGAAATAGAAGCAGTCATTAATCGTCACCCAACCAGAAAAAGCCTAGGACGAGATGGGTTTAGTGGAGAATTGGATCAGACCTTCAAAGAAGACCTAATATCAATATTCTTCAAACTATTCCACAAAGTAGAAAAAGAAGGAACACTACCCAATTCATTTTATGAAGCCACAATTACTCTGATACCTAAGCCACACAAAGACCAAACAAACAAAGAGAACTTCAGACCCATTTCCCTTATGAATATCAATGCAAAAATACTCAATAAAATTCTTGCCAACTGAATCCAAGAACACATCAAATCATTCATTCACCAGGATCAAGTAGGCTTCATTCCAGGGATACAGAGATGGTTCAATATAAGGAAATACATCAATGTAATCCACTACATAAACAAACTCAAAGAAAAAAACCCACATGATCATTTCATTAGATGCTGAAAAGGTATTTTAAAATATTCAGCATTCCTTCGTGTTAAAAGTCTTGGAAAGATCAGGAATTCAAGGCTTATACCTAAATATAGTAAAAGCAATATACAGCAAACCAGTAGCCAACATCAAACTAAATGGAGAGAAACTTGAAGCAATCCCACTAAAACCAGGGACCAGATAAGGCTGCCCACTCTCTCCCTACTTATTTAATATAGTACTTGAAGTTCTAGCTAGAGCAATTAGACAACAAAAGGAGGTCAAAGAGATACAAATTGGAAGGAAAGAAGTCAAAATATCACTATTTGCAGACAATATGATCATATAATTAAGTGACCCCAAAAATTCCCCAGAGAAATCCTAAAGCTGATAAACAACTTCAGCAAAGTGGATGGATATAAAATTAACTCAAACAAATAAATCAGTAGCCTTCCTAGGCTCAAAGGATACTCAAAGGATAAACAGGCTGAGAAAGAAATTAGGGAAACGACACCCTTCACAATAGTCACAAATAATATTACATACCTTGGCATGGCTCTAACCAAGCAAGTGAAAGATCTGTATAACAAGAACTTCAAGTCTCTGAACAAAGAAATCAAAGATCTCAGAAGATAGAAAAATCTTCCATGCTCATGGATTGGCAGGATTAATATAGTAAAACTGGCCATCTTTCCAAAAGCAGTCTACAGATTCAATGCAATCCCCATCAAAATCCCAACTCAATTCTTCATAGAGTTAGAAAGAGCAATTTGCAAATTCATTTGGGATAACAAAAATCCCAGGATTTTTGGTGGCACACGCCTGTAATCCCAGCACTCTGGGAGGCAGAGGCAGGTGGGTTTCTGGATTCGAGGCCAGCCTAGTCTACAGAGTGAGTTCCAGGACAGCCAGGGATATACAGAGAAAACCCAAATCTTGGGGAAAATAAAAACAAATCCAAACCAAACCAAACAAAACAAACAAAAAAATCCCAGGATAGGAAAAACTATTCTCAACAATAAAAGAACTTCAGGCAGAATCACCATCCTTGACCTCAAGCTGTATTACAAAGCAATAGCGATTTAAAAAACTGTAAGGTATTGGTACAGAGACAGGTAGGAAGATCAATAGAATAGAATTGAAGACCCAGAAATGAATCCCTGCACCTATGGACACTTGATATTTGACAAAGGAGCTAAAACCATCCAGTGGAAAAAAGACAGCATTTTTAACAAATGGTGCTGGTTCAACTGGCAGTCATCACGTAGAAGAATGCAAATTGATCCATTCTTATCTCTCTGTACAAAGCTTAGGTGCAAGTGGACCAAGGACCTCCAGCTAAAACCAAGCAGACTTACAGAGGAGAAAGTGAGGAAGAGCCTTGAACACATGGGCACAGGGGAAAAGTTCCTGAACAGAGCACCAATGATGCTCTAAGATCAAGAACTGGCAAATGGAACCTCGTAAAACTGCAAAGTAAGGACACTGTCCATAGGACAAAAAAGCAACCAACTGGTTGGGAAAAGATCTTTACCAATCCTATATCTGATAGAGGGATAATATCCAATATATTCAAAGAATTGAAGAAGTTGGACTCCAGAGAATCAAATAACCAGATTTAAAAATGGGCTACAGAGCTATACAAAGAATTTTCAGCTAAGGGATATCTATCGAATGGCTGAGAAGCACCTAAATAAATGTTCAACATCCTTAGTTATTAGGGAAATGCAAATCAAAACAATCCTGAGATTCCACCTCACATCAGTCAGAATGGCTAAAATAAAAAACTCAGGTGACAGCAGATGCTGGCTAGGATGTGGAGAAAGAGGAAGACTCCTCCACTGCTGGTGGGACTGCCAGCTGGCACAACCACTCTGGAAAGCAGTTTGGTGGTTCCTTAGAAAATTGGACATAGTACTATCAGAGGACCCAGCTATACCACTCCTGGGCATACACCCAGAAGATGCTCCAACGTGTAATAAGAACACATGCTCCACTATGTTCATAGCAGCCTTATTTATAATAGCCAGAAGCTGGAAAGAACCCAGATGTCCTACAACAGGGGAATGGATACAGAAAATGTGGTATATCTACACAATGGAGTACTACTCACCTATTAAGAATGATGAATTCATGAATTCTTAGGCAAATGGATGGAACTAGAAAATATCATCCTGAGTGAATGACACCCAATCACAAAAGAACACACAGGGCATGCACTCACTGATAAGTGGATATTAGCCCAAAAGCTCTGAACACCCAAATTACAATTCACAGACCACATGAAGCTTAAGAAGAATGAAGACCAAAGTGTGGGTGATTTGGTTTTTCTGAGAAGGGGAACAAAATACTCACAGGAGCAAATACGTAGATAAAGTGTAGAGAACAGACTGAAGGAAAGGCCATCCAGAGACTGTTCTACCTGGGGATTCATCCCATATACAGTCACCTAACCTCAACACTATTGTGGATGCCAAGAAGTGCTTGCTGAAAGGAGCCTGATATGGCTGTCTTCTGAGGGGCCCTGCTAGAGCCTCACAAATACAGAGGCGGATGCTCCCAGCCAACCATTGGACTGAGCGTGGGGTCCCCGATGGAGGAGTTAGAGAAAGGACTAAAGAAGCTGAAGGGGTTTGCAACCTCATGGGAAGAACAATTTCAACCAACCAGACCCCCCAGAGCTCCCAGGCTCTAAGGGAGCTCAACCAAGGGGTACACATGGCTCTGTCATGTAGCAGTGGATGGCCTTGTCGGGCATCAAGGGGAGGAGAGATCCTTGGTTCTATGAAGGTTCAGTAGGTGCCCCATTGTGGGGGAATGGAGGGTGGGGAAGGTGGGAGTAGGGTGGGTGGAGGAACACCCTCTTAGAAGTAGGGGGAGGATGGGTTAGGGGTTACCCAAGAAGGGGGGAAACTGGGAAAGAGGATAAAATTTGAAATGTAAATGAAAAATATATCCAATAAAAAATTTAGAAAACAAAGTAAAAAAAAGACCACAATCGACAACATCCCGGGTGATGTCACCACCAGAGCTGTTGTCCTGCTACACCAAGACCTAAACATCCAAACACAGACGAAGCACAAGAAAACAACCTTAAAATCAACCACGTGAAGATGACAGCAGATCTTAAAAAGAGGAAGTGAATAAATCTATCAAAAAATCCAGGAAAACACAAAAACAAGTGGAGTAAATGAATACATTTCTTAAAGGAAGCCAAGAAAAAACAAATAGGTGAAGGAGGTGAATAAACCTGTTCAAGACCTGAAAATGAAAATAGAAGCAATAGCGAAAACACAACTGAGAGAATTCTGGAGATGGAAAATTTAGGGAAGACAGTAGGAAGCACAGATTCAAGCACCACCAAAAGAACAGATGGAAGAGAGAATCTAATTGTAGATGACATGACAGAAAAAAAATTGATACATCAGTCAAAGAAAATGTTAAATCTAAAAATATTCCTGACTTACCATCCAGGAAATTTGGGAAACTATGAAAAATACAAACAAACAAACCCAAGAATAATAGGAATTAGAAAAAGGAGAAGATTCTCAGCTCAAAGGCCCAGAAAATACCTTCAACAAAATCATAGAAGAAAACTTCCCCAACCTAAAAAAAGAGACGCCTGTAAAAGTACAAGAAGATTATAGAACGCCAAATAGATTGGACCAGGAAAAAAAGGCCCCTTTCCACATAATAATCAAAATGTTAAATATACAGAACAAGGAAAGAATATTAAAATCTGCAAGGGAAAAAGGCCAAGTAACATATAAATGCGGTCCTATTAGAATTACACCTGACTTCTTAACAGAGACTTTAAAAACCAGAAGGACCTGAAAAGTTGTCCTGCAGACTCTAAGAGTCTGCAGATGCCAGTCCAAACTACTATGCCCAGCAAAACTTTCAATCACTATAGAAAGAAAACCAGATATTTCAAGATAAAATCAGATTTAAACAGTCTCCACCCACAAATCCAGCCCTACAGAAGATTCTAAAAGGAAAGTTTTAATCCAAGGAAAGTTTAGTTACACCTAGGAATACACAGGAGATAAATACTCTCACACTAGGAAAACCAACAGAAGGGAAACACACACACACACACACACACACACACTAACATCGCCACCACCACCATTACTACCACCACCAACAAAATAACATGAATTAGCAATAATTGGTCATACACCTTACCTTCAAAGATACATACCTCAACATTAAAGATAGACATTCCCTCAGAATAAAGGATTGGAAAACGATTTTCCAAGCAAGGGGACCTAAGAACCAAGTTAATCTAGCCATTCTAATATGTAACAAAATAGACTTCAAACCAAAATTAATCAATAGAGACGGAAAGACATGTTGTGTTTATCATAGGAAAGATCCACAAAGATGTTCTTTAAATTCTTAAAACCTATGACTCAAATGCAAGGGCACCCACATTTGTAAAGAAAATGATACTATAGCTTAAATCACACATCAAGTCTCACACATTGATGGTGGGAGACTTCAACACCCTCCTCTTACAAAAGGACAGATTAGCCAGACAAAAACTAAACAAAGACTCACTAATAAGCCATTTTGAACCAAATGTACCTAACACATCTATTTTACCCAAACACAAAAGAATACACTTTCTTCTCAGGACCTCATGGAACTTTCTCCAAAATTCACCATGTACTTGGTGACAAAGCCAGTTTCAGCAGATGCAGGAGAACGGAAATAGTGCCCTGTATCCTTTCAAGCAACCATAGATTAAAGCTGAGTTTCAATAACAAGAGGAACAACAGAAAACTTACAAATATGGAAACTGAACTACTCTCCTGAAAACTTCTGGATCAAGGAAGGAAAAAAAAAGGAGGTTAAAGACTTCCTAGAATTCAATGAAAATAGCTGTACAATGTACCCAAACTTATCTGACACAATGAAAGTTGTGTTAAGTAGAAAATTTATAGCACTAAGTGCTTTCATAAAGAAGCTTAAGAGATGTCACACCAGAAAATTAACATCACACTTAAACACTCCAGAGAAGTAGAAGCAAACTTATCCAAGAGGAGTAGATGGCACAAAATAAATAGAAACAAAGAACAATACAGAGAATCAATAAAACAGAGTTGGTTGAAAAATCAACAAGATAGACAAACCCTTATTCAAACTAACTAAAAGACAGAGAATATAAAACTTAAAATCCCCAGGAACTGCCCTGTGATACAGCACTCTGCACTCTAATCCCGCCCAGTGATGACTTGTACCCCAGGAGTGCTGACACATCTAAACTCACAGGTGAGATCAGCACTACTGCCCCAATACCTGGCCCAAAGCACCTGTCCAGGGCCAAGAAGAACTAGGACCCAAGGTGCAGCCTGAGACACAATCCTTGCAATTTCCATCTGAGCCTGGGAGGGGACACTGTACCACAGCTCTCCACAACCCAATTCTGCTTGGAGATAACTTGTCCCCTGAGAGTTCTGACACATGTATGCTCACAGGATTACAAGCTCACAGGAGGGGCGAGCTCCAGTCAGAGACAGCAAGACCAGCTAACACCAGAGAGAACCAGATGGCAAGAGGCAAACACAAGAACCTAAGCAACAGAAACCAAGGCTACTTGGCAGCATCAGAACCCAATTCTCCCACCATTGCAAGCCCTGGATACTCCAACACACCTGAAAAGCAAACTTATAATCTAAAATCACATCTCATGATGATGATAGAGGATTTTAAGAAGGACATAAATAACTCCCTTAAAGAAATATAGGAAAACATAATCAAACAGGTAAAGGAATTGAACAAAACCATCCAGGATCTAAAAATGGAAGTAGAAACCATAAAGAAATCACAAAGGGAGATAACCTGGAGGTAGAATACCTAGGAAAGTGATTAGGAGTCACAGATGCAAGCATCAGCAACAGAATACAAGAGAAAGAAGAGAGAGTCTACGCTGCAGGAGATACCATAGAAAACATTTACTCAACAGTCAAAGAAAATGCAAACTGCAAAAAGCTCCTAACCCAAAACATCCAGGAAATCCAGGACACAATGAGAAGACCAAACCAAAGAATAATAGGTATAATCAAAACACCAAATTCTCTAAACAAGAAAGAATATTTAAAACAGTAAGGGAAAAGAGTCAAGTAACACATAAAGGCAGACCTATCAGAATTACACCAGACTTTTCAACAGAGATTCTAAAAGCCAGAAGATCCTGGGCAGATCTCATACAGACCCTAAGAGAACACAAATGCCAGCCCAGGCTACTATACCCAGCAAAACTCTCAGTTATCATAGATGGAGAAACCAAGATATTCCATGACAACACCAAATTTATACAATATCTTTCCACAAATCCAGCCCTACAAAGGATAATAGATGGAAAACTCCAACACAAGGAGGAAAACTACACACAAGAAAAAGCAAGAATTAATCTTCTTTCAACAAACCCAAAAAGAGATAGCCAAACAAACATAATTCCACCTCTAACAATAAATATGACAGGAAGCAACAATCCCTGGTCCTTAATATCTCTTAACATTGCTGGATTCAATTCCCCATTAAAAAGACATAGATCAACAGACGAGATATGTAAACAGGACCCAGCATTTTGCTGCATTCAGGAAACCCACCTCAGTGACAAAGACAGACACTACCTCAGAGTGAAAGGCTAGAAAAAAATTTTCCAAGCAAATGGTCCCAAGAAAGAAGCTGAAGTAACTGTTCTAGTATTGAGTAAAATCGATTTTCAACCAAAAGTTATCAAAAAAGATGAGGAAGGACACTTCATACTCCTCGAAGGAAAAATCTACAAAGGTGAACTCTCAGTTCTGAACATCATGCCCCAAATGCAAGGGCACCCACATTCCTAAAAGAAACTTTACTAAAGCTCAAAGCACACATTGCACCTCACACAATAATAGAGGGAGACTGGAAAATCTGGATGAAATGGACTATTTTCTAGACAGATACCAGGTATCAAAGCTAAATCAGGATCAGATAAACAATCTAAAGAGTCACATAAACACTAATGAAGTAGAACTGGTTATTAACAGTCTCCCAACCAAAAAAAACCCAGGACTATATGGGTTTAGTGCAGAGTTCTATCAGACCTTCAAAGACCTAGTATCAATATTCTTCAAACTTTTCCACAAAATAGAAACAGAAGAAACACTATCCAATTTGTTCTATGAGGCCACAATTACTCTGATACCTAAACCACACAGAGACCCAACAAAGAAAGAGAACTCCAGACCAATTTCCCTTATGAATATTGATGCAAAATTAATAAAATTCTCACAAACCGAATCCAGGAACACATCAAAATGATCATTCAACATGTCAACTAAGGCCAACTGAAATGAAATCTATACAGCTGTTGTCCAGGACTAAGATTACAAGAAATGGGAACAATTTCTTTTTTACAAATAAGCAACCTTCTGAGATGTCACCGTCCAGGCCTGCTGGTGTAAAAAATTGGTGTGCATCATTATTCTATTCTATTTTATTTTCCTATTTCTTTCTCCTGCTCTGATGAATTCTATGAAACTAGGTGTTCCTAGATATAATGATTCTTAGATAATCAAAACTTGAGGCACAGGAGTCAGCACGGCATAATCCTAAAGGCTCAGGTGTTCTCGTTGTCGGAACAATGCAACAATTGCACCATGGTGGTTTCAGATTAATGTTTGACTTGCAGAGAGAGTTTGAAGAACTTATGTCTACAAATGTACAAATATTAGAAAATGAAACAGAGCCATGTACTGCTAGTTATACGAGGTCCATTACCGCAATTATGAAAAATTACTAGTATGAGAGATGCAATCATAAATAAGGGAAAATGGATTAAGGGAACACAAACATGGGAGACTTTAATTCGGAAAGGACAAAGCTATCGAGTCATTGTGTGCAATTGTAGAAGCAGAAGCTAGCGGGACTGCTGAGTGAGGATTGATCTGATTCTAACCACCAACCAACCACCAACCAATCACCAACCAACCACCAACCAACCACCAACCAACCACCAACCAACCACCAGCCAACCGCACTTCTGCCCATGCCATATATTAGTAGAGCTTCACAGGAAACTGCATGTAGCTGATCTTGGAGCTCTGAAGTATAACAAGTCAAAAGTTAAAGTTTAAATAATGATAAGTTTTCGATGTTTATTTTGACCACAGGCCTGGGAATGGGAAGCTTGAAACTTTGGGGAACAATTGCAAGAATGTGGTTATTCTTTTGATTTTGATCTGGTAATGATTATACAATGTCTCTTTTCCTACCTGCCTGTTGAGTAACAATAGAATACTGGGGCAAGTCTAAGGCAAGAAGAGAGTGCACAGAATGAGTGCATGCATGCAGGAAGAAGGGAGACTGCAGCCTGCAGCATGCATGCGGGAAGAAGGGAGACTGCAGCCTGCAGCATGCATGCGGGAAGAGGGGAGACTGCAGCCTGCAGCATGCATGCGGGAAGAGGGGAGACTGCAGCCTGCAGCATGCATGCGGGAAGAAGAGAGACTGCAGCCTGCAGCATGCATGCAGGAAGAAGGGAGACTGCAGCCTGCAGCATGCATGCGGGAAGAGGGGAGACTGCAGCCTGCAGCATGCATGCGGGAAGAGGGGAGACTGCAGCCTGCAGCATGCATGCGGGAAGAGGGGAGAGTGCAGCCTGCAGCCGAGGCGGGAGGGAGAGTGTGGGCAGGGTAAGTGTGAACCTGGAGGGCAGCGCTCCAGAGCAAGTGCCACCTCAGCCTCCAGACTTGCCCATGGCTTCTATCTGTTGCCTGTGTGTTTTCTTACTCGTCTTCCAGACACCGCTGCTTCCAGCTGAGAACCCCAATCCTGGATTGAGGCTGGACTCCAGCAATTTGTGAAAATGCACCCGTGTAATCCACCATATAAACAAAATGAAAGAAAGAAAATCACATGATCATCTCATTAGATTCTGAAAAATCCTCTGACAAAACCCAAAACCCCTTCATGTTAAAAGTGTTAGAGAGATTAGGAATACAAGGTACCTAGATGTAATCAAAGTAACATATAGCAAGCCAAGAGAGCCAACCTCAAGCTAAGTGGAGACAAACTTAAAGCAATACCACTAAAATCACGGACAAGGCTCCTACACTGTCACTTCCTAATTCAGTATAGTACTTGACGGAGCAGTAAGGCAACTCAAGGAGATCAAAGTGATACAAATTGGAAAAGAAGAAAAGTATCACTATTTGTGGTTGATATGACAGAATACATAAGTGATCCAAAAATTCTACCAGAGAACTCCTACAGCTGATAAACAGCTTTAGTAAAGTGGGTGGATACAAAATTAACCCGAAGAAACAAGTAGCCCACCTTTATATAAATGATAAACTGGCAGAGAAAGAAATCAGGGAAACAACACCCTTTACAATAGCCAGAGATAATATATAATATCTTGGTGTAACTCTAACCAAGCAAGTGAAAGGCCTGTGTAACAAGAACTGTGAGTTTCTGAAGAAAGAGAGTGAGTAAGATATTAGAAGATGGAAAGATCTCCCATGCCCAGGAATCTGTAGGATTAACAGTGAAACCAGCAACCTCACCAAAAGCAATCTGCAGATTAAATGCAATTCCCATAAAAACTCCAATGCAGTTCTTTACAGATCTTGAAAGAGAAATTCTCAACTTCCTATGGAAAACCAAAATCCCAGGATAGCTAAAACAATCCCAGACAAGAAAAGAAGTTTGGAGGTATCACCATCCCTGACCTCGAGCTGTACTACAGGGCAATAGTAAGTAATAAAAACTACATGGTATTGATATAGGAACAGACAGGTTAATCAGTGCAATTGAATCAGAGGCCCTGAAATAAACTCACACACCTACAGACACTTAGTATTTGGCGAAGAATACAAAACCATACAAAGCAAACATAAATAAATAAATAAATAAATAAATAAATAAATAAATAAATAAATAAATAAGTAAAGCATCTTCAACAAAGGTGCTGCTCCATCCGGATGTCTGCATGTAGAATGCAAATAGACCCATACATTTTTTTTATTGAATATTTTTCTTTATTTACATTTCAATCTTGTCCCCTTTCCAGGTCTCCCCTTCGGAAACCCCCTACCCCATCTCCCCTCCCCCTGCGTCTGTGAGGGTGCTCCCCACCCACCCACCCCATCTTCCTGCCCTAGCATTCCCCTACACTGGGGCATCGAACCCCCTCAGGCCCAAAGGCTTCTCCTCCCACTAATGTCCACTTGTTGGACAACAAGGCTATCCTCTGTCACATCTGCAGCCAGTGCCAATGGGTCCCTCCATCATACGTGGTGTCTTAGTCAGGGTTTCTATTCCTGCACAAACATCATGACCAAGAAGCAGGTTAGGGAGGAAAGGGTTTATTGAGCTTACACTTCCACGTTGCAGTTCATCACTAAAGGAAGTCAGGACTGGAACTCAAGCAGGTCAGGAAGCAGGAGCTGATGCAGAGGCCATGGAGGAATGTTTCTTACTGGTTTGCTTCTCCTGGCTTGCTCAGCCTGCTCTCTTATAGAACCCAAGAGCACCAGCCCAAAGGTGGTACCACCCACAAGGGTCCCTCCCCCTTGATCACTAATTGAGAAAATGCCCCACAGCTGGATCTCATGGAGGCACTTCCCCAACTGAAGCTCCTTTCTCTGTGATAACTCCAGCCTGTGTCAAGTTGACACACAAAATCAGCCAGTACACATGGCCAGTGCCATTGGGTCCCTCCATCATACGTGGCCAGCGCCATGGGTCTCTCTATCATATGTGGCCAGCACCATGGGTCCCTCCATCATACGTGGCCAGCACCATGGGTCCCTCTATCACACGTGGCCAGCGCCATGGGTCCCTCCATCACACGTGGCCAGCGCCATGGGTCCATCCATCATACGTGGCCAGCGCCATGGGTCCCTCCATCATACGTGGCCAGCGCCATGGGTCCGTCCATCATACATGGCCAGCACCATGGGTCCGTCCATCATATGTGGCCAGCGCCATGGGTCCGTCCATCATACATGGCCAGCGCCATGGGTCCGTCCATCATATGTGGCCAGCGCCATGGGTCTCTCCATGTGTACTCTTTCCCTTGGAACTTCTGGGGCAGTTAAACCGATACTTATCACACTGCACAGAACTCAAGTCTAGGTGGATCAAAGACTTCAATGTAAAGAGAGATACACTAAATTAGTAGAAGAGGAAGTGGGGAACAGACTTGAACTCATTAGTACAGGGGACAATGTCCTGAACAGAACACCAACGGTTCAGGCTCTAAGATAAAAATCGATGAACGAGACCCCATGACACCGAAGCTGTCTCCTCGGCTGCTACTCCGTCCTCAAGCCCTGATTTTTTTTCTCTGTCGGTTTCTCTAAGTGGCAGATTACTTTCATGAGTTTTGTAAACTAAAACATCCCTGCATCCCCGAGGTAAGACCTCCTTGGCCATGATGGGTGGGGTTTTTGATGTGTTCCTACATTTAGTTTGTGAGTATTTTATCGAGTTGTTATGTGTTCCATAGCTCAGTCTGTAGAACAGTGGACTGTAGTTGACAAATATATTTTATAAATATTTTATAACTTTATCATTTTATTATAACATATAGTATAATAATATATATGTATATACACTTATATGCTGAACATGTGGATCTGTGGTAGAGCACTCACATCTACAAATGCTAGAGCACATGTGAGACTACAGAGGAACTGAGAAATAGGAACCTTCTATATTAGTGTTGGAACTGTAAATAGAAAACTGCACAGCCTCAAGCACCTGCATGTGCACAGAAGTTATAAAAGACAAAAGGGGGAAGCCCCTAATAACACAGCGTGATCAATGGGTACACAAACTGTGGCATATTAATACAATAGACTAGTATCTACATATGAAAAGAGGCATCAGTACTATCCTATAGCATGAATAAACATTACAAACACTAAACTCTGTGAAAGAATACAAACACCATAAAAAGGAGATATTTCTTTATTATCTCCTATAATTAGATGATTTCATTAAACACGTAGAATGGGATGTGTGGTGGTGGCACACACCTGTAATCCCAGCGTTCAGGAGGCAGGAGGCATAGAGGTCTCATGAGATTGAGGCCAGCCTGGTCTACAGAGCTAGGTTCAGGACATCCAAGGCTAAATACTCTCTCTCTCTCTCTCTCTCTCTCTCTCTCTCTCTCTCTCTCTCTTTGAAAATCAATCAAAGAAAAAAACATCAAAAAACAAACAACAACAACAAAAGCCAACAGATTGAGAAGCGCAGAGAAGAAGGTGGAGTGGGTTACAGCTGTTTACTCGGTAACCAACGGGGCCCACAGAAAGCCCGCTTATTATGGGCTATTGGGAAGGCTATTGTACTGTTGCTCTACACAACCTGAATTTAAGTTCCTATTTTTGGAGGTAACACTTCTGTCATCAAAGGGGGATATGTTGAGCTGGTGCCTAACAATCTGATAGGTGGTAAGTGGGTAGAGTAACTTCTAATGGCCACAGGGTTTCTTCTCAAAGATAAAAATGTTTTAAAAAATAAATACGGTGATGGGTGCACAACTTGAATGACATACTAAGAAAGCACTACTTGATTGTATACTTTCAAAGAATGACCTTAGTACATGAGTGCATTACGTCCCTGTGAACCTGTCATTATCGACTGGGTCTGGCCTACAGTTCCACCATGGCAGGAAGCACGGCAGGCAGCATCCGGGCACACGGGGAGCTGGAGAAGGAGCTGAGAGCTCTACATCTCCATCTGAAGACAGCCAGAGACTCTTCCAGACAGCTAGGCAGAGGGTCTCAAAGCCTCCCCCACAGCAGAGAGAGAGAGAGAGAGAGAGAGAGAGAGAGAGAGAGAGAGAAGGAGGGAGGGAGGGAGAGAGAAGGGAGGAGGGAGGGAGGGAGGAGGAAGGGAGGGAGGGAGGGAGGGACTGAGGGACGGAGAGAGGGAGGGAGGGAGGGAGGGAGGGACTGAGGGATGGAGGGAGGGAGGAAGGGAGGGAGGGAGGGAGGGAGGGAGGGAGGGAGGGGAGGGAGAGAGAGTCCCAGTGCCTTATGGGTCCTGCCTGCCATCTATGAGCATGGAACCCAAGCCTTGGGTTTGTGACAGGTTCCAAGTGCAGGCTCCACTGCCGTCTGTTGACCCTCTCTCTGCAATCTGGCAGCCATCTCGTTTGAATGGAGGCAGTAGCCTGGCCCAGATGCCGACCCTAGGAGGTATAAGAGCTGTTGGCAGACACTTTGGGCCCCTTGAGGCAGACAGAAGACCATACTTTATCGCTCCTCCAGCCATTCGGCTTGGCTGTGAATCTGCTTTGGTGGCCCTGGGTTGTGTGTGTTGCCCTCAGTTTCTGGTCTACAGTCGTCACAGAGAGCAAAGGCAACATGGTGACATGTGTCATGTAAGCACACCAAATTGTGCTCAAGGGAGGGTGGGAGCTCTTTGTTCCACAGCTCAGCACTGCCCAGCGGGCTGATAACATCTCTCCTAATGTGGACAAGAGTCTGTCTCCCTACTCCTGTCTCATGCCAAAAGAGCCAAAGCTGTTTTACCGGCATGTCCTAAGCTCCCCGTTTTCTAGGTCCCCCCAGAAATCAGAAAAAGTAACAAGGCAGGGGCTGTCCGTGGAGGCGGGGCAGGCCTGCTGGGCTCTCTGCTGGCAGGGTTAGGAACAGGGCGCCCTGGCACAGTACCCCCACAGAGTGGCAGATTACAGACTCCTCCTGAACAACAGCCTTGGTCCAGCTGATGAAGTGGAACCAGCCCCCTGCGTTCCAAGAAGGAATCGGTGGGACTTCCCAGATCAGGGACTGGTGCGTCCGTGCTGCAACCCGAATCCCAAGGATTCTGAGAACACACACATGGGACAGTTACCCAGAACCCTCAGCTCAGCACATACTTTGAATGTGCTTTGCTTACCATGTGTGTTCACAGGGTATTTGCTGTATATGACTCGGTGTGCTAGTGTGTCTGTCCCCACAGAGCCTGCCTGCTCCCTGAACGGGTCATTGGTGTATTCACACACAATTCCCACACATCTCTAACGATTACCATTTTACCAGCTTTTCGTGGACAGCAAGAGCACGTGCACGGGGTTCCCAGGTTCTGTCTCTGTTGGCAGTGTCTGGACACCATCAGGACACCTGTAGGGCAAAGGCACAGGACAGGGCATTCCAAGCCTGTGGTCCCTTCCGGGTATCAGACCTGAGGGGAGCAGGATCTTGTCCAGCTGGGAGCCAGGGACAAGAGAAGAAAGGGGGACTCTTAGTGTCCTGACTCTTAGTGAAGGCTTTCTTTCCCCATGGCTGTCTCTAATGACCATCTTAGCTTGCTGCTGTTTCTATACTGAGGCTGGATGTGGGCACACACACTTCATTCAGGGTGAACCGGGCATTCTTTAGTTTTGGGAAAGGTAGTAAGAATATCCAGGAAGGGAAGGTCATTGGCCAAAGGCTACTGAGATGCTTCATCCACAGGAGAGTGGTCTAGGGGCTGCGTTGTGTCCCTCTGCCTGTGGCCCTCTCAGATGGAGAGCGAGCTTCTGGGTCCTAGAGCAAGCACAGAGGACAGGGAGGGGCAGCTCCACCTCCACTGTCTCAGATCTCTGACATTCCCAGAGTTTGAGTGTGCCCACCTCAGGAGTTCTTATGCCTGCCTGGTGACACAGCCCTCATGCCCTAACGACAGTGTGTGAATCCACTTTTCTCTGCATTCAGTTTTCTTAGCCTTGGGAATCCGTTTGGATCCGTCAGGATGCTATCCCAAGGAGCAGTGCGGGCCAGTCCTCTTTCTACCCTTACACTCCTCCCTTTCCTCGCCCTGAAAGGGATACCTTGTGATATCCTTTTATCTCTTTACAACAAAACCTAATTAGGCCTGAAGGAGACTTTTTGGGACACCTCCAGACGACATATGTCACAACTCTACTCCCTGATAAGGGCTGTGTTGTCCTTACATTCCTGACTGGCAGGAAAGGAAACTTTGGTGTCCTGTTGGAGGGTGTGATCTCCAGGACTGATGTCCGGAGCCAATTGGTGCTATGTATTTCAATTTGAAACTGACTGATCGCCCTGGCTGGAGAAAGCTTCTATTGTAGAATTCGAACTGAATACCACACACACCACAACCCTATAAACAGGTTCCTCAGTTGGACCAGTTTACAGATAGGGAGACAGACCTAAATGTGTCAATTGTCCCAGGGAGCGGCAGAGCCATCACGTGTCACCCACAGGCAGTTCCTATATTTGGTGGCTAACCTGAGCTAAGCATGGTATGTACACCTTTAATTCCAGCACTCAGAAGGCACAGGTAAATGCATCTCCATGAGTTTGAGGCCAGCCTGGTCTACATAGTGAGTCCCAGAACAGCAACAGCTATGCAGAACCCTGTTGCAAACCAAACAAAAACACCCCAAGTAAATAACTGAAATAATAAACCCATCTTTTCTTAAGTTGTTTTTCTTCAGGGAATTTTATCATAACAGGAAGAGACAGACAGACAGACAGACACCTCAATATCTCAGGGAGTTTTCAAGGTCTCTTAAGAATTATAGTTCAGGCTGGGCAGTGGTGGCGCACACCTGTAATCCCAGCA
Organism: Apodemus sylvaticus; assembly: GCF_947179515.1. Classification (NCBI taxonomy): domain Eukaryota; kingdom Metazoa; phylum Chordata; class Mammalia; order Rodentia; family Muridae; genus Apodemus; species Apodemus sylvaticus. Next base: position 70,395,414 of record NC_067489.1, read on the forward strand.
CTTGGGAGGCAGAAGTAGGTGGATTTCTGAGTTCTAGGCCAGCCTTGTCTATAGAGTGAGTTCCCTGGCTGTAGTTCCGCTCAGAAAGTGTGTGTGTGTGTGTGTGTGTGTGTGTGTGTGTGTGTGTGTGTGTGTCTGTATGTGTGTGTCTGTCTGTCTGTATGTATGTACGTATGTATATATGTGTTTCTATGTCTGTGTGTCTGTGTCTGAGTCTGTGTGCATGCACGTACTGAGGATGGCTCAGAGCCTAGTGACAGAACAGAGTCACTTCAGGCTTTCTAAGAGCAGTCTTGGTACACACTGAGCCAGCCAGCATGCTTCTAGCTCCTGCCTACCTAGTGCTTGGACAGTGGCATATTGGCCAGCTGCCTAGAAATGTTTAGATGTCTGTCTGTACCTAGTCCATGTGGGTCACTAGGCCGTGCACCGCAGAGGGTGGCTCCTGGGGTGCAGAGGTTCCCCTCTCTAGAGACTCAAAGTCCATAATCACACTCAGCAAATCTGGAGTCAGGTGGAGCTCCACTGACACATCACTCACACCTCAGTGTGAACTCAAAGGATGGGGGTAAGGCAGTGCTTGGGTGTGGCCCTTAAGACAGGGTGAAAACCACACAAGTCCCAGGGCCTCCTGATGCATCCCTACGGTGACACCTCACAGTGACTGGAAGTGGGCCACACTCACAGCAGCTGTCTATAATGTGACACTTGGATGCAGAAGCTTCCATAGATCAAGCTATAATCTGTCCCTGTTGTCAGTCCCCAGCTGGTGACAAGGTCTGGTGACATCATGGTGCTGTCCACACCCATCTAGGGCAGGGAGGAAGAAGGGAGTGTAGGGTGAATAAAGCCGTTTGCTTGTCAACCACATCTGCAGTTATGGGGGTGGGGATCAGTTCTAGAACCTTCGGAAGGTTTGGTGTTACCCATCAGAAGGGCTATAAATATCCCTTTTTAGGTTTCATATGTATTGTTAATAGGCCCTCAACATCTTGGGAAATCTAGACAATTGTCTAAGCACTCAGCCAAATCCTGAAGGCAAACAGACACCCCCTCCTATGCTGTCTCCTCCCTCCCTCTCTCCCTCTCCCTCTCCCTCTCCCTCTCCCTCTCTCTCTCTCTCTCTCCTCTCTCTCTCTCTCTCTCTCTCTCTCTCTCTCTCTCTTTCTCTCTTTCTCTCTCTCTCCCCCCTCCCCTCTTTGGGTCCCTGGGTCTCCTCTGCCTCTGACTGTCTGCCTCTCACCTACACCTCTGACTGTCTTTGTTTCTGGCCCTGACTTGGCCTCTTCTCCAGGCATGGTGAGATAAAGAACCCCGCATTTCCCGCCCTTTGGCAGTGTTTAGGATTACTTTATGTTGTATGTATGTTTTCCCTGCATGTATGTGCACACCATGTTCATGCCTGCATGTATGTGCACACCTTGTTCATGCCTGGTGCTCATGGTCACTGGAAGAGAGGAGGGGAGCCTGCAGCTGGATGTACAGATGTTTGTGAGCTGCCATGCCACGGTCAACAGCTGGGTCCTCTGCAAGGGCAGCGTGGGCGTTTCACCTGAGTGCTCTCTGACATTTCCCACGTTTTTGAGACAAGATCTTTACCATGCAGCCCTGGCTGGCCTGGAGCTCTCTAGATAGACCATGCTGGCCTTGAACTCAGAGACAGCTGCCTGCCTCTGTCTCCCAAGTGCCACCAGATCTGCCTCCTTTCTCTTTTGAGACAAAGGAGCACTGAGGCCTGGTCTCGGGACCTGAGGTTTATCTGTCCTTCCTATTCGTCAGCCTGAATGTCGGGGTCTGTCCATCTGTCCAGCAGTACCAGTGTTGCCTATTTTGCCTGGGTGGAAGGTTAGGCACCCAGACCTCCTGGCTTGAGCGTCTGGGAGCTTCACACTCTGGGACAGCCTGCCCTGAGTCCATTTTGGTGGCTCTCATATCAAGCTGGGCTGCACCAAGGGCCAGGATGGAGCCCCCAAAGGGTGGGCTCTGCCTCAGGGCACAGATGGGCTCCAGGTTCTAGTTCTCTGGTTGACTGCGTGTGAGCTGGCTGCAGCTCCCACAGAGGGCACAAGTTGAATACCTAGTCGCTAGAGCAATGGTTTCCCCAAGCTTTGCTTGTGTAAGGTGTGATATGTGTGGTGTATGTGTGACATGTGTGTTACATGTGTATGTTGTATGTATATGTGATATGTATGATGTATAAGTTGTGTGTGTGTGTGTGTGTGTACTGTAGGTACAAGGGCAGTGTACCCTGCCTCATGACTGTCCTCCCTCCTAAAAAGCATGCATGCAGCCCATGTGGTAACCTGCCAGGCTTTACCAGGACTGAAGACCTGCCCTTCCAGACACCGCAGGGTCTTCAGGCTTGATGTCAAATGGAGGTGCTGGCAGGAAGTCTGAGATTTCAATACCCACTGCGGCAGAGGCAGGGCCAACGCCCAAGTCTTTTTTTTGGGGGGGGGGGGGTTGGGGGGTGTAGAGTAAGGCTCAGGAACTTCAGGAAAGAAAGCCTTGGTGAGGAAGCAGCATGCCTGTGGGCTCCAGGCATGGAGAACCAGACCTGGCCACAAGGTGGCAGCAGCAGCCTTCAGACCAGCCCGAGGCAGGGCCTAGAGGTCTGGCAGGGCCGCAGCCTTAGAAGCTGGCAGCACGCTGGGCTTCAGGGAGCAGCTGGAGGGCAGATAGGGGTCCTCACAGAGAAGGCCCACTTCCTCCGGCTCAGGCCTGTGGCCTGCTCCCTGCTCTTCAAAGTTCCTCTCTTGTCTTCCTTCTTGTTGTTTGTCTCTGTCTCCTCATCTCTGTTTTTGTCTAGTTTTCTTTGTGTGTGTCTTTCTGTCTGTCCTTCTCCGTCTGCCTTTCCTTGTAACACTGAACTGTCTGTCAGGGCTCACGTCCTAGATCCCCTTTCTTAGCTGGGTTGTCTCCAGATGGAACCTTACCTGTCTACATCCCAGTGTCCTTATTTCTCCCATGGGAAAGAGCGTAGCAGCATCTGTGGTGGGTAGGCCACTGTGGGGCTCAGGGGAGAGCAGTGTGACGTGGAGGACCATGGTTTTGCACACACATACACACACACACACACACACGCATTAAAGTGAAGAAACCTGGTTTTGTGTAGTCTGAGGCTCTGTGAATGACCATTGGACATACATGTGTCCCACACACACTCTTGGGCTTTTTCAGTCAGCTCTTTCTCATTCCTGTACAAGGTGAGCAGAGTTGGGAAGACACCCAGGCATCAATCACAGCTCCACATAGCTCCCAGTGTCCCCATGATCACTGAGGCTTGGCAGAAAGACGTGCTGAGGTTGGTAACCGACATGGATTTCATAGCCTACAATTTTAGCATCCAACGCCCCAAAAGTCTATGCTAATGTCTATGAAGTTCATCTGTTGTTTGGAGGTGATGACCTAAAATGTACCAAAAACACAGTTTGGGGGAGGGGGACAGCTCACCCCTCAGTACCAAGCCCAGAGCCCAATACTCCAGACTTGACAGTGACATAGAAGACAACACCTGACACCCATCTGACATCCCAGACTCTGCCAACAGCCCCGCACAGCCAGGGTTCCTAGGCACGTGGCCTTCTTGGCAAAACTGGGAGCCTCGTCTCCCAATAGCAGTCAGCTGTTACTAGCATCATGGGGGTCTGTGTCCACATCTCCTCTCTAAGCTGCTGCTGGGGACAGGGGCAACACTGTAATCGTGTTTGTAATTAAGAGAAGGTGGCCTTTAAAAAGTGCACACTGTTTCAGCCTCTAGGCAGCAAATTTTCTTAACGTGGATTTTCCTTGTTCTGAGAAGAGTCACACAGCTCTCGCTGAGCCCCACAGCGGCTGACCGACCACAGATGCTGCTACCAACGGGAGGAATAAGGGATATAGACAGGTAAGGTGCCACCTGCAGACAACCAGCTAAGCACATGTATGTGTGTGCATGTACATAGAATGTGCTTGGGAGTTCTCAGTCCTGCTCACATGACATAGACATTCAAGGGCTTTACTGAGACACAGAGCCCCATGCCTGCCCCTGAAATGGTGGCTCAGTAGGGACGCTACAGTGAGACTCTTGGGAAGACCTTGATAGAAAAATCAGTAGCCCTGCTTTATACAAATGATAAAGAAGCTGAGAAAGAAATTAGGAAACATCACCTTGCACAATAGCCACAAATAATGTAAAATATTATCTTGGTGTGACTCTTACCAAACAAGTGAAAGATATGTATGACAAGAACTTCAAGTCCCTGAAGAAAGAAATTGAGGAGGGTGTCAGCAGATGGCTCTCCTGTGCTCGTGAACTGGAAGAATTACTGTAGTGAAAATGGCCGTCCTACCAAAAGCAATCTACAGAGTCTACAGATGCATTTCCCATCAAAATTCCAATACAATTATTTACAGACCTTAGGAGAGCAATTGTCAACTTCATATAGAAAAACAAAAAAACCCATGATAGCCCAAACAGTCCTGAACAATGAAATACTTTCTGGAGGAATCCCCATCCCTGACCTCAAGCTGTACTACAGAGCAATAGTAATGAAAACTGCATGGTATTGGTACAGTGCTGTGGATTGGTTCAAATGCTCTTTTGTGTTCATTCTCCCAAAATCACAGGCGAAGTTGCACATCTGCATGTGATATGCTGACAATCCCTGCTCCCATTGCTAGCAGCCAAAGGCTGGGCAGGGAGACAGAGCAGGACTTCAGTTTCCCCTGGCAAGGGACCGTGGGAAGAAGAGGGGTTTTAGAGTCTCCAGTCCAGGGAGGCAGGAGGATCAGACGCGAGAGCTGCAGGAGGAAAAGCACCCAGCCATGTGGGAGTCAGGGTCCCAGAGGCCCCTTCCCCAACTGGATCTGGGGTGGCGACAATGGAATGAGAGTTTAGAAAGTAACAGCTGGGCAGTGGTGGCGCACGCCTGTGATCCCAACACTTGGGAGGGATTACAGAGGCAGGCAGATTTCTGAGTTCAAGGCCAGCCTGATCTACAGAGTGAGTTCCAGGACAGCCAGGGAAAGAAACAAATCCTGTCTCAGGAAAAAAAAAAAGTAATAACTCAAGAATGTCAAAGGGTGTGTGTGTGTGTGTGTGTGTGTGTGTACTGTGGGGAGGTTTGGAAATGTCTAGCCATTGTACTACTTAAGGCATATTAAAAATAAGGCTGTGAGAGTGTGTTTGTATGTGTGTGTGTCCTTCATTTTGTGTGTGTGTGTGTGTGTCCACACCCATTGCTAGCAGGCAGTTCAGAATGGATTAATGAACCACGGCTTCAGTATAGGAACAGTGTACCAGTTCAGATAGGTTTGTCCCAGGTAGACTTCTGTGTTTGAATGCTTGGTCCTCAAGGAGTGACACTGTTAGGAGGTGTGGCCTTGTTGGAGTAGGTGTGGCCTTGTTGGAGTGGGTGTGGCCTTGTTGGGGGTAGGTGTGGCCTTGTTGGAGTGGGTGTGGCCTTGTTGGAGTGGGTGTGGCCTTGTTGGTGAACCCTCACTGTGGGTTGAGGGCCTGCGCATGTGCTCTGCCCAGGGCAGAAGCCAGCTTCCTCATGGCTGCCTTCTGATCAAGATGTAGAGCTCCTGGCTCCTTCTCGGGCGCATTGTCCGCCTGGATGCTGCCTGCTTCCTGCCATGATGACAAAGGACTGAGCCTCTGAAACTGCCTTGGTCACGGTGTCTGTTCCTAGCAATGGAAACTCTAACAAAAGCAGACAGGTTGATCAATGGAATCAATTTGAAGTTTCAGAAATAAAGCCACTCACTTTACGGACACTTGATTTTGACAATGAAGCCGAAACCATGCAGTGGAGAACAGAGCGAGGAGGGCGGCCCTCACGCTTTCATCGGGAATCCGTGTTTACTGGTGCTGAAGGTCCTTGTTGTCCGTGTTTACTGGTGCTGAAGGTCCTTGTTGTCCGTGTTTACCGGTGCTGAAGGTCCTTGTTGTCCGTGTTTACTGGTGCTGAAGGTCCTTGTTCCCAATTGGATTCGTATCTATCAATAAAGATGCCAAAGGCTGGGCATGGGGCGGGAACCTGAGTTGCGTGGGTAGGATGCAGAGAGGGAACCGAGGATGGAGGAGGATGGGAACGCCCTAGCTGCAGGAGACAGCCAACCAGCCCCGAGAGTTCCAGGGAAGTGTCCATGGCCACGCCCCATGGCGTCTGAGGCGCTGGGGAAGATTTAGGAGTGCCAGTCATTAGCTTAGCAAAGGAATTTTAAGAACAAATGGTGTGTGTGTGTGTGTGTGTGTGTGTGTGTGTGTGTGTGTGTGTGTGTTCTATTTGTAGATCCAAGATAGCTGGTGGAAGGGTGAGTGTGAATGACCAACTGAGACCTTAAAGCAGTGTAGACAAAACTACAAGCTACATATGGTGCCCAATGTGTGTGGGGGAATCCATTAATAATTTAGGGATTCTGGGATGGAATACATCACACACACACACACACACACACACACGCACGTGCGTGCACACAAATGATAAAAGTCTAGGAGGAAGGAGAACTGGTTTCTCAACAAGTGGAACTGAGTCATGAGGTTTCAACGTGCATAGCGTGATTTTCCCTCCTGGGAGGGGACACTGAGTAACTAAGGATAAAGCTTCCTGCCTCCACCACCAGACAAACAACAGACAGAGCGTCCTGCCTCCACCACCAGACAAACAACAGACAGAGCGTCCTGCCTCCACCACCAGATAAATAACAGACAGAGCGTCCTGCCTCCACCACCAGACAAACAACAGACAGAGCGTCCTGCCTCCACCACCAGACAAACAACAGACAGAGCGTCCTGCCTCCACCACCAGACAAACAACAGACAGAGCGTCCTGCCTCCACCACCAGACAAATAACAGACAGAGCATCCTGCCTCCACCACCAGACAAATAACAGACAGAGAGTTGTGAATCTGGTTTCTCTTTAAGGATAGAAGGAAATATACAGATTTTGCCTGAGCCATGTAAGATTTCTTCCCTCAGCATTATCCCTGACACCCAGAAACTTGAAACAACCCAGATGTCCCTTGTCTTAGTCAGAGTTTCTATTCCTGCACAAACACCATGACCAAGAAGCAAGTTGGGGAGGAAAGGGTTTATTCGGCTTACACTTCCACACTGCTGTTCATCACCAAAGGAAGTCAGGACTGGAACTCAAGCAGGTCAGGAAGCAGGAGCTGATGCAGAGGCCATGGAGGGATGTTTCTTACTGGCTTGCTTCCCCTGGCTTACTCAGCCTGCTCTCTCTGGGTATTTTTTTTTTTTTTTTTTTTTTTTGGTTTTTTGAGACAGGGTTTCTCTGTGTAGCCCCAACTGTTCTGGAACTCACTCTGTAGACCAGGCTGGCCTCAAACTCAGAAATCCGCCTGTCTCTGCCTCCCAAGTGCTGGGATTAAAGGCATGCACCACCACCGCCTCGGCCTCAGCTTGCTTTCTTATAGAACCCAACACTACCAGCCCAGGGATGGCACCACCCACAAGGGGCCCTCCCCCTCCTGCCTTGATCCCTAATTGAGAAAATGCCCCACAGCTGGATCTCATGGAGGCACTTCCCAACTGAAGCTCCATTCTCTGTGATAACTCCAGCCTGTGTCAAGTTGACACACAAAACCAGCCAGTGCATCCCTCAACCGAAGAATGGGTAAAGGAAAAGGACACGGGTCATTGCAGATGGAATTTAGGATGAAGTCAGTGAAGCAGTATGGTTAAGCCAGAAGCTATAGAAATCTGCAACACACACACACACTCACACACTCACTTACACACACTCACTCACACACACTCACTCTCACACACACTCATACACACTCATACTCTCATGCACACTCACACTCTCACACACACACTCACACACACAGTCACACTCACACACACACACACACACACACACACACAAGAAGCCCTTTAGGCAGTTAAGGACTCTAAAGATTTCCTCCCCCAGAAGCTCAGCCTGTGACCTCAGCCCTGCTGGGTAAACCATCATGAAGGTGGGCATCGACCGGGGGAGGGGCAGGGCAGAGCCATTGGAAAGGCCGTAAGCAAGGGTGTTGGCCACAGGGGCAGCAGTGGGCGCTGACTTCTTTTGTGTTCCCTGGCAAAATCCTGACATCCTCATCAAAGTGACCCTGCCTCGTGACCCCTGCCTGTTTTACCAGCTATGCGGTCTGTCTTCCCTGTGAAAGGGGGCGCCCCTCCTTTGCTCTCCTCCTGTTCCTGCCATCATGGTGAACTGTCCGGAGGCAGATGTGGAAGAACCCTCTCTCCTGTGAAGAACAGGTCCGTTCAACTCCAGCATTAGTGCCCCGCATTCTTTCTGGCCATGCCCGCACAGAAGATCCCCCCAGTGGTGACTCTGCACGGCCCAGGCTTCCTTTGGCCACAGGAAGCCACCACGTCCTCAGCAATGCAGGGAAAGCCAAGCCATTGTGCAGCTGCAGTCAGAGCTGCAGTCCCTCGCCTTGGCATGCCTCCTACACTGGAGCCACATCATGTCCCCAGCCACGGGTCTCGTCTGGGCACAGGCATGCTACTCAAGGTGTACAGGGACTTTGAGCTATTTAACCTTCAAGGCTGCAGTGCAGGTCTTAGCACCCTGCAGGACTCTCATCCCAGCTGACCAGTGTCCAGAGGTGAGAATCATGTTTTCTCACTCAGAGTGGGTGAGAGATTCCAACTTAGCCATCCTAGGGGTGCCATTCCTAGAGGTTCGTTCTGCAGAATCAACTGACAGGTAATCTGTTGCTACTTTGTTTCCAAACCAATTCCCCGGTAAAAGAACACTCAACTCAATCAGTTAACAGAACAGGCTACAAGCCTAGACTGGGCGACCTCCCACTACACTACTCTATTCCCATCTATATTATCCCAGATAACTTGCGGTTTCTCCAGGCCACCAGCTTCTCTCTCTGCCACCTCTTGGTTGATCTCCCGTAGCTCCTCCCATTCCTGTTTCTCCCCCCCTCCCCCCACCCCTTGCTCCACCCCTAGACTCTCAGCTCCACCCCCTTCCTCCTGCCCAATCATTGGCTCAAGCCTTTATTTGAAAAGTGAAGGTGGGGAGAAGGTTCACAAGGCAACTCTATCTGCAGCCCCTCTGAGGAGTGGAACTAGCATCAACATACAAGCCCAGGGCGATCCTCAACAGTAGTTTCTTTCTTTCTTTTTTTTTCTTTTTTCTTTTTTTCTTTGTTTTTTTTCTTTTTTGTTTTTTGGTTTTTTGGTTTTTTGGTTTTTTGGATTTGGTTTTTCAAGACAGGGTTTCTCTGTGTAGCCCTGGCTGTCCTGGAACTCACTCTGTAGACCAGGCTGACCTCAAACTCAGAAATCCACCTACCTCTGTCTCCCAGAGTGCTGGGATTACAGGCGTGCGCCACACCGCCCGGTTTATCCACAACAGTAATCCACTCCTGACTTAGCTACCTAAATTATAGTGAGGGCTTAGGGGCACAAGGCCTAATCTCAGAGACACACCAGCCCTGTGCCCAAGATTCAGCACACAGGGAGTGTGTCAAGAGCAGTTCTATAGCGCTGCCTCTGTCCTTTTTCTAGGGGTCTTCTCACTGCCAGAGTCCTTTTGGGGGTACAGTATATCCATGTGTTCTAAGATGCTGATCACCCCACCCAGAGCAAGAAGCTATAAATCAAGGGTTCTTGGGATGCTGTGGCTGGACTCAAAAGCATCAGACATTGGCAGGCCTTGGGTGAGGTCTGGGTGGGGACATCGGGGACCTTGGTGACTTCAGTTACACTGGATAGGCCCTGACTTTCTTTCACAGGGTCAAATAGATAGTGGTGGTCAGGAGCAAGGCGTGGAGCGGCGCTGGTCAGAGCGCGTGCTGGAGCGCGTGCTGGTGCCAACAGTCCGCCCTGCAGAGCGTGGCTTCACTCTGGTCCAGAGAAAGAGCTCTGGGGTGCAATGAGGGTCTCTTCTCAGCACGCCAGAGAGTAGCGACTGCTGTGGCTGAATCCGGGCCTGGACAAAGCCAGGGCCCCTGACAGCTAAGACTGGATATGACCTTCATTGTTCACGGCCTCTTCTTAACACTGGAAGGTTCTCCAGGCAGCACAAGCCGGCAGAGGGCAGGGAGGCGATGGTGGTCTAGGTGTCAGCCTCGGTAGCTCTGGGAGCCTCCAATGGCTCCCTGAAGCTCTTTACACTCCAGTCTGGGAACCGCTGTTGTTGTCTTCCAGGTTGTCCCTCAGATAAAGCGGTGTCCACGCTGCTCCGCCCTTCCCTGCATTCTTGCATGCACAGCTGCTGAGGCTGCGTGGGGCTCAGCTTAGAGCAGCCAGCCTGCAACGGGTCCTGCTCTGTTGTATAGCAGATTCTTCTAGAAATGCTCTGGAGGTGCCTGTCCCTGTGAGACAAGTCCTCTGCGGGCATCTGCCAGCAGAGTCCAGCGCTGGCCCTTGTAGCCACACCCACTCATTTCCATGCAGGCGCGCGCGCGCACACACACACACACACACACACACACCTCTGTTGGCACCAGCTGTCTTTTACTCAGCTTCTCTGAGGTGGTCTGGCCTGGTCTACATGTCCTCTTCTTGAGCTTCTGGGATGGCCTCTCATCTCTGCTAACCTGGGGACACTAATATTCAGCACAGGATGTCTGCCTTGCATCTGCGGACTGCTGCTCCCTTCTGAGCCCCACCCAGCTAGAACCAGATCCATCGATCACTTCTTGGCCTTCTGTCCCAGTGCGCTTCACCTCAGCAGGGGGTCTTCATGAGTCCTTCGAAGTACTTGTTGTCTTCCTTAAACTGGTCTAGTTCTGCAGAGCAAGGGGGAGCTGGAATGTCCCTGACACCTGAGGACAAATGTCCTAGGTGTTCCTAGACCACGCAGGTGACTGCATTTCCCACAGGCATGGGACGTTGTTTGGAGTGTGCGAGGTGTGACTGCGTCAGAGAGAGTGAGAAGCAGCCTGGGGCTCGCAGACCCGTGCTGGGCTGGGCCTGACCCACAGATTTGCTCAGACACCCCCCCCCCGGCCCCCAGCTTCCTGGAGCCCTGCTCCCAGGTCCCGAAGGTATAGCCCTGGCTACTGTGCCTCTAGAGCCCCTGCTGGAGTAGCCCTGACATCTTGAACTCAGGCTGAGCACGCTGGGACAGACTTCCCTTTAGAGGCTCTTCCAGGTTCCATGCTCCGTACGCCCCGCCCCTGGGCTCCGCCCACCACGTCTGGTCTTCATCTACCCTAGGGTTCTGCAACTGTTTCTTTGTTTCGTCCCCCACCCCCACCCCGGCTGATTATCCTCAGGGTAAGAGTCTGTGCGGTCCCTCTTCAGGGAGCAGCCCTCAGGAGGTGTTAGGTACAGATCCCACGGTTTGGAGCCTCAAAATCTCTCCTCGCACTTCCCATCCGCAGATCCACGCTCAAAGGCTGCACATAACTGAATCCTCTGCTGGATCTACAAGCTGGGATCAAGGTCGTGGCTGCGCTCTTGTTGGAGGCTTGCGATCACTGCACAAGATCATGGGGTGGAGAGAGTGCGAGGCCACAGAGCTGTGTCACCACGCTGTCTTCTCAGTCTGTCACCCAGGCTCTCCCCAACCCCAGGAGCGTCACCGCTGTAAGGCCAACGGGAGCATCTCATGGAGTTTTAGGGAATGTGGTATTGAGAATGGGTGTTCCACCATCCTGGTCGTCGTGAGTGAGCCTCATCAAAGGTACAACGGCCCCACCCCTGGCTGGGTCAGGGAGGCATGTTACCTCAGTCCCTCCCTCATCCCAGGAAGCCAGTGGTCAGAGGGACCAGGGCTCTCTTGGAGACTTGGTTTAGTGTGCTGTGGACTCAGAGGCTCAGACGGGGTGGGATTGGATGTTCCATGCTCAAGCCTCAGGAAGCCCCCACCGAGAACCCTTTCTAGGCTTCCTCGTGTTTTAAACTATGCTGTATGTGCAAAGTTTTGTCTTATTCTGTTTAGCCCTTTCTGGGGGCCTGAGATAGGGATGTAGCTTAGCAGAGAAAGCCAGCTTGGATAGTGTACCCCAGTCTAAGGCTGGCCCAGTGCCTAAGGCTGGCCCAGAGGCTTCAGATGCTACCTACTTCTGTCCCAAACCCAGATTCTTCTGACAGCACCCAATCTACTGGTCTTAGGAGGCTTTAGGGTGCAGGGGCACCACTTCCTTGTTATCAGTCTAAGGGTCCACCTCCTTCTGCTATGGGGAGGTGAATCTTGCAAGAGACCAGGGCACTGTTCATGACCTCATGACTGGACCACAGAGGTGGGTGTGAACTTTTGCTGGGACTTTGAATCCCCAGGGCTATGCTGCCATTACTGATGCCTGATCTTACTGGTCAACTCTCCTGGGATGTGGGGTGACAGATGTTTTGGTTAGTCTTTTTATTACTGCACTTGACTGGGCCTCAGTAAACCCCAGTGGATGCCCGGGTGGGTAGCTGGTGGCACAGTCTCTGTCCATGTAAGAGTTTGAAGCCTCGGGCTTGACCCCACCCTGGTTGGCATCAGGTCCACACAAAACTACTAGTTTAAATGTTATCAAATCCCTACCAATTTTAAATCCTATTTCTCTCTGTTATACTTTGAAGCCAAGAAGTTTAGTTTTCCTTTATTTTTAAGGCCTCAGAGTTGGCAAGATCAGTGGTTCTGCTGATTGCAATAGTTCAGGACTGTTTGCCCTAAGATGCCAACACGTGTCTTCCTGAGGTTCAAGAACCCAGTAGCGCGGTGTTGACTCCCTCGGGAAGTCTCCCGTCTGGACTCCTGCCTTCTGTCAATCAGCGCTTCTCCAGGGCTCAGGCACTGCTGCGCACCTCCACGTTGCCTGTTGCAAGCATTTGAACCCATTGTGAGCCTGGCTGACACTGAGTATTATCTAAGATTAGCTCTCAACCCCCATCCACACAGCATGGTGTCATTAACGCTGCAGTTTCCCTGACCACATCCTAGAGGGTGCTAGACTAAGTGCTAAGGCTTCATAGTCTGTGACCTGTGTCCCCACCCTGCCTGGAGCCGCCTCACCTGGGCTACTGCAACCCACACTGCCTTGACTGGGCAGCTTCAGAACGGAGACTCTGGCCTTGTCCTTCTGTAGGTAAAGCAGGGCCTGCCATGCATACATTGTGTTTCTAGCAGTCAGTGTCAGCATCTCCTGCATGCTCCCCAAGGGCATACCACTGTGCAGTACAGACTGCCAAACAAGAGATCAAACACAAACAAATATCCCAGAGTCCCCCCCAAATAGAGTGGGCCCCACCGTGTCCCTCACGGAGGTCTCCACAGTCTGTCACTGTTCTGCCTGGCAAGGGCGGTGAGATTGCATGTGGGACCATGAGTAGTAGCTTGGTCTCCAGCTGAGCTAAGGCTTGAAGCCTGGGAAACCCCGAAGGGACAGTTGGCGCTTCGCCTGTTCCCGGGTCCCAGGCCCCTGTCACTAGCCACAGCCCTCCATAGATTTGTGGCCATCAGTCAGTAGGGGCCACGCCACAAGCCCCTGCCCTTGTAGATGACTAGATCTGTGGTCACATAGGCTCAAGGACAGATGTCCATTTTTAATGAGGTACCTGAAGGCCTGGGGGGCTTAGCCAAGAAGCTCTCCTTCCCAGACACTCCTCCCTGCAAAAGGAATTTAACCTCAGGCCCGCCCTGAGAAGTGGGGTACGGTTTTACGCATCCACTTTCTGCCATGACAGTAAATGCCTTAAAACCATGGACTCCTCTTTTCTTCAGGATCCACTGTGGGGAGCCATGGAGAAGGCCTTCGCCCAGGCTAGCCTCCCATAGAAGGCCTCTCTGCGCTCCCAGCCATGACCGCCAAGCTCAAGCTCAAGTCGAGGACTCCCGCTGCGGGACCAGCCAGAGGGCCGGCCCCCTTTTCCTCCAAGCCCCCGCCCCGGGCTAGATCCAGCCCCCGGGCCCCACTCAGTTCTCAGCTCCTCCATGGCTCCCAGCTGCACCCGGATGTCCAAGAGCCTAAGAACCGGATGGCCCCGGCCTCTCTGCAGGCCTGTACCCCCCCCCCCGCCCCCGCAGCAGCTCCAGCTATCCTGCACCTCAGACTGCGCTCCCCACCCCTACAGTGGTGTCCTGGGGCTTCCCTAGGCCCAGCGCCCGCCTGGCAACCGCGTGGGGTAACGGTAGCTGACTTCCAGCATCCTGCCTCCCCAGGGAGCGACCTAGCCCTGTGGCGGGGCAGACACAGGACGACAGTAACCCTACAGTTGTGTGGCTCAGACCACACAGTGTGAGATGGCTGGATAACTGCAGGTCCCGCCTCACCATCGGGTGAGGGACTTGTTCTAGACACCCAGTCTTCCCGCGTGCCCTCCCACGATGGCCCAGAGCTCATTTACAGCGCTTGTCTGCTAATCACTGGCAAACGCTGAAGGAGGTGACGCTCGCCTGCTTGGCAGGGCTCTGCTGTCACAGGATGGAGACCAGCGACGTCGCGTGGCCCAGAAAATGTCTGCAACATGGATAGAGGGACAAAGGTGGATGGATGCATGGTGGATGGACAGATGACTGACGGACAGAGGATGGACAATGAGTGAGAACACAGGAGTGAGTGAGTGGGAGGTGGGCAGCTGACAGACATGATGAAGAGATGGTGGGCGGCCCAGCCTGTCATGGGCTAACCCTTCATCTTACCCCAGTGTCTCAGTCAGGGTTTCCATTCCTGCACAAACAGCATGACTAAGAAGCAAGTTGGGGAGGAAAGGGTTTATTGAGCTTACACTTCCACGTTGCTGTTCATCACTAATGGAAGTCAGGACTGGAACTCAAGCAGGTCAGGAAGCAGGAGCTGATGCAGAGGCCATGGAGGGATGTTCCTTACTGGCTTGCTTCCCCTGGCTAGCTCAGCCTGCTCTCTTATAGAACCCAAGAGCACCAGCCCAGGGATGGTACCACCCACAGGGGCCCTCCCCACTTGATCACTAATTGAGAAAATGCCCCACAGCTGGATCTCATGGAGGCACTTCCCCAACTGAAGCTCGTTTCTCTGTGATAACTCCAGCCTGTGTCAAGTTGACACACAAAACCAGCCAGTATACCCAGTGTGTCACAGGCTAACTCCTCACTTACCAAGGTTAGGTGGTGTCCCTCGCTGGACTGCGGTTCTGTGACTTCTGAAGCCGCTCTCGCTGCTCCTGAAGATGGCCGTGTTGCACTTACAGCATGGGCCGTCTGCTTGTCTAACACCCTGCCCCGTGAAGAGGTCAGGGACTGTCCCTCCTCTGGGAGGAGAGCACCCCATGTGGTGCGTGAGTATATGCTGTCTGCAGATCCTGGGCCTGTTGCAGGTGCCAGCAGCCACCACAGCCACACACTGCTGGCTACAGTTGCTGGCCCTTGGCTCTCAGGCTACTGCTGGTCCTGTTCAGAGTTTCCCAGAATGCACAGGGGTACTGTCATCCTTTCCTTAACACTGAGATGATGTCCCATTTCTCATTTGCTCTTGATAGGTAGCCTCCCTTTCCAAAACTAAAAGAACAAAAAGCTGCTAAGGAAAGTATATCTCATGAGAGCATTTCACTCACTCAAGACGGAGAGACCAGTCCGCAGCTTCCAGTAGGGAAAGGAGGTGGTAGGCCCTGAAGCAGGCTGCAGGCCCCCATCGCAGTGAGGTATGACACTTGTGGGTAGAGTTTGAACAGTCTAGCAAGAAGACTAACTTTAGTTTTATTTACTTATTGTCTTAGGGTTTCCATTGCTGCAGTGAAACACCATGACCAAAAAAGCAATCTGGGAGGACAGGGTTTGTATAGCTTCTACATCACTGTTCATTGTGAAGGAAGTCCGCACAGGAGCTCACACGGGGCAGGACCTGAGGCAGGAGCTGATGCGGAGGCCACGGAGAGTGCTGCCTACTGGCCTGCTCCCCATGGTTTTCTTATAGGACCCAGGACCTCCACCCACAGTGAGCTGGGCCTCCCCCACTGATCACTAGTTGAGAAAATGGCCATAGATGGGTCTCATGGAGGCATTTCCTCACCTGAGGCTCCTTCCTCTGATGACTCGAGCATGTTGTCATATTGGCACATGAAACCATGCAGTATGTTTGTGTGTGTATTATATGTGCCTAGGCAGGGGTGTGTGTGGGGGGGTGTGTGTATGTGTGTGTGTGTGTGATATGTGTCCATACAGGTGAGTGTGTATATGTGTGTGCAGGTGTGTATGTGTGTGTGTGATATGTGTCCATACAGGTGTGTGTGTGTATGTGTGTGCAGGTGTGTATGTGTGCAGGTGTGTGTGTTATATATGCCTGTGCAGGGGTGTGTGTGTGTGTGTGTGTGATATGTGTCCATACAGGTGGGTGTGTATATGTGGGTGCAGGTGTGAATGTGTGCAGGTGTGTGTTATATATGCCTGTGCAGGTGTGTGTGTGTGTGTGTGTGTGTGTGTGTGTTGTTTTTCCTTCATGTTTGTCTGTGCACCTTTTGTATAGGTGACACTCAGAGGCCACAAGAGGGCATCAGATCCTCTGGAACAGGAGTCACAAAAGGTTGTGAGAAGCCACAAGATTAAAAGCATCCAGACATTAGTTTTTGAACCTTGAGCTAGACTGATCGGCCAACAAGCGGCAGGGATCCTCCTGTCACTGCCTTTCCAGCATTAAAGATCCAGGCACGGGTCTGCCCATGGAATCTGAGCGGTCCTGGGGATCTGAACTTGGGTCCTTAAGCTCTTGTGACAGGCACTTTATAGACTGAGTCAGCTCCCCGGAGTCAGGGTGATTTTATGATTTACCCTGTGTGCACCTCAGGGCAGGCTTCTCCCATGGCTCCACTCTTACAATAAAGACCGACGCTCTGGCGGAAGCCCCGGAGCTGACTAGCGCCTGGTCTGATGCCGCACTTCGCACTTCGGCGCTTTACCTCACCTCTTCTCCCTTCCTCGTGGTGGTCAGAGCCTTGGTTTGTTCCACTGCTTCAGGGCCATGACACGAATGCCACGACTGAGAGAGTCACATCCTCCTCAAGTGATATCTAAGGCAGGAGGGGGCCAAGAAGGAAAGATTTCCTTCTGCCAGGATAAGTTTTTTCCTGGGATTCTCTAGACAGCTTTGCTTGGTAAATTTAATAAATACACAGCAGCCTCAAAAGGATTCTTGTTTTTTAGTTGGCTTAAAGAAATGGATGTATATTAGGCTAAACTAGACAGAGTGCAGGTTCTGTTTGCAGTGAAGGAAGCAATAGTTACTATGCCAGGAAATACAACCAACTTGTCACTATGGGGACAGGAAGCTCCTGTCCGCAGAGCCTTCCTGGGCCTTGAACTCTCCGCCACAGTGTTTTCTCTCTTCCTAGTTACAGGAGTCGTAACCTGCAGCTCCTCAGTTGGGGTGGGGACTGGTTCCACTTCCTGTCTGTCTTTGGTGCTTCTCTCTGTCCTAGCTCTTTTCCCCATCTTCATTGCTCTGTTCTTGGGGATGTGCATGAAGCATCCCCCATAGCCTCACAAGGGTCCCATCTCCAACACTTGTCTTGTGGTTAACATTCCAGCATGGGTGTTTGGGGGACACTCAACAGTCAGCTGGGTAGAACTCATACTCCGGTAAAACTGGCACTTAGGTAACTGAGAAGGAAGATTATGGGTGGCAGGTACCGTCTGCAGAAGGCAAAACCAACCTGTGCTAGATAGAGCCTGAGACAAATCACGGTCAGCCGCTGCAGGAAGTCCCTAAGCAGTCCCACGTCCCTACACCTGGGATTAAAATAAAAGCACAGTTTAATATTTCTGTGTTTTTAAAAGAAACCGGAATTTCAGAATTCTCAGAACAGAGAACACCAGATCCACCAGGGCAGCCGGGGCTCCTGCTGGAGTTTCCCCGTAGTACTTTCAGGACTTGGAACTCAGCCCAGACCCTCAAGCCTTGGACTGTGACTTCCTCTCCTATATCCAATGGCTTGGACTTTCTGCCTCATCATGCAAGCTGGTCTCTGTTTAGGATTTTTGTACACCTATTTCTTCTGCCTAAAACTTATCTTCACATTGAGATGTTAAGTGACCTAGCCCTTTTCAAAGATTCACTAAATTCTCTTCTATTCGAACTGATTGTTGGCTGTGCTATGAGAGTCTGCAGACAGAAGTTAAAGTGCTTGGGAGACAAAAAGCCAATGGGAAGAGAACAACTCGGTGTCTGAAACCAGGAATTCACCACACGATGAAAGTGGGAATCAAGCTCCGTACGCTTTCACTACCAGATGCCCAGAGCCCCTGTACGAGACAAGGGGCCGGGAAGAGCAGCAAATGATTCAGGTCAGTGTTCAGCCAAGTGCACTACCAGGGGGTTTGGGGCTTCACAGGCACCTTCAGCCTTCCCAGTTTTTGTGCAGCTAATGATGGTGGTGACTGTTATAATGAACTGACCTGGTATCACAGAAATGCTAGATCTAAAGCATTTTAAAGAGGCAGTGGCACTGTATGGCTTGGACTCTCCGTTTAGGTAACTGAGTCATGCAGCGTAGAGCTGTTCCCCAAGATTGGAAGGGATTGGCGTCAGCTGTACTAGAAGCTAAACAACAGTTACAATGGCCGTCGTCGTTGTGGTGGAGGCATGAAGCCACAAAAATTCAATGGCGTAACAAAGCAAGGGGATGTTGCTACTGACCAACTGCTTGGTAAAGAGCGTTAGTTACGCTGACTTATAAAAGTAAATCCAATCTGGTGATGTTGTAATTGAACAATGTTGTGTTGCGGCTTTGAGAGCTTGGGCTAAGGTTGAGGAGCTGGGGGTTGGGGGAGGGATCTTCCTCATTTACAAAGGTAATACAGGGCCCCGCAGAGGCGTTTACTGACTCCTTACACAGATTGGGTTCAGCTGTAAATAGAGCCATATCAGACCCTCAAACCAGCCAGTCATTGATAGAGATCTTGGCATTTGAAACTGCAAATGCTGAATATAAGAGAGCAATCAAACCACTGCAAGCACGTGGCGCCCCGATAGAAGAATGAATAAGAGAGACAGCTAGTACTGGCTCTCAGAAGCATCGTGCCAATATTATAGGGCATAATCATTGTGAGAGAAGTATCACAAATCGAAATGCCCAATGCTTTAATTGTGGTGATATTTAGCCATTTCTATAGAAATTGTAGGGCTAGAATATTCAGAGCTCAAAATAACAAATGTGTTGACTCTGGAGAATATGATATTCATAGACGAGAGCAAGCAAGTTCTTGCTGCACTGAAACACCAAGGCGTCCAGGGTATTATTGCATCTGCTGTGGAAAGGACAAACATCGGTCTAAGGATTGTGGGTCTCAGAGAGATATACAAGGTAACTTCTTGCCATCAGGAAACAGACTGTGGGGCTGTCAGCTAGTGGCCCCAGCAAGAAACAATACAATCCATCTTCTTTGGTCAGCCAGGAGGTACCAAACAGGCAAGAAAATTAAAACTAAGTATTTCTGAGCTTATACATGCTACAGAAGGAAGTGCAACTTTGTATCTGGCCACAAATAGGCCTCTTATACTGTGCCCATTGAATGTTACAAGTTAACCACTGGTGTGTATAGTCCTTTACCGTACACACTTTATTGCTGTAAATAAAGGGACAATAGGAATGACCTTGGGAAGAAATGGATTAACTTGTCAGAGATTTATTGTGCATCCAGGTATAGTAGATGGGGATAGCAAGGAAGAAACAAATCATGGCAAATGTGAAAAAGAAGATGCAGGGTATAGAACTGCTCAGCTGTTACTGTTTCCTTATAGCGGACAAGGCTGGTCCAATAGAAAGAACAGGGACTCTTGTGATAACTGGAAAATATATGTTCTGGCAAATGATAGTTAATGATCAGAGACCCAAATTAATAGTACAAATGAATAGTGTTGAAATAAAAGGTTTGATGGATACAGGAGCTGATGTTAGTTTCCCAAAAGTCTTGGAATCAAGATAGGCCACTTCAGAATGTTTATACAGTTTATAGGAATTGGTAAATTATCATAAATAAGACAAAGTATCCAAGGGATTTCCTGTGTGGGACCAAAAGGGCACATGGGGAAGTTGAGACCTTATATGACTGGCTCATAATAAAGTTATGGGGAGGGGAATCTTTTACAACAATGGGGTACTCAAATTACTATTCCTGCAATTCCAGAGACAGCAAATGAGGAAATCAGGGGTGGTGTGGTAGCCGCTCCTGGGGACGGTATTGATACAGTTGATCTAGAGCCGCCATAAGCAGAGCCCATCATCCAAAAGCGGGGCATCACAGGGATGGACTTCACAAATGTATAAAAGTGGCCAATGCTGACAAAGCAACAGCTCTGCCCCTAAAATGGTTATCAAAAATACCTAAGTGGCAAAAGCAATGTCCCACAACAGAAGAAAAATTGCATGCACTTGAACAACGGGTACAAGGGCATCTGGAAGCTCAACATATAGAATAGTATGGAATTTCCATGGGATTCCCATATATTTGGTTTTTTTTTTAATCAGAAAAATGGAGAATGATAATGGATTTAAGAGCAATGACTAGCCGGGCGGTGGTGTCGCACACCTGTAATCCCAGCACTTGGGAGGCAGAGGCAGGCGGATTTCTGAGTTCAAGGCCAGCCTGGTATACAGAATGAGTTTCAGGACAGTCAGGGCTACGCAGAGAAACCCTGTCTCGAAAACACCAAAGGGGAGAGGGAAGAGCAATGACTAAATAATTCAGCCAGTGGGTCCTTTAAAGGACTTCCTTTATCTTCTTTTTTACTGAGATCATGGCCTATAATAATAATAATAATTGATGTGAAAGATTGATTTTTCACAATACCCTTCACAATATATTGAAATAAAGTTGGACTATTTAACACTCCCTGTGGAAGTACCTTCCAGTGGCATCTCTTTAGTGGGCCACTAAGCAGGATAGGGAAAAGCTTGCTTTCAACAACTATTAAAAAGTGTTTGTAAGCAATTACCTCAGTCTCACATTCATCTTTACACAGACTATATTTTGTTGGCTGATTCCCCAGGAGAACCGACATGCTTTCAAGCACAGGTAAGACCACAATTTCTGTTCAAATTCATGGCCCAATAGGGACCCTCACAGAGCCATCAGGTCACAGGAACCAAGGAACAGCTGGGGACAGGATCCTTCTGGTTTCTGTCTGCACCCCAGAGCTGACCCTGTGCCACAGCAATCCATACCTAAATTCCTCCTGGAGAGAACTGGTATCCCAGGAGTTCTGACACACAGGCTTGCAGGAGAGACAAGCCACAGTCAGAGACAGCAAGACCAGCTAACACCAGAGATAACCAGATGGCAAGAGGCAATGAAAGGCAAGAACATAAGCAACAGAAACCAAAGCTACTTGGCATCATCAGAACCCAGTTCTCCCTCCACAGCAAGCCATGGATACTCCAACACACCAGAAAAAGCAAGACTCTGATTTAAAATCACATCTCATGATGATGATGGAGGACATTAACAAGGACATAAATAACTCCCTTAAAGAAATACAGGAGAACATCAGAGGTAAACAGCTAGAAGCCATCAAAGAGGAAACAAACAAAAAAAAACAAAAAAACAAAACAAACAAACAAAAAAAAACCTGGAAAAAATACAAGAAAACACAACCAAACAAGTGAAGGAATTAAACAAAACCATTCAGGATCTAAAAGTGGAAATTGAAACAATAAATAAATCACAAAGGGAGACAACCCTGGGAAACCTAGGAAAGAGACCAGGAGTCATAGATGTAAGCATCAGCAACAGAATATAAGAGATAGAAGAGAGAATCTCAGGTGCGGGAGATACCATAGAAAACATTGACACAACAGTCAAAGAAAATGCAAAAAGCTCCTAACCCAAAACATCCAGGAAATCCAGGACACAATGAGAAGACCAAACCTAAGAATAATAGGTATAGAAGAGAATGAAGACTCCCAACTTAAAGAGCCAGTAAATACCTTCAACAAAATTATAGAAGGAAACTCCCCTAATCTAAAGAAAGAGATGTACACCAGGCAGTGGTGGTGCACGCCTGCAATCCCAGCACTCTGGGAGGCAGAGTCAGGTGGATTTCTGAGTTTGAGGCTAGCCTGGTCTACAGAGTGAATTCCAGGACAGTCAGGGCTATACAGAGAAACCCCTGTCTTGAATAACCCAACCCCCCCAAAAAACATTAACCCCCCAAAAAAACCAAAAAGAAAGAAAGAAAGAAAGAAAGAAAGAAAGAAAGAAAGAAAGGAAGGAAGGAAGGAAGGAAGGAAGGAAGGAAGGAAGGAAGGAAGGAAGAAAGAAAGAAAGAAAGAAAGAAAGAAAGAAAGAAAGAAAAGCCCAACAAGATAGATAAACCTTTAGCCAGACTAACCAGAGGGCACAGAGACAGTATCCAAATTAACAAACTCAGAAATGAAGAGGGAGAAATAACAACAGAAACTGAGAAAAATTCAAAAAATTATCAGATCTTACTACAAAAGCCTATACTCAACACAACTGGAAAATCTGGAGGAAATGGACAATTTCCTAGACAGATACCTAATACCAAAGTTAAATCAGGATCAGATAGACCATCTAAACAGTCCCATAACCCCTAATGAAATAGAAGCAGTCATTCAAAGTCTCCCAATCAAAAAAAGCCCAGGATCAGATGGGTTCAATGCAGAGTTCTATCAGAACTTCAAAGACCTAATACCAATACTCTTCAAACTATTCCACAAAATAGAAACACACAGAACACTACCCAATTCGTTTTATGAAGCCACAATTACTCTGATACCAAAACCACACAAAGACCCAACAAAGAAAGAGAACTTTAGACCAATTTCCCTTATGAATATCGATGCAAAAATACGCAATAAAATACTTGGCAACCGAATCCAACAACACATCAAAACAATCATCCACCATGATCAAGTAGGCTTCATCCCAGTTTCAGGGACGGTTCAATATTCCGAAATACATCAATGTAATACAGTATATAAACAAACTCAAAGAAAAAAAAACACATGATCATTTCATTAGATGCTGAGAGAAAGTATTTGACAAAATCCAATACCTCTTCATGAATAAAAGTCTTGGAAAGATCAAGAATTCAAGGCCCATACCTAAACATAGTAAAAGCAATATACAGCAAATCAGTAACCAACATCAAACTAAATGGAGAGAAACTTGAAGCAATCCCACTGAAATCAGGGACTAGACAAAGCTGTCCACCTTCTCCCTACCTGCTCAATATAGCACTCAAAGTCCTAACCAGAGGAATTGGACAACAAAAGGAGGTCAAAGGGATTCAAATTGGAAAGGAAGAAAAAGTATCACTTTGCGGATGATAGGATAGTATACTTAAGTGATCCCCAAAATTCCACCAGAGAACTCCTAAGCCTGATAAACAACTGGAGCAAAGTGCCGGATATAAAATTAACTGAAACAAATCTTCCTACACTTAAAGTATAAAGAGATTGAGCAAGAAATTAGGGAAATGACACCCTTCACAATAGCCACAAATAATATAAAATACCTTGGTGTGACTCTAACCAAGCAAGTGAAAGATCTGTCTGACAAGAACTTCAAGTCTCTGAAGAAAGAAATCAAAGAAGATCTCAGAAGATGGAAAGATCTCCCACACTCAGGGATGGGCAGGGCTAATATAGTAAAAATGGCTGTCTTGCCAAAAGCAATCTACAGATTCAATGCAATCCCCATCAAAATTCCAACTCAGTTCTTCATAGAGTTAAAAGAGCATGTCTTAGTCTGGGTTTCTATTCCTACAAAAACATCATGACCAAGAAGCAAGTTGGGGAAGAAAGGGTTTATTCAGCTTACACTTCCACGTTGCAGTTCATCACCAAAGGAAGTCAGGACTGGAACTCAAGCAAAGTTGGAAGCAAGAGCTGATGCAGAGGCCATGGAGGGATGTTTCTTACTGGCTTGCTTCCCCTGGCTTGCTCAGCCTGCTCTCTTATAGAACCCAAGTAGACCAGCCCAAAGGTAGTACCACCCACAAGGGGCCCTCCCCACTTGATCACTAATTGAGAAAATGTCCCACAGCTGGATCTCATGGAGGCACTTCCCCAACTGAAGCTCCTTTCTCTGTGATAACTCCAGCTGTGTCAAGTTGACACACAAAACTAGCCAGTACAATTGACCCCTTGTCAACTTGACACACAAACACATCGCTATTAAGCCTCAACCCTTACTTTCTTATTCATCCCCAAGATCTAAATTACTTTAAAAGCCCCACAGTCTTTACATATTAAAAGTTCAATCCCTTTAAAATGTCCAATATCTTTAAAATTCAAAGTCTTTTAAAAATTCAAAGTCTTTTAACTGTGGGCTCCACTAAAATACTTTCTTCCTTCAAGAGGGAAACATCAGGGCACAGTCACAACCAAAAGCAAAACTCAAACTCCAATGGTTCAATGTCTGGGATCCAACTCACAATCTTCTGGGCTCCTCCAAGGGCGTGGGCCACTTCTCCAGCTCTGCCCTTTGTAGCACACAGCTTGTCTTCTAGGCAGCTGCCTGTAATCCACTGCTGCTGCTGTTCTTGGTGGTCATCACATGGTACTGGCATCTCCAAAACACTGCTGTCTTCCACTGTAACTAGACTTCACCAATAGCCTCTCATAGGCTCTCTTCATGGTGACAAGCCTCTGCTCCTATGCATGACCCCTTCAAGTTCTGGGCCATCAATTGCAACTGAGGCTGCACCTTCACCAATGGCCTTCCGTGGCCTCTCACTGTGCCAAGAGCCTCAGCTGCTCTTCATGACCCCTTCATGCCTTCAAAACCAGTACCATCTGGGTGACTCTTACACAGTACCAAGTCCAGCCACAGCACAAAATACAACTGTGGCTATCTCTGGAACACACTCTCTGTGTTCTCAGAAAACACTTCCAAGAAGATTTCATCTCAGTGATGCTGGTCTCTTTTTAATCACCACTAATTTCTTAGCTCCAGCTAACCAGCATCAATAGTCCCAGTAACACAAAGGGTTGCTTTAATGGTTCTGGTATCTTGTTACTCACAGCTGGTTCTTTTCTTCAGCCCCAGCTAACCAAAACCACAGAATCTTTACAATCAAAACATGGCCACTGTAAGAGTCTTTAATCTTCCCTCTGAAATCTCACAAGCCAGGCCTCCATCTTTTGCACTGTTCTTAACATTGTCTTCCAAGCTCCTACAGAACTTTCCACCGAGCTCTTAATAGTCTAATGGCTTTTCTAGCTCAAAGTTCCAAAGTCCTTCCACAGTCCTCCCCAAAACATGGTCAGGTTGTCACAGGAATACCCCACTCCTGGTACCAATTTGTCTTAGTCAGGGTTTCTATTCCTGCACAAACATCATGACCAAGTAGCAAGTTGGGGAGGAAAGGGTTTATTACTTCCACATTGCTGTTCATCACCTAAGGAAGTCACGACTGGAACTCAGGCAGGTCAGGAAGCAGGAGCTGATGCAGAAGCCATGGAGGGATGTTTCTTACTGGCTTGCTCAGCCTGCTCTCTTATAGAACCCAAGAGCACCAGCCCAAAGGTGAAACCACCCACAAGGGGAGGTCAAACCTCCCCACTTGATCACTAACGGAGAAAATGCCCCACAGCTGGATCTCATGGAGGCACTTCCCAAACTGAAATTCGTTTCTCTGTGATAACTCCAGCTGTGTCAAGTTGACACACAAAACTAGCCAGTACAGAGCAATTCTCAAATTCATCTGGAATAACAAAAAAACCCTAGGACTGCTAAAACTATTCTCAACAGTAAAAGAACTTCTGGCAGAATCACCATCCCTGACCTCAAGCTCTACTACAGAGCAATAGTGATAAAAACTGCATGGTACTGGTTCGGTGACAGGCAGGTAGATCAATGGAATATAATTGAAGACCCAGAAGTGAACCCTCACACCTATGGTCACTTGATCTTTGACAAAGGAGCTAAAACAATGGAAAAAAGACATCATTTTCAACAAATGGTGCCATTTTCAACTGGTGGTTAGCATGTAGGAGGATGCAAATCGGTCCATTCTTATCTCCCTGCACAAAGCTCAAGTACAAGTGGATCAAGGACCTCCACATAAAACCAGATACACTGAGTCTAAAAGAAGAGAAAATGGTGGGGAAAGTCTGGAACACATGAACACAGGGGAATATTTCCTGAACAGAACACCAGTGGCTTGTGCTCTAAAATCAAGAATTGACAAATGGAATTACAAAGTTTCTGTAAGACAAAGGACATTGTCAGTAGGACAAAAGGGCAACCAACAGACTGGGAAAAGATCTTTACCAATCCTACATCCCATAGAAGGCTAATATCCAATATATACAAAGAACTCAAGAATTTAGACTCCAGAGAACCAAATGACCTTATTAAAAAAATGAGGAACAGCACTAATTAGAGATTTCTCAACTGAGGAAACTTGAAGGGCTGAGAAGCAACTAAACAAATGTTCAACATCATTAGTCATCAGGGAAATGCAAATTAAAACAACCCTGAGATTCCTCCTCACACCAGTCAGAATGGCTAAGATCAAAAACTCAGTTGACAGCAGATGTTGGCGAGGATGTGGAGAAAGAGGAACACTCCTCCACTGCTGGTGGGATTACAAGCTGGTAAAACCACTCTGGAAATCAGTCTGGAGGTTCCTCAGAAAATTGGACATAGCACTACCTGAGGAGCCAGCTATACCACTCCTGGGCATATACCCAGAGGATTCCCCAGCATGTAATAAGGACACATGCTCCACTATGTTCATAGCAGCCCTATTTATAATAGCCAGAAGCTGGAAAGAACTCAGATGTCCCTCAACAAAGGAATGGATACAGAAAAAAGTAATATATTTACACAATAGAGTACTACTCAGGTATTAAAAAGGATGAATTCATAAAATTTGCAGACAAATGGATGGAACTAGAAAATATCTTCCTGAGTGAGGTAACCCAGAAACAAAAGAACACACATGGCATCCACTCAACTGATAAGTGGATTTTAGCTCAAAAGCTCGGAATACCCAAGATATAATTTACAGACCACATGAAGTTCAAGAAGAAGGAAGACCAAAGTGTGGGTTCTTCAGTCCTTTTTAGAAGGGGGAACAAAATACTCATGGGAAGCAAATATGGAGACAAACTGTGGAGCAGA
Organism: Apodemus sylvaticus; assembly: GCF_947179515.1. Classification (NCBI taxonomy): domain Eukaryota; kingdom Metazoa; phylum Chordata; class Mammalia; order Rodentia; family Muridae; genus Apodemus; species Apodemus sylvaticus. The sequence continues at coordinate 70,422,435 of NC_067489.1, forward strand.
GACTGAAGGAAAGACCACCCAGAAACTGTCCCACTTGGGGACCCATCCCAGATACAGTCACCAAACTCCGACACTATCATGGATGCTAAGAAAGCTTGCCAAGAGGAGCCTGATACAGCTGTCTCCTGAGACGCCCTGCCAGAGTCAGATGCTTGCAGCCAACCATTGCACTGAGTGTGGGGTCCCCAATGGAGGAGTTAGAGAAAGGACTGAAGGAACTGAAGGGGTTTGCAGCCCCATAGGAAGGACAACAATATCAACCAACCAGACCCTCCGCAGCGCCCATGGACTAAGCCACCAACCAAGGAGTACACATGGCTCTGGCTGCATATGTAGCAGAGGTTGGCCTTGTCAGGCATCAATGGGAGAAGAGGTCCTTGGTCCTGTGAAAGTTTGATAGATGCCCCAGTGTAAGGGAATTGAGGGCAGGGAGGTGGGAGTGGGTAGGTGGGTGGAGGAACACCCTCATAGAAGCAGGGGGAGGGGCATAAAAGAGGGGGTTTCTGGTAGAGGGGAAAACAGAGAAGGGGATAACACTTGAAATGTAAAGAAATTAAAATAAACAAATAAAAATAAAAAAGTCTGTATACATTGGTTCAAAACTCAGAATTGTATGCAATTCTTATAGTATTAGGTTATCTTGAATCTCTTAATATAATTATTGATTCTTTATATGTAGAAAGAGTTGTTTTGCATATAGAAACTGCTGATTTGGTTCCTGATAACTCAGAATTAACTTTGTTACATATGCAATTGAAACAAGCCATGAGAATTGGGAACTATGCAGTATATATTACTAATATTTGGTCTCAAACAGGTTTGCCAGGTCCAATGGTGCAAGATAAGGAGGGAGTTAACCTATTACTAATAGGAAATGTGTTAGAGGGCTCAAATCTTCATGAGAAACATGTTAATGGGAAAGGTTTAAAGAAAACATTTTTTTTTGTTTTGTTTTTTGGATTTTGGTTTTTTCAAGACAGGGTTTCTCTGTATAGCCCCAGCTGTCCTGGAACTCACTCTGTAGACCAGGCTGGCCTCGAACTGAGAAATCTGCCTGCCTCTGCCTCCCAGAACACTGGGATTACAGGCGTGCGCCATCACTGCCCGGCTTAAAGAAAGCATTTTTATCACTTGACAACAGGCACAAAAACAATAAAAACATTGTCTTTCACATTTTGTATATACCAAACTCCATTACCTGCTAGCAGCAATCCTGCGGCACCAAAAAAAAAAAAAAATGACATCTGGCAGATGACATAGGAGGCCATCGGCGATGCTGGGAATGTGGGCTAGTGGGGCATTAGGTTTCATCTGAAGAAGCACTTTGCTGGAAACATCCAGCTCAGCAACTGCAGTAAGGATCCAAACTGAAAGGGGGGAGGCTACCCCTGTTGGCTTTTGTCAAAGCTGAGAGTGTCCAGGGATGCCTGGGATTTCATACCCAGTCTGACTCAAAGGTTGAGTCAGAGTTTGAGTTTGTGCCTGTTGCCTGCCCAGGTGCTCTGTGAAGAGGAAGCCATTCCCACAGCACGAGCTGGGGACACCTCCCTCTTCCTCCGCTTTCAGAAATGATGAGTCTGCACTCTCGGTGCTTTTGGCCAGTGCTTTGGGGTCCCTTGAGGACCCTGCTCAAAGCTGGGGTTTCAGGTGCTCGTGGCTGTTCCCACAGAGCTGTTCTGTTGATCTCAGGCAGTGGCTGGGGTATTCGCGCACCGTTAAGGGCCCTGCTCACAGCCCTGCTCACTGTGGGAGCTTTGCAGGCTGCCCGATTTCGTGACTCTCATTCTGGTGGAGGGAGCTGCTCTCCAGTGTCTTTAAGAATACCACAGAAAGGGCTTGAGAGGTGGCTTAGTGGTTGAGAGCAGCCTTGGCCCAAGCTCTCTGGGACTGGGACCCAGCGAGCACCTAGCTCCTCCTTTTCCACTTCTTCTCTCAGGCCCTTGGTCACAGCAACAATGGAAAGCTAATCTATTGCATATGTGAGGGGGAAAGAAGGTCCTCTGAGCCACCTGCTTGGAGCTGTTAAGATTGAAATCTGGACAGCTGGCACCATCTTGTCACCAGAACAGGCAAGGAATCTGGAAGCAGCCAGCTATGGGGCGGCCAACCAGGAGAGAGTCTCAATCTTGATTTTGATGTGCCTGAAGTCTGTTCTAACCCCGCGCAGCGGTTCAGCGTTTTCTGATGTATGTGGCTCCCAGTTGGAGTGTCTGCTGTGTGCAGCTACTGAATGTGCCCTGACTGTTGCAGACATCGTGTTTTTAAATTTGTTTCAGTTATTTTTTATTTCCTGTGCATGAAGGTTTTGTCTGTACACACATCTGTGTACTGTGCACATGCCTGGTGCTCCTCAAGTTCAGAACTGGGAGTCAGATCCTTCAGAACTGGAGTTGTGAGTGGCTGCAAGCCACTACACAGCAACTGGGGCCTGAGCCCAAGGTCTCTGCTGAGCCAGGGCTCAGTCCCTGCAGACACCGTTCTAATAGAAGTAACTACGTTTCTAAGAGGGGGGCGCAGAGGCTCAGGGTTAAATGGTGACTTCATGGTGAGCCAGCAGGCAGAATCCTGGCTTCCTGCCTGTGCCCTCTGTCCTACTGGCCAGGGGAGAAGGGGAGAAGGGGAGAAGGGTGGTACCATTCTGGGCTGTGAAGGAGATGGGAGGGCCTTCCTTCTTGCAGTAGCTTTGCTGGAGCCTTGCTGGGCACTTTCTTAAAGTCACCTTTGCAGAACTGGGTTCCAGCTGTCATACCCAAGTCCCCTTTAGGCTGCCTTTAAAAGGATCTGTCACTGGGAAAGGCCAGAGAGAGACTTAGGGTATGTTTTGGGGCACAACAGGGTGTTGAAAGGCAAAATATCCTGGAAAAAAATGTGAAGTTCCCTTTTGTATAAAGTAAACAAAGAGGAAGCAGCCGTCTCATCTGCCCGTGCCACTCGCAGTGACTGGGTCCCTTCAGGGGATGTCTACCTGCTGCCTCCAGAGGACAGCAAGCTCAGGGCTGGGCATGGCCTCTCTGACTTTGCTTCTGATCATCAGAAGCGTGGCACAGTCAGCTGAGGACTAGGCCCAGGCCCAGGCGAGCAGTCACCCCTTCCCTCCTGAACTGGCTGAGGTCCTCCTGAGATCACTACCTGTGTTCCTCCATGGACAACCCTCGCTGCCGGAAGCCAAGCTTTCTCTGTGGGTTCTGGATCACTTGGCACATCTGAGTAGTGTGGCACGAATCCTGAATCACTTGGTGCACGGGCCAAGGCATGGGGTTAGGGCTCCCTTCACAAACCACTTGGGAGTAAGCTCAGCTGCTTCAAACAAAAGCCCAAGTCCATTAACTTAAACAAACACGGGGCAGACCAGCAACTTGGAGCTTGAATAGCCACTGGAGGGGTCAGGAGTCAGGCTAGCTTCAGAGGCAGCGTCTTCAGTGAGTTCCCCTGGTGCCCTTAGACTGGGAACCTCATTGGGCAAACCATCACAATGATATCCAAAAGAAAAAGACAAAACAGGAAGTTTCTATGTCAGGACCCAGCTTTCTCAGAAATTGCCTAGAGAGGGTCTTTGGGCTCAGACTCTGGTGTTTAAGTTCATTGCGGGGCACCAGGCAAATGTTATTATTTACAGCTGAACGACAGAAGCATCCAAGCATCAGACCATGTTGAGTTGTGTGAGATGAACAGAAGTTAGGTCCGGTTCTTCCTCCCAGCCCCATGGTCCCAGAAATAAGATTCAGACTCAAAATATATCTACAAATACCTTAGCCGTATATCTAGGTTCTTCTCTGACTAGATTGCAACTGAAGACAACCCCTTTGTTCTAATCCACAGCCTGCCACGTGGCTGGTCACCTGTGCTCACGTGCCCTGTGTGTGTGTGTGTGTGTGTGTGTGTGTGTGACTCACACCTTCAGGCGAACCCTTCCAAGCCCCCGCTCTATCCTGGAATCCTTTCTTCGCCCCCCCCCCAGATGCCCCGCCTTCTATTCTCCCCTTCCCCATTGGCCTTATGGTTTTTAATTGACAGGTGATGCACCCATACAGCACACAACACATTCTCTCTACACTGCTCGGGCAGGGGTCAGAAGGGGCCATACTGACCCGGAACCCAGAAGTGGTACCGAAGTCTCCTTGGCCCTCCTACCTGGGAGTGTTGTAGTTAAGATTGATATATCAATTGGGGGTTTCTGACCCTCCTTAGATCATTCAATCTCCAGATGCAAGCCACAAAACCTTTATATGTGCAATAAGCCTTAGGCAGCACTAGAGCTGCGCAGGTGTCAGCCCTCTAAGCTATTTCGTCCGCTTCTCTACCGATAACCCCGAGAGAGGACTTGCTATGTTCCGCCTGGGCCTCCGTTCCACCAACTGGCAGGCCTTCACGGCCGTTCCTGCAATCCCGTACACCAAGGTGTCTCCCTCTCTCTCCACACTCCTCCCTCCTCCTCATGGCTTCAGAGGCCAAGCCCAGCCCGGGAACCAAAGCCCCACCCCGCTCCCTTCTGCCCAACCGCAGACTGTAGGCATCTTTATTGACCAATCAGAGATAACTTCATGGGCGGGGTTACATGGCTTGGTGTAGAAGAGGACCCCCTCATCCCAGAGGCAACCTGAAATGGAAACTTCTGGTTTGCAAAGTCAGTTATGTCAAATGATGTCTTTGTTGGGGCACACAGGTGAATGGATGTTTGGATAATACCAGACCCTTGGAAGGGCCCCTGATGAGGGAGCGTACCGATGACCACACAGTGGGAGACAAGCCCTGCGCACTGCTCTGGTTTGCTCTGCACCCCGAGTCTTTGCTAAGGACACGCACGGATTGGCTCACTTGGTGTATGTTGTTGAGCTCAACTCGCGGGTAACGCTGCACACGTTGAGAGAGACTGGCCCAGGAGCTAGGGCCTCGCCTCGGGTCGGTCGGTGCATCTTGCATTCTCTTCAGGATTGAACTACAGCTGCTGGGTGGTGCCCGGTGTCTGCCTTCTGAGAACTGGACTCAGCTGCTGGTCAAGTGTGTCATCTGCCTCTCTTGAGGACCGAGCTGCTAAATTGCATTTGGTGTTTACTATGGGACTGATCTGCTGCAAAGGAAGATTGCGCTCACCCCCAAGGACTGCTGCTGAACGGGCCCCACATCCTAATAACTCTCCTCTTCCACCAACTCGGCTGGGTGACGGGCTAGAGGACAGGTTGGACAGTTATTAAAAATATGTTGTGAAAAGTTTATGCCTACAGCAACCAGATCTTCCAGGCCAGTATTTAGCATTACAATACACGGCGACAGAACAAACCTCAACACTGGAACCGTCCAGGAAGCCAAAAGCCCCAAGCCACGCAGGGCATCACTGCCCGCAGCAAGAGCACCTGAAGAGTCACCAGAGCTGGAAGGCGCCCTTGGGAATGGCAGAGGGAACCAGTAGCCGCGCAAAGACTCCCACTCACAACTGATCATCTTGAAGGCAACGTTTGTAGGGTGACCAGCCTTCCTGTCGGCACAGGATGGAGATGTCCTGCTTTTCGGGGCGGGCCTCCAGGAAGTACATGGTGTGGCTTGCATGTGGATGAGGTGGAGGTAGATGTTGAAAGTTTACCCTTACACCATCTTGTACGTTGGATTATTCAAGAGGTAGAGCATCTGGTTGTACTTGTTCCACTCGAAGCTGACGTGAAGGCTGTTGAAGAAGCGTGGCTTTTGCCCACAGGCAGGCGTGGCTGCCCAACAGCACCTCCCCGCTCGTGCCTCGCCCCACCCTCGGCACTCGCACTTTCTCGCCGGTGTTGCCTGTGGCCTGGAGCTGCTGGTGCGACCACTGCAGGCGCTGAAGGTCCTCTTGAGGCTCCAGCGGGCAGCTCGCTGCGAGCAGCCAGGGGTTGTATCGCCCTGCGCAGGACTCCGCCAGGCTCTGCTGGATTAGATCCTCCTCCATCAGCACCGCTTCCCCGGCTGCCTCCCCGGGTGCTGGAGCCCCTTGGGCTCTGTGGGGTCCGCTGAAGGCCCAGGGCTGGGGAGGCAACTCCTCAAGCTCAGACTTGGGGATTGGGAACAACGCGCCCTGTTCCTGCTTTGATTTGAACAGTTTCTGCCAAAGAACATCTGATGGCGCTTGGCGAGCCTGGCCCTGGCCATGAGAGCAGGCAACTGCTGGCACAGGCTCTCCCAGTAGCCCACGTCGAAGCTGGGGTCACCAGCACGGATGGATCGTGCCTCAGTGCTCTGGTCGTGTGTCTGTGCGTTGAACACGGACTGCACATCAGAGGCGTTGACTGCTTCATGGCGCTCGCCGGGCCCTTTGCCCAAGGCAATGTTCTCAGTGATGGTTGTCCTGTCCTGCCAGAAGTCCGCGTTCTTGCCCTGCTCTAGCTCCATGTGAACCTGGATGTCCTCTCGCGGGTCCTCCATGTCCACCACTGTGAGGCCGTTGAGGAAGAGGTAGTGTAGCGGGTAGTTCCTACTACCCCTCTTTAAGTTCCAGGTGGACCGTGCTACCAGTTCCACCCAGGTTCCTTCTGATCTGCAGATGAAACACACACACTCTCACACACACACTCACACACACACACATTCACATACACACATGCACCTGCACACACATGCATGCACATACACACTCACACGCACACGTGCACACACACATTCACACACACACACACACACACACACACGCATACACACATGCACACACACATTAGCTTGTTTTTTATATACTTTAACGCAATGGCCAGACTCTTCTAAGCCTTCCTCCGCTATCAAACCCTCTTTTCCCAGCTAAACATCCTAAATCTTCCCACAGCTTAGCTGTGTTTCTAATCTCCTGCCTACTACCTCAGGCGGTAGTAGTCAGCTCCCCTAGTCTTTGTTCCTGTGACCTCCATCTGCTCAGCCCATGGCTCCTGCTCTGACCCCTGTAACCCAAGGACTGTGAGCACCAGCCAGTGTCCAGACCATTTGTGGATTCAGCTGGCCTGTCCTCAGGGACCTAGGCTTAGGGGAGTGTGACACTTCCTCCCTGAGGCTTCACTGCCTTTGTCTGCTAACCAACGCCTAGTCCTGGAAGCCTCTAGCCTCCTTACACAGAGGCAGAGAAAGCACCAGCTGATCTTACCACTCTACCGAAGTCCTATAAGGAAACAGCTTGCTCCTTCTCCACACTGTCTTAAATCCCCTTCAACTCTGTTACTAATGTCCACACCCTGTCAGCGGCTTGTGTGCTCAGCCTCCTGCCCTGGGGATGACTTTATGCAGCCCTTGGCTTACAGATATGTGCTGGGGCTGAGCCACACACCAAATACTTGTTTATAGTAAACAAAAAGCACTAGGATCAAAGGCTGAGCCACAATTTGAAACAGATTCTTACAGTTCACAATGTCATTAAATATCATAGAACAGCGACACAGAGAAATCCTGTCTTGAAAAACCAAAAAACCAAAAAAACCAAAAAAACCAAAAAAAAAAAAAAAAAAAAATGAGCACTGGCGCATCTGTCTTCACCTGTGTCTAGCTTGTTCCCTCTCTGCAACCTGTCTCTGTACAACTGTCCCAGTAAAATGGCGCTCTCTCTCTCTCTCTCTCTCTCTCTGCTGCTCTGCTCTCTCTACTCCGCTGTCCTCCTCTCGAATCTGTTTCTCCACAGACGAAATGAACTGATTCAAATCACAGATATAAAGGCAGGTTTAAAGGGAGGCTTCATCGATCTGAAGGGTGGACACGTCACACACCCTGGCTGAAGCAAGTGGATTTTATGGGTTTGGGGCTCGGGGTGGTACTGAGTCAGCTAGGAGCTGGGATTATGCCCATAGAAGATAAAAAAGCGAGGGCCCCTGTGCAAGCACTCATGGGTGGGTGACAGGAAATACAGAGAGAGATGACTTGTTAGCCCAGAATCCTTCTCCTTGTGGATGAGGCAGAAGAAGAGCAAACAGGGTTTCTTAGCTGTGTTAGGTGACCAACCAAACATCTGGACCTCGGCCTACTTCCTGCTGAAGAGGGGCCGCCTGGGGCGGAAGAGGTAGGAGTCAAGTGCAAAAGCATTTGGTTGACCATTACTCAGGAAACTTCTGGAATCCTGAGAGATTGTGGGGGATGCAAAGTGCTAGGAGAAACAAACGACGAAGATGAAGCCGCCAGCAGCCCTCGAGCAGGGCTAGGCGTGGAGACTGCTGGGAGGCATGGGGTGGAGCTGCGCTGTCTGTGCTGGTGAGCTCTGACAGTTTGCAGAGTGGCTTGATACCAGTCTCCAGCAGGCCAGACTCCGACATCATCTGGCTTGCCCTGTGACCATAGACTCTACTCACACAGCTCCTCTTAACCTTCGAGCAATAAATTGTCGGATGCTCTGAATAAAGCTTGAGACTTCTCCATGAGACTTCAGTCCACCTCAGTTATCAGCTCCGTTCTCCCGGGTCCCACTGCCTCTAGAGTAGTAAACATGGGGGGTTCACAGCCTCCAGACCACACGCTCGCTACTCTGTGTGCTGGGGAAGAGTGTCAGGCGGGGGCCCTTGCCATAGAGACAGGAGTTGAAACAAGAGGACTTGCTTACCCAGAGAGGCACAGGAGCCCAGGGCTCTCAGGAGGCTCCCTGAGCAGCAGGCCCCAGGGATGAGCAAGATGTCCGGCCTCTCTCAGGGGACCAGCCGACGCCCAGACCAACCTCAGGAGACACTGCTGGCTTGGTTTATAATCTCAGAGAGTGTGTCTATTGGGGAGACAGGGGTCTCATAAGGAGAACGTGGCTCATTCTGTTTTCTAGCATTCCCACCACGGGGCGGGGCTGATGAGCAGACAGCGCTGAGGCTCTGACTCCAAACAGGCGATTTGGCTGGCACAGCTCGTGTCTCCTCTGGTAAAGGTGAAACACAACGTCAGGTAAGAGAGAGACTGACTGAAGCTGAGCAGATGTCCTCGCGCTGCCGAAGTCAGCCCAGGAAAGCCGTCCACAGAAGACGGGTGTGCTAAGACTGTTTTGATTGTGGCAGAGCTCAGCCAAAGACGTCAGAGCAGCATTTTCGCTGTGCAGCCGCCTCAGGCCCAGCTGCCTCAGGCCAGGAGGCCTCCCGGCCTCAGCTATCCTGCTCACCGCTCCTCAGTCCAGCTCTGTTGCTAAGGAAGACATTCCCAGAAACTCACTCCTCCACACGGTCCACAAAATGCACGGTGAAAGTGTGAATGCATTTCTTTTCTTTTCTTTTTCTTTCTTTCTTTTTTTTTTTTTTTTTTGGTTTTGGTTTTTGGTTTTTTTCAAGACAGGGTTTCTCTGTGTAGCCCTGGCTGTCCTGGAACTCACTCTGTAGTGAGTCTGGCCTCTAACTCAGAAATCCGCCTGCCTCTGCCTCCCAAGTGCTGGGATTACAGGCGTGTGCCGCCACCAGCTGGCTACATTTGGCATTTCTAAAACAGCCATGAAGTAAGTCAGCCGGGCCTGGCTCGGCCACCTAGTTAATACTATCTCCACCGATGGGTTTGGAGTGAGTGGAATCTTACAGTTCATGAAGAGGGGAGCCGGGAGGTGGTGGGGCACCTCTAATCCAAGTTCTCGGGAGACAGAGGCAGGTGGGGAATCTCTAAGAGTTCCAGAACACCCTGGTCCCCAGAGAGAAACCCTGTCTCACACAAAACAAAAAATAAAATCAAGAACAACAACAAAAGAAGACTGGAAAACGGTTGCTGGTTAGGCAAACAATAGAGGTGACCAAGTACCACAGTAGAAGAAATGGCGCCACACAGGTGCTCAGCTAGACAGGCAAAGCTGCGCAGAGTCCAGCAGCGTCATGGCTCTGCCAGCAGGACATTATTAACGACGCGTTGTTCCAGACCTGTCCCCACTCCTCAGTCTATGCCCCAGCTCGGGCCCAAGTGTACTTCCGTGGACTGACAACAGCAGACATAGTGAGAGAACTCTCCTGAGGCCGGAGCAACCCAAAGCAACCTGCAGAAGAGAGACGCCATTGTGTAGGTGTGGTGATGATCGTGACCACGAGGACAGTGACTGTGGGGCCGTGAAAGGCAGCCAGTGTTCTGGTTAAGCGAGGCTTAGCCTCCAGAGACCCTGCAGACAATTCTGCAAGGGACAGACCCGTTGGCCACGCTCCCAGACACAAGACCCTCAACTCCATGATTGTGTGACCATCAGTCACCCAGGGCAACGCCCCAAGCTCCTGGTATTCTGTCTGGACTCCACCCCACAGTCGCCTGGCCATAGCCGGGTGGGCCCAGTCCACTATAAAAGGGGATGTTTGCCCCCTTCTCTTGCTCTCCTGCCCTCTCTCCTGCCCGCTCTGGCTCTTCCCTTCCCCATCCCCTTCCCCCCTCTCCACATGGCCATGGCCGGCCTCTACTTCTCTACAATAAACTCTTTAAAGCCATGGCCTGCCTCTTCTCATCTGGAGCCGCCATGCTGGAGCAAAGGAACAGGTCTTCCCCTAAAGAGCAAACGTCTAGCCTCCCCCTTAGGCCTCCCAGCGTTCCGAGCCACAGTCAGCCCCAACCCAAGCCTCCCTCTGAGCAAGCCGCCCAAGCGAGCCAGAAGACTCTCTCCAGTGGGACCCAGATGGAGCACTCCCCTGCCCTCTGCCCTTTGCCCTTTGACCCGGGCCACAGCCTGCCCCGTGGGCCCTCACTCCATTCTCAGCTCTTCCTGGACATCCAGCAACATCCTTGGTGTCCAGGAGTGAGAACCTGTTGTCCTCAACTTCCATGAGGCCTGAGGACCCCAGGCGACCCCACAGGCTGCCTTTCCCCACACCCTGAGCAGGGGTCCTGTAGTTTCTCACAGCCTGGCGCCCCCTGACAGTTCTGTGGGGACGCACGCAGTCCAAATCCCTGCCTTGCCCAGGGGCCTGAGCTCTGGGCCGGCCACTACTTTTAACCCACAGTTGACAGGGATGGCAGTGATGGAAATGATGGTGATGATGGTGATGGAGATGATGGAGATGATGGTGATGATGGAGATGATGGAGATGGTGATAATGGTGAAAATAGTGATGTGATGGTGGTGATGATGCTGATGGTGGTGATGATGCTGATGGTGGTGATGATGTTGATGATGTTGGTGGTGGTGATGCTGCTGATGGTGGTGATGGCAGTGATAGAGATGATGGAGATGGTGATGGTGGTGATGGTGGTGATGGTGGTGATGATGCTGATGATGCTGATGGTGGTGATGGTGTTGATGATGTTGATGGCCGTGATGGTGATGATGTTGGTAATGAGATGGGGGGTGGCGGTAGTAATGGAGGCTATGGAGATGATGGTGATGATGTAATTTGATGATGACAGGGATGGTGGTGATGTTAATGATGACGCCTCTTGATAAGTGTTATAATGCAGTCGCATGATGTGGCTGGAGGGGGTGTCTTCGCAGGTCCATGCTGAGACATCCCCTCCCCAGGGACGGGTCTAGTATAAAATAACGTTTATCTGGGGCATGGGAATGGGAGTGTGAAGGGAATAAAGGCACAGAAAGAGAGGGGACAGAGGAGAGAGAGAGGGAGAGGGGGGGAGAGAGAGGGAGAGGGGGGGAAGGAGAGAGGGAGAGAGAGATGGAGGGAGAGAGGGAGAGAGAGGAAGAGAGAGAGAGGGAGAGAGAGGGGGGAGAGAGAAAGGGAGGGAGAGAGAGAGAGGGAGAGAGAGGGAGGGAGAGAGGGAGAGAGAGAGGAAGAGAGAGAGAGGGAGAGGGAGGGAGGGAGAGAGAGGGAGAGGGGGGGAGAGAGAGAGGGAGGGAGAGGGAGGGAGGGAGAGAGAGGGGGAGAGAGGGGGAGAGAGGGGGAGGGAGAGAGAGAACGCCCGAATAGTCCTTTTATAGCGAGCCAGGCTGTTGCTAGGTAACTGTTCGATGGAGGAGGAGAAATGCTAGCACTTGTGAAGATGGGGAAATGGCGGCATCACATCACTTCGTCGAGATCCCCAGGGACACTCTCCCACATTCGACCACGTGGCAGGGAACATATGGCCACAGCGCGATGAACAGGAAGTGTTGAAAACTGAATTTGCACAAAGTTCTTCTAGAAGCAGCTTCGGTAGCTCAGACCCACTTGGCTACACTGCCGACACTTACAGGGACACCAGAGCCGCTCTAGGTGGGTGCGGCTCTCGGGCTAGGGAGCGAGTAAGCTCAGGAAAGGGCTGCGTGGGTTTGGATGGCCAGCAAGGCATGATGGTACAAATCTGTAACCTCAGGACTGCGGAGACTGCAGATTTCTGAGGCCTGCTGGGAGTCCCTGTCTCAAAATAGAAAACCAAGAGTAAGCGATGAAGAGACCTTCTGCTGACCTTGGGAATGCACGCACATGCACATGCCATGCACACACATGCAAATGCACATGCATGTACACGATACACAGAGCACACACAACAAGACAAGCTTATAGATATCGGCAATTAACTTGAATTTTTGAAGAGGTGATGGTGGCAAAGGTTTATCAGTTGAAAAAAATGAAAAGCTCTCTTGGTGATAAACGGGTAATGGACAGACAGACTGAGAGCCTAGGACCGTGAGACCCATTCGGCGGGAGTTCCTAGGCAACTCCAGCAGCTCCAACCCCTCAGCCGATACAGGTGCACACGTGTCCAAGGTGGAGTTACTGACACGGCAAGGACCCAATGGGAGAGAAGCCGAGAGGAGTGGGGGCGGGGCAGCCACTCCTCTCGGGGCGTGGCTCTGTGGGAAGCTTAGCAGCCCTGCTGTGGGGCAGAGTGTTCGATTCTCAAATTAAAATCATGTCTGTTTAGGAAATCTAGCTCCACAGAGAACTTTAACGCCCATGGGAACATTTAGACTAATGCGGAATTAATGAAATCTTTGTTGGTGCATTTAAGCAGAAATCTTGGGAATTTCGCCACCAGCAGCAGGCACTCTGGGATCCCATTTCCATCTCTTCAAGGAGACAAAAGGGACAGAGTCACAGGTGGCTCTCTATGGCTGTGCCTGGGAGGGAGGAAGATGGAGGACGTGTAGACGAAGAGCTGGCCAGCGGAGCTGGGCTCACACGATGATCAGTAAGAACGGCAGCGCCCACCGAAGCCGGATGCTGACATTCTGCTTGGCATGGTTATTCCAAAGTTCTCATGTCAATCATCAATCAAAAAATACCCCACAGACATGCCCACAGGCCAATCTGATGGAGGGAATTCTTCAATTGAGATTTCCTCTTCCCTAGTGACTCTAGCTGGTGCCAAGTTGACAAAAACTAACCAGGCTATCCTCTGAAAATGCATTACAAAGCAATTGTGTTGCCTTGTGGATATCCAGCATGCATAGACAAACTAAGATGGCTACTGTGTTTAGATGATCTGTGATTAAATGAATCAGTTTTTATACAACGCATAACTGAACATACATACAGATATGCACATGACACAGCATACTATATATACATGCCATGCCAAGTCACACAGTCACATACACATATATACATGCAAAAAAGACATACTTAGTTGTACATACACATGAAAATACAAACATATAGGCATGCATACATCAAGGAAAACATAAACTGAAACACACATGAAGATACATACATGCAGGAACACATATGCAAATGAATGTACAAATAGGTGCACACGCCTACAAGCTCACCTATGCGCTCACCTGTGCAGGGACACAATTCTGGAATGCAGGTGTAGACACATGATATATGCAGGAGCTCACATGCAAGCATGTACACACAATGGTGCATACACACATGTATGTTCATGCACATATACACACACTAAGTAAACACATGAAAGAACATAACAACCACACAAGTGAAGAATACATTCATGTAGTAATATATCTATATATACACGTATACATACAGGAAACATACATGCAAGCACACTCATGCAGGAACTTATATATATGTAGGCATCTATGCATGTACACACACAAAAACACACACATAGGCAAATGCATGCACATATATTCATGTTAGAACACATATGCAGATTCATGCATATAAACACACACATACAGGCATGTATATATTCAGGCAAACATGGGTACACACGGAGTCAGGGGACAGGCTCACGTCTAGGACCTGCCCAGTTCCTGAGTTCCCCTGGCCCACAGGGCCGCTGCCTTCCACCCTCACCTATTCTGATGCTGCTTCTGAGACACCAGAGGTCAAACTCTGACAGGGTGACTCTGACTCCCCGGGGACTCCTCAGTCTTCTGCAGGGTTGTGTCACTCTCCTCGGGCACTGTACTAGTCACAGCTCCAGTAGAGACAGCAACACAGCAGGAGGTGACCTGCTGTCCTACAGCCCTGGCTCCTGCTTAGGATGACAGGCCTCTGGGCCTTAACAGTTAGTGGCTTAATCTTGCAGTGTGTAAGCCCTGGAGACCTCCTCTGCTGGTCCTCCCTCCGAGTGGCCACAATGACACCAGAGGGCAAGATTCAGGAAGCAGAGGCCATCAGGTCCTCGCAAGCTGCTCCTCTGGCCTGTGTGTGGTCCTCTCCGTGACCTTTCGTGGTTTTCTTTTCTGGGATTTTGTGCTCAGACCTCCTCCTCTATGAGGACACAGATCATTGATTAGGGCTCCCCACTCCAGCATGTCATTGTCCCAACTGATGTAGCCAAATGACCGTCACAACAAGGTTGCGTTTTGAGGGGTTGAGGACAGGACTGTCTTTTGCCCACTGTGGGTCCTCAGGAGAGGAGCGGTGAGCTGGGGCGCTCTGCATAGGACCTGGCCGTGGTGTGCATTCCTTAGGGCTGCTGGTGCGACATGGCCAGAAAGGAGGTGGTTCATCTGTTGTGGTTAGCCCGGGCTGGGATGTTGATGCTAATCCCACTCCTCAGAGGGGCTGCAGATGAACCTTCTCCCAACCTTAACTTTTCAAATAAAGGCTTGAGCCAATGATTGGGCAGGAGGAAGGGGGAGGAGCTGAGAGTCTAGGGGAGGAGCGATGGGGGAGAAACAGGAAGGGGAGGAGCTACGGGAGAGAACTGGAGTGGTGGCAGAGAGAGAGAGAGAGAGAGAGAGAGAGAGAGAGAGAGAGAGAGAGAGAGAGAGAGAGAGAGAGAGAGAGAAAGAGAGAAAGAGAAAGAAAGAAAGAAAGAAAGGAAGGGAGGCTCGTGGCCTGGAGAAACCACAAGTTATATGAGATAATATCGATGGAAATAGGGTAGTGTAGTGGAAGAACTGATTGAGCTGAGCTTTCTTTTATGGGGAATTGGGTTGGAAACAAAGTAGCAACATTAATCCCTTTCTTACCAACACGTACTTGCCTGTTCTCTCAGAGCTCTGTTTCTTGCCCTGAGGGGACTTGGAGGAACCCTTCACACATATGACGCCGAAGAGAAGCTGGCCAGCCTACAGGGACCTGCACGCGGGTGTGACCAGTGCCTGGAAGGCCACAGCCATTCCAAGCCTTTGACTCCCTGCCACTGGAGCTGGCTTCTTGATTCCATTTTCGTTTCCTCTCAGGTGATGCGCTGTATCCACCCATAAACCCAGTGTGCACTCAGCTCAGGTCAGTTCCTGTTCCCTCAGCTGAAGGCCTTGGGCAGGTTGGAGACACCTGTGCCCAGGGACTGCTCCATACCTTCCAGCGTCATGATCAGGAGTTTACACGTCCCTTCCTCTGGGTCCAGTGATGTCTACAGACCAGAAATGGAGGCAGCATGGATATAAAGATTTTAAGAACACCCATGTTAAAGTCTCAGTGTTCAGCCTCTAGCACTATCAGGGAGACAGGAAACACTGGGACTCACATCTCTGCCTCTTTCTCCCTCCCCCCCTCCTCCGTTCCTCTCCCTTTTACTTTCGGCCTGCTTTGAGTGAGCAGTCTCCACTGCCCCATTCTTCCCTGTGATATGCCAATCCTCCACTGGTCCAAAGCAACTGGGAAAATCAACCCTGAATGATATCTCAGTGGCTCACTGGTCATGGGCCAGCCTTTCTTCCGTGTAAGTTATTTGCCTCTGGCATTGTGTCACAAAGGCTGAAAGCTGATATTAACACATGTGTTCTCTTGTCTGGGTACAGTGACCCCAGCCAGCGTACAGGAGGGTGCAGCCTCTCAACTAAGGCTAGACGCTCCCAGAGGGTCAGCAGGACTCACGCACAGGGCACAGGAGAGCCACTCCCTGCAGGCCTCCGATGTCTGCGTGGCTTCTTTAGCCAGGGAGCTCCAGGGTGGGCGGACAACTCGAGCTGCCGCTTCTCCTTTCCACTAGAGAACCGTGGTTCTCCCGTGGGCTCTGCAGTGTTGGGAGGTGACCACCAGCAAACTGTCTCCCTGCCTGTGGGGCACCATCTCCCCTGGCATCCCATGCTCCTAGGCCCCTGAGAAAGTGTTGGAAGTGATGGATTTCACAAGGCAGATGGCACAGCCTCATGAACAATTCCCTTTAATAAAGTTATTTAGAAAAATATGTGTAGTGCTGAAATTACATAACTTATGAGTTTTTAAAAATGATTTGGATTTAATTGATCAATTAGATTAAATTATATAGTAGTGAAAGTTGGCAAAAGCCCAGGCTAGAACTGGCGGAATTTGACCAGCACACAGTCCTGGCTTTGAAGCCTCAGATCAAGCACAAATTCTTTTAATGATTAAAACAAGTTTCTAAGCTGTGGTGGTGGTGACACTTGTCTTTTGTTGTTGTTGCTTATTAATCACTCTATCCACTTACATTTCGAATGATATCTCCTTCCCAGTTACACCTTCACAACCCCCCCCATCTCATCCCCCTCCTCCCTGCCTCTAAGAGGGTGCTCCTCCACCCACTCCTGCCTCACGGCTCTAGCATCCCACTACACTGGGGCAACAAGCACCTCCCCTCCCACCGATGCCAGCCAATCATCTGCACAGGAGCCAGGGACCCAACCACTATACTCTTCATTAGGTGATTTAGTCCCTGAGAGCTGTGTGTGGGTGGTCCCGTTAGTTGAGATTGCTGTTCTTCCTATGAGGTTGCAAACCCCTTCAGCTTCTTCAGGCCTTCCCCTCACACTTCCACTAGGGTCCCCGGGCTCAGTCCTATGGTTAGCTAAGAAATCTGCATCTGTAATGGTCAGGTGCTGGCAGACGCTCTCAGGGTCAGCCAGACCAGGCTCCTGTCAGCGCTTGTCTTCAAGCCCCAGCACCTGACAGGCAGCAGCTGGCGGATGGATCTCTGTGAGTCAGAGGCCAGCCTAGTGTACAGAGCAAGTTCCAGGGCAGCCTGCAATACAGAGAAATCCTGTCTCGGGTAAAAAGACAAACAACAACAAAAACCTGTGTGTGTGTGTGTGTGTCCACTATCTTCCTCTCCTGCCCAGCTCAGGTCCCCCAATTCTACAGACTACTTAACAGTCACACCACAGCCGGTGCGGCCCTCCATGGTGGTTGCTTTGAAAAGGAACACTGTGGGCTGGAGAGATGGCCCTGTGGTTAAGAGCACTGCCTGCTCTACAGAGGTCCTAAGCAACCACATGGTGGCTCACAACCATCTGTAATGGGATCTGGTGCCCTCCTCTGATGTGTCTGATATGAAGAAATCTAAGAGAGAGAAAGAGAGAGACAGAAAGGGAGGGAGGGAGGGAGAGGGAGAGGGAGAAGGAACACTGACCCAGTCTGTCTCAGTAGCTAGGACGGAGCAGAGTGGCCCCTGTGGTCTGCAGAGTCCCAGGAACAGCAATGCTCGCTGGGGTGTTCACCGCATTCAGTCTTTGGGAGCTCGCGGTGTATAGTTTCTGGGAGGATATGGACCCAAAGGCAGCAAACCAAATCACTGGAACCCAAAACTTCATAAAAGAGTCCGTAGGCTTGAGAAGCTGTGAGCTGCAGAAGCACGGCGGACCCGTGGCCTCATCCGGACCTGCGCAAGGGACTGACTGCTCCACCTGTCTGCAGGCCCAGCTTTCCAGGAGACACTGCTCATCTCTACTTCCAAAACGTGGAATAAGTCAGGCGTAAAAGGACAAACACGGGACATCCATCTGACCTGTCCAGACTAAATGTGGAGAGGTGCAGTGTGCCCAACATGGGGGGGGGGGATTCATGCTTAGAAGTACAGGGTTCTGTGAGAGACACTGGAGGCTTTCTGAACTAGACATGTAGGGTGGGTCCCCCAGACACACTCCCCCAAACGCTCAGGGGCCTGCACACAGCAGTGACCTCAGGTGGGTCCGTGGCCCACAGTCCTCTGCAGCCAGGACTATGACTGTCACTCAGAGGGTGTTTGCTTGTTCAGGTCCATAAAGCCTGGATCAGCCTCAGACTTGTGACCACTGACTGCCACCTGCCCTTGCTGTCTACTTCACAGAGTGCTGGTATTTCACACACACACACACACACACATACACACACACACACACACACACACACACACACACTGATAATAATTCAAAGGGAACCCATCACAGGTTTTTTGTTTTTTAAGATTTAATTTTATGCATATGCATACACAGTCGCTGTCTTCAGACACACCAGAAGAGGGCATCGGATCCCATTACAAGTGGTTGTGAGCCGCCATGTGGTTACTGGGAATTGAACTCAAAACCTCTGGAAAAGCAGTCAGTGCTCTTAACCATTTCTCCAGCCCCCCATCACAGATTTCTACAACTTCTGAGGGTTTTGTCATTTGTTAATGGTCTCAGATATTTTTGTTTTAATCTTTTAAAAATATTCATTATGTGTATGTGTCTGCCTCCTAATACCAGCCCTATTTTGACTTGGATAGTTGCAATGGGCTAGGTTGATAAACAGGGGGGGAGACAGTGACAGCTTGTGGGTAGAGGTGAGTCACTCTAGGTGTGTTGTCCCCGGTCCCCGAGCTCTAGGGGTCCCCTGGCAATCATGGCGGTCATCTCCGGTGATTACCTAAGTTATGGTCCCAGCACACCCTCCATGCAGACACCCTGGGGAAGCTGGGTCGTCAGACTGTGAGACCGAGTGACTCCTACAAGGCCCCTGCTACTGTGAAGCAACACAGTTATCCTGTGTCCACAGCAGACTTTACCCTCCACCCAATCCAGCTCAGCTCGATTGTGTCACAAGGTAAAATATAAGGGGCCAGAGGCCAGAGGCCAGAGGCAGGAAGCTGCAGTGCCAGGTGTGAGGGTCTCAGAAACCCAGCTGTAAAGTCCTGGCCCTGGAACGATGCCTTCACCTCACCGCACCTCACTGAGGCAGGCATCAGCGGCATCCTTGCTTTGTCTGCAGACAAGGCTACAGGGCCCAGAGAGGTCGCTCATGAGGTTTACATGGTGTGAAGATCTGAATATTCTTGGCCCAAGGGAAGTACTACCACCTGGAGGCATGGCCTTGTTAGTGAGCTTTGAGGTGCCCAGTGCCCAAGCCCTGTCCACCGCAGAGTCAGCCTCCTCCTGGCTGGCTGTGGTCCAGATGGAGAAGTCTCGGTCCTCCAGCACCGCGTCTGCCTGCACGCTGGCCCGCTTCCTGCCATGATGGGAGTCTTTTCTACTGTCCCATGTCCTGCCTTGCCTCCCACACAGGCTCAGGGTGCATGGTCAGTACAGACCATGGACACACGACCACAGTTCCTTCCTCCTAGAGCGTTCCCACTTGAGAAGCGGGGGTTGGGGTGGGGGCCTGCGTGGCTTCGCAGTTAGCAGCACACATGGCTCTTGGACCAGAGTTTTCTTCCCAGGTCTATGTCAGAAAGCTCACAGCTGCCTGCAACTTCAACTTCAGGGGAACTAACACCCTCTTCAGGACTCCAAGGGCACATGTACTAATGTGCATGTATTCATAAACATGCACACACATTTACATAGAACAGACAATCGTTTGCTGTTTACAGAGACAATGTTTCTCTGTGTAGTCCTGGCTGGCCTCAAACTCAAAGAGATCTGCCTGCCTCACTTAGTCCTGAATGGACTAAAGGCGTGCCACACCATGCTGGGCAAAGACAGAGATGGCTCAGCAGTCAGGAGCACCAACTGCTCTTCCAGAGGTCCTGAGTTCTAGTCCCAGCAACCACGTGGTGGCTCACAGCCATCTGTAATGGGGTCTGATGCCCTCTTCCGGTGTGTCTGAAGACAGCGACAGTGTACTCACATACATGAAATAAGTCTTAAATAAGTGGAGTCACAGACAGTCGTGAATACCCTGGGCCTCGAGAAAGATGGTTCCCCCAGTCCTCTCTTTACTTCCATTCTCTCTGATTTTGTAATGCGCCTCAGATGGGACTGACCTGCTCCCAAATAGTCATAAAGGGCGTTGGGTCATTGTGGCTCAGTGGTCCTATGGGGGAAAGGGTTCAAACTGCAGGGCCTCCAGAGATGGCCACACCGCCTCCCAGCCTAGCCCTTCATTCAGAGCCTGCTGGCCTTGACTAGAGCAGACCACATCCAGGCAGCCTGGCCAGGCACTGCAGCTGTGACCACTGCAGGGGTTAGGGGGAGCTGAGCACAGCCTGAGAGGAAAGGCCTGCGAGGCTGAGGCAGAAGGATGGCTGGTTTGAGGACAATGTAGACAGCACAGCAGGTGAGTCCATGTCAGCACACAAGTCAGGAGAGCCCTCGCCCAGCCTAAAGGCCTACACACCACAGCAGCACACTAAAGTGACAAAGTTTTTGAGGCTGGTGGCCTTGGATGCTGAGTTCAGAACCTACTCTGGGACGTATCTTCAAGGTGTGGCCAGGTGCGGTCTCAGTTACGAGGGTCACCCGCTCACACCCAGTGGCGGCCGATTCACATTTGGTCTTCAGCTGGTGACATCACTTTGGGAGGCTATGAGGATGCTAAAGCAGGATTGCTACAAACACTCCACCAGCCTGGGCCATCACTACTGCCCAGGCAGATCTGCGGAGAAGGCTCAAGTGTAAGGGCGTTTGCAACCGAACCACACCATCTGCATTCAACCCCGAGCCCACACGGCGAGGAGGAAGGTGGCCCTCCAAGCTGTTCTCTGAGGGCAACACGTGCCAAAAAAACCAAGTGAGCCAGGCCAGAGAGCTGTGACGCGGCTGAGCCAGAGGAGGGCGCTCCTGCCCTCCACCAGGCTATGGGACCATGGTAGGGTGTGGCCACCTTGGAAGGGTTAGACTGCAGGGGACTAGTGTCAGGAGAGCGGCTGGCCGTAAGGGTGCTCACTCCTGTGGTCTCACTACATGGACTCAGCCTACAGAACACACTTGCTCTCGGGACTCCAGATGATCTGTGCCACCAGCTCTGTCTGTCCCCTGCCTGGCCACCACCCAGAGGCTGCAGTACAGGCTGCCTAGCTGGTGATGGCGCACAGCCCACAGCTGCTTCACACTGGCCTGCTCTGGAGCTGTGAGGCCGGAATCAAGGCTCGCTCTACAGAGTGGGTGTCCAGCTCACCACCTGTGACAGCACTGGTCAGAGCCGTGACACTGGCTGTCCACATGAGCTCCAAGGCTGGCCACACCCTTGGGGCACCATTGCTAAAGTCAAACAGCAGGACCAAAATCCAACTGGGGGAAAAGGATTTCCTTGGCCTCTACTTCCACAGCACAGCTCAACACTGAGGGACGTCAGGGCAGGACCTGAGGCAGAGCTGATGCGGAGGCCATGGAGGGGTGGGTGCTGCTTACTGGCTTGCTCCCCATGGCTGGCTCAGCCGCTTTCTTTAAGAACCCAGGCCACCAGCCCTGGGATGGCCCCACCCACAATGGCTGGGCCCTCCCCCAAAGATCACTAAGACAATGTCAAGGGCGGGAGAGATGGCTCAGTGGCTAATAGCACTGGCTGCTCTATCAGAGGACCTGGGTTTGGTGTATCTGAAGACAGCTACAGTGTACTCATATACGTGAAATAAATAATACCTTTTAAAAAATTAAGAAAGGAAAAGAAAATATCCTACAGGCTCGTTCCAGCCTTACCTTACGGAGGCATTTTCTCAACTGAGGCTCCCTCCTGTCAGAGGACATGTGTCAAGGGGACTGAAGGGACTCAGCACACCCTAGCCTCCATTCCCTATTAAATTCTCCCAGCGTGGTGGCTGCACTCACTCGGGACGAGGAGCTGTCAATAAGGAACGCCTCCACCTGACTGGCCTGGGAGGAGAGCGAGCTGAGGGCGAGGTGCAGGCCGGCAGCAGGCGGCACCCACCACGGCCTCCGCCTGCGCTCCTGCCCACACAAACCCTTTGCTTAAGTTCTTTATGGCCATGGTGTTTATACAGCCATAGAAACGTCTGCTTTATTTTTTGTGGTTTCGAAACAAGGCTTGACTATTGGGCTCCGCACAGATCCCCCGCCTCTACACACTGAGTTCTAGCAGAGAAGGCACGGAGAGCTGTGCTGGACACAGGATGGACTCAGGCAAGCGAGGAAGGAGCGTGGTCCCCGGCCTCATCCTCGGCGCTGGAGACTGGCGGAAGCTGGGCGGTCACACGGTGCCTCATTCAACTCGGTGTCTGGCGTTCCACAGCTCAACCTGGGCTACGGCAAGGAACTGGGTCCCCGTCGCCCTGCAGCGTGGGGCTAGAACTCCACCTTGCAGGCGGGGAAGGCCTCGTCCTGCATGGACACCAGGCTGCCACTGCCCAGCACCCTGATGCCCAGCGCCTGGTGCTGCTCGTACGTCTCCTCGTACCACCTGTGCATCACCGCAGAGTCAAAGGTGGGGATCAGCGTGACCTGGGGGACAGCAGGCAGGAGGTGACCCTCCGTCCCCTCTCCGATGACCCGTCTCCACTGTCTCAGTCAGGTGCTACCACACAGCCCAGGCTGGCCCACCACTCCCAACACACCCATGAGTCTCCCACACACACACCCCTGTGGTTGAGCCATACTGTCCCTGGACTAACAGCTCCACATGCCCCTGCTGCAGCGCCCACCGAGCGGGTGCAGCTCTGGCGTGGGCTGTTCCTACTGTTCCGGAAGCAGGCTGTGCACACAGCGCTGGTCATCTGCTCTGCCTGCAATGTGCCTCTCAACCAGAGGCCCTCAGCCTCTGTGCCCTGGCCCCACACAACTTTGGGGAGCACCACCCCTTGGATGACACTTCTCAGCGGCATGAATACCAACTGCTCCCCAGAGCTGCCCTGCAGGGGACAGGGCGCCTAGACCCCATGCCCCGCGGTCTACCCACCTGCAGGTCAAGGTCCCACTGCCGCTTGCCGGCCAGCAGTGCGTCCAGCACGGCGCGCAGGCCCTCTTCCTGGCGCTGGCCTTGCCCACTGATGACATAGCAGAGTGCGCGCACGCGCAGGAAGAAGTTCTGATCCAGGTGGCCGGCACCGCCCCCGGGCAGGTAAGCCAGGTCCAGGTACACAGGGGAGCCAGCAGCAAGCGGGGCGGGGCGGCTACTGGGTCCTGTGGGGATGTACAGGTTGGTGTGGTGTCGTGTAGCACACGGCATCTACACGGCATCTACACGGTGGTAGGAGGCGTTACCTCCCTCGGTAAGGACACCCGGGATCCCGGTACCCACACTAACTGGGGCTCTGCGCTGGGTGCAGGGCAGGCCACAGCTCCTGGGCATGGAGCCGGGCCTCAGAGTGTAAGCTCAGCCTGCCGCCTGATGTGTACAACTGAGGCTGCTCACAAACCAGTCATGTGGTGGGTGCTAAGACACAAAAGCCTGTCCCCACTCCCAGGTGACAGACAGGGAGCCAGGACAGCAGACCCCTGCAGCAGCCTCCCTGCCATGAGGAACAAGATGACTGAAGAGAACTGACACAGGCAGGCCAATGGCGGCTCTGCTCAGGACAGACAGCCCTGTTGGGGATTCTGGGGATCCTGTATGGTACTGAGGTCTGCAGAGGGACAGGGCAGAGCAAAGTCACAGTCACTGCAAGGCCCTAAGTCTGTCTCTCTGGGCACATGTGAGGCCTGAGGAGCTGCATCATCCCTGCCTGGATCCGACATTAACAGAGCTGGCGCCATGGCTAGCGTGAGGGGCACTGTCCTCAGAGGTACGGGCTGAGAGGTCACCAGAGCTATCAGGTCTCTCCCAGTCACTTAATCTCCCTAGGTGCGGTGCCGTCCGCAGCTAGGCCCCTGCTTATGACCAGCGCCCTGCGGGGGACAGCCGAGACAGGACTCGGGACAGTGGGCAGGGAGCCCTCCCTACTTCCAGGGCAGGCCTGGGGTCCAGAAGGCTTTGCCCTTGGAACTCACATGCGAAGTCACGCCCAGGCACTCCCCGGCTCAATCAGCATTCACAGAGAGGCAAGGGGGGCGCTTCCGCTCGAGGCCACCTGCGCTGCAGTGTCTGAGACGGGATCTCTGTCTGTCTCTGTGTCTGCCTCTGTCTCTCTCTCTTTCGGCTAGCCTCAAACTCCTTAGATCTACCTGCCTCTGCCTCCCAAGTGCCAAGATGAAAGGCTGCACCATTACACCCACAAAACCTGCTCAGAACACCAAAGAGCTAAGCCTGACAGCAGCTTGGTCTCGGCCGCGGCAGGCAAAGGCTCAGCGCGTAGCCATGTCAGAGCACAGGCCAGCTTCAGCAGGAGACAGCTAGAGAGGGCAATGGTAGACAGGGCGGACCACACATCCTGTCAGCAACACCCAGCACCCGACAGAGGTCACCAAGGTCACAGAGGGCGGGGACCAAGACAAGAGGTGTCTGAAATACCACGGCTTCAACGACATGAGGAAAGCAGAGCAGCCCAGGGTCTAGGAGAACTTCTTAGAACGCAGCCCCAGCCAGAGCCAGCCTGAGGCCTCTCTGAAGGCTGAAGCTGGAGCAAGAGGACTGAAGTGACTCACCGGAAGACATCCTTGTGGCAGGGGCCATCTTGGGGGTGGCCTTGGGGACCGAGGGCTTCCTGGTGAGGGGCGCGCGGCCTGGCCTGTCTGCAGGCTCGCTGCGGGCGCTGAGTGGCCGGTTCCGGTCCCCCATGGGGCCCTTTGCCTTGGCAGCTGCAGCTGCAGCTCTGGGAGTGGCAGAGGCAGAGCTCGGCCTTGCCGGGGCCTTGCGGCCACGGTTGGCATTGGTGGTGTTGAGGGGCGGCCGCGCACGAGGCGGTAGCGCCTCCGGGTCCACCATGCAGATTCCTGGTGCGTCCGGCAGTGGTGGTGGCACACGAGGTGTAGGCAGCGGGTCCCTGGCCGCGCTCTCACTGCCCGCGTCGTCATCAGAATCCGCCGTGGGCACGGGGTCAGAGTCAGATAGCGTGGGCAGTGACTCACTCACAGACGTGGGCGGAGTCTCGGGTGGCCGCTCCTGTGACCGAGCACTGCTGTCCGAGCTGCCTGGGGATGCCGGAGGGGGTGGCTTGCGGTGCGAGAACTCACAGGGCGACACGAGGCACAGGTCCACGTCATGAGGAGACGCAGAGCGGCGCGCCAGGCGCAGGGGCAGGCTGAGCCCCGAGTCGCCTGCGGGTAGCACTTGCTCGAAGGACACAGAGAGCGACTCGTCCACCTCGGTTGAGTGGGGTGACCCCAACTCCGCGGGCAGAGAGGGCGTGGTCAGCGTGGGCGTCGTGGCGGAGGGGGATGCGTCAGGGGCGGGCTCTGGGCGCAGGGGGCTGAGTGACAGGCGCTCAGGGCTATGGCCAGGTGCTGTAGGCGGTGGGGACTGAGCAGGGGACAGCGTCGGGGGTGGGGCAGGTGGCTGCGCAGACTCCACGCCGTTCTCCGCTTCTCCTGGGCGCTCAGGCACAGGGGCTGCGGGTGGCACTGCTGGAGCTGGGGCACGAGGCCCATTCTGTGACACTCGAGGCTTTGTGTTAACCACACCAGGCCCAGAGCGGCGCGTGTCTCGGGCTATGGGCCGGGTGGAAGTGGGCCCAGATCTCGTGTCCTTCTTCGGGTCCCGAGTGGCCAGGGCGGGCTCCCTTCGTATTGCACTCTTGCTGGTCATGCAGCCGACCGTGCCACGGCCTGGCTCCTTGCGCGCACTGTCCCGAGAGGCCAGACTGTCTTGGCTGTTGGCCCTGGAGGGCGCTTCCAGGTCCTGCGTGGTGACGACCGGCCTGCGCAGGCACGGCAGGTGCTGCAGACGCTGTAGCCCATCCAGCAGGCGTGCGGGGGGCGTGCGGCCAGGAAACAGTACTCGCACCACCTTGTCGCCGGGTGCCGCCGGCTGCCACACGAGCAGGGCACAGGCAGGTGCTGAGGGGTCCCCAGGAGGAGGGTGCAACACAAAGAGCTCGAGGCGGCCTACACCCAGCTTCTCGAAAAGGACAGTGGGGCACGAGGGCTGGGGGCCACGCTGCAGCGGCAGGGGCGCGATGCCCAGGCTCCGCAGCAGGCTCCTCGCGCACACTGCCTCATCCTCTCCCCCACGCAGCCGCGATGCAGCCTCACGGGCGTTCAGGAACACCACGCCCAGCGCAGGTGACAGCAGGCACCGGAGCCGCTCCTCATGTTGTCCCTGTGGTCCAGCGGCTGCCTCGCGCTCTGCCAGCTTGCGGCGCAGCAGGCTGTTGAGGCCGGGCAGGCTGTCAGCACCCGCGTGGGTCACAAGCACGGCGTCCACGCGGTCCAGGTGACGCACCAGCTTCCAGAAGCTCGACTTGGGGTTGGAGCCGCCGTTCACCAGCACTGTAAAGCCATTGACAGCGAAGAAGGCAGCGTCTCCCAAGCCACCCGGGAACACATAGCAACAGGGCCGTGCCAGGCGCAGAAAGCCACCCGCGGCCGGTGGCTCCAACAACTCGAAGGGCGATGGCGGCTCCAGCGACTCAGCCACATACTCCAGGAAAGAACGAAGGCCTTCTGAGGCTGGCAGCCGCGCGGGCGGGTTTAGTCGCAGTCGCAGCCCGGGCGCAGGACCCAGCAGCGACCAGTCCCCAAAGGTTGGACAGGATACGGTGAGAACTGGGGCAGCTGGGGCGGAGGCCAGTGCATCCTGGACCTGTGGGGCAAACACGGGACCGCCTGGACCTGAGGACTGGACACCACCTCCTCTGCTGCCCCCAGCGGCCACTGGTCTCCCTGGGCCCACCAGGTCTCTGGTGGAGTTGCCTTCCCGGCCCACCCACGGCCTGTTCTGTGAACCACCCCCATCCCTGCACTGCACCGTGGATGAGAGGCATGGGAAAGGGCGGAGGGCGGAGCTCACCTCTTTGTCCCCCAGCACCTGCAGGAAGTGGTGGGCCGAGAACCCCCCGGTCTGCAGCAGCAGCTCCCCTGTCTCCTCCAGGCAGGGCCCTGCCAGGACCAGCAGTTTGTGAGGGGCGGGGTCCATCAGGAGGTTCCGGAGCTGTGGGTGAGGTGGGCGGCCGTGAGCAGCACTGGGCCAGGCCCCAGCTCTGAACTCATTGTCAGAGGCAACTGAGAAGCTGAAGGAAGCAGAACCAGCCCGGTGTGCCCACCACAGCCCTCCCCTTCCCCCAGGCTCCTCCACCATGAGAGGTAAGGCCTGCCGAGCCCGCCCACCCTTTCCTCAGGCACGGCGCTAGCCTTCGCCTCCTATTCCTGCTTCTGCCTCCTCCTGCAGGGACCACAGGCCTGGGACAACATCCCCACATCGACTTGAGCTGTCTCGTGTCAGGCTGGCCAAAACCAAGACGCCTCCTAGCCACCCAGGGCAGCTCGGCCTGGGTGAGGCTGAGGCTGAGGCAGGACACAGACACTGTTCCTCCCGCCTCCAGCTACACAATCATCCCAGCCCTAGGCTCCAGCTTCCTGCCCCACCTCGACCAGTGAGCTGGAAGGAGTCGCACGTGCCAAGCACGTGTCTGGTCAGGGGTGGGGACAGCGCAGGCCTGCTCCTACCTCGTCACACAGAGACTTGTCTGAGGGATTCAGCAGGACCAGCGTCTCCAGGGTCTCACCACGGTGGTGCAGGCTCCGCTGCCCTGCGGGATGACAGGCCCAGGCCTGACTCAGGCTGCCTAATGCCAAATCCTACCAACAGGGGCCCTGGGTCCTCAAGCTGCAGGGTCCACACAGGGAGCCAGGGCACCCTGGGAGCAAACACGAGAAACAATGGAAGGAGCCCACGTGTGCCCTGGGCCTCCAGCAGGAACAACAGACGGCCAGCCAGGCCGCTCCCCAGCACCAGCACAGCCCTGCACCTAGGCCAGGAGGCCACAGACTCCAGCAGAGCAGGCCAGAGACCATGTGACTGCGCAGGAGGGGCTTCCAGGGGCTGTGCTACACAGCAGGTCACTTCCAACCCTTTCTCCACTGGATCAGGGATCAGGAAACCACCATGACCCAAAGGGACATTTCCTTCCCCTCCTGCAGCTGTATATGGTGACTCAACCCACTGGGCGTGGCTGAGCTCTAAGCCATCCCATGGAGGGACTGCTCTGGCCACCCCAGGATGCCGAGGAGCTTGCCCTGCTTCCAGAGCTTCCCTATTGGTTCTCAGCCCCAAGGGCCCCTAAAGTCACTATAGCCTCTGTAAGTGAGGGACAGAGCATATGACTTGCTCCTACTGTCCAAAGCCAAGGCAGCACCCGCAGACCAGAAGTGCCCCACCCCATGCCCACACACAGCTACCACTCAGCAGCTGGGCATCAGTGACGAAGGAAGGCCAAGGGAGGCGGAGTGGGGCAGGTCACCTTTCACAATGCTGGAGAAGGTGGCTGAGTGCCGGGACACAAAGGCCTTGAGCTGCTCATCCAGGCTGCAGACGGCGGGGTCCACGTCCTCCCATGAGCGGACACCTGCAGGCCGCAGAGATGGGAGCTGAGCGCCGTGCCCTCCCTTCTGCACGCTTGGCTCCCCACTTAGAGCTGGGGGAGCAGAGTTGAGGGTTCAGGGAGGCCGCGGCATTTCCGACCACTAACATGACCAGTGCCCGGCTGCTCTACTGGGATGCTGAACTCCTGGGAGACTTTTCTGTGCGCACATGTATGCATCTGCACACCTGTGTCCTTATGTGTGTGCATGCACATGTGTAACTGTGTGTGCACATGTGGAGGGCAAAGGTCAACACTCGGTTGTCTCCCTCAACTGCTCAGGATCCTGCGTTCAGGGGCAGAGTCCCTCAATAAATCCTCCGCTCATCAACTGGGTGGGCTGGCTCCCAGGGCGTGCCCAGGACGATCCTGTCCCCGCCTCTCACGTGGGACTACAGGCACACACTGCCAAACTGAGCTTTGATGAGTGTCACAGGTTCTCAGCACGTTACCTACGCAGCCGTCAGCCACTTTGGGGAAGTGGCCTCACACTAGCGAACTGTCTTGCACAACAGTCCTCATGCCCCAGGCCCCACAAAGTGCTGAGGCCACACACCTGGCCCTTAGTCTGCTCCCACTTGAGACACCCCTACACCTTTCCCCAAGGTGCAGGGTTTCCGTGTCCCCTTCCTTCAGACTCCAAGCAGCATCTTTCTAAGCCAGTGCTGGTCAGCCTTCCCAATGCTGTGAGCATCTAATACAGGTCCTCACGTTGTGGTGACTCCAAGACATAAAGTTATTTTTAAAGACTTTTAATTATGTGTGTATATTCATTCTCATTCTCTCTCTCTCTCTCTCTCTCTCACACACACACACACACACACACACACACAGGAATGTGGGTTCCCATGGAAGCCAGGGGTATTGGATACCTTGGCGCTGAATTGACAGGTGGTTGTAGCCAACTGGTGTGGGTGGTGGGTATTGAACTCAGTAGTAACTTTTAATATTTTAAAATCCTACTTTTAATGAAGGATTTTAAATGTTTTAATCTCTTTTGTAGTCTATCACTCACTAGAGGTTGTGGAAAAGAAAAGATATGAGGGAAGTGGACCTGCTGAGATAGGTTTTTTTGGAGTGACTCTCCTCTGTGTTGTCTAGAAATCTGCAGTTTAATTTACAGGTTGGCAGTGGCAGCTTGATCTACTTGTAAGTCCTTTCTGGATATGTCAGCAGTCTAGTCTGGTAGTCAGGTTAGCAACAGTGATGATACGACCTAGCAGAGATAGCCAGGCTTCAGCCTTAGCTTCAGTCAGCAGGAGGGACCAGCAGGAACATCAGGAGTTCTCAACTGCTCCTTTCTCAAGGAAGACAAGATCAGAGAACATGCGAGACCCCCAAGTTTTGTACATTAGCTATCCCAGCAAGTCAAGCTCTGGCCACCATTCTCTGGCGTCCTGTCTACACCCTCCAAACGCATGTCCACTGTGTGGCTTGTCTCAGCATGGATCTTACCAGAGACTGCAGAAATGACAACAAACTGCAGTATACCATCAGGTGTACTATGTGTCTGTGTTTGTGTGTAGTCTCAACAACACAATGTAAGGTGGACTGACAGATGTGTATTGTTAGTAAAGAGTCTTTTATCACAACATGCTCCTGAAGCGAGTCTGTCCTCAGTCTTTTGGATGGATAAAGGAGTTTATTTTATATGTCTATTTTAATGTGTTTGCCCCAGCAAAACCCATCCAACTCATTTTCCAAAGAACCTTAAGTTTCCACCTCTGGAAAAACAGTTTGCTCTTAATCACTGAGCCACCTCTCTAGCCCCATAAAGTTATTTTCATTGCTACTTAATAGCTATAATTTTATTAGTTACAAACTCTAAGTATCTGACATGAACCCCTCTCCAGAGGGTGGTGACTCAGGTTACAAACTCCTGCTCAGGCCTTCAGCATCCCGGGCCACCCTGACACCGTGAGGCCTTGCGTGCTTTGGGTCCTCCTCCCCAGCACATCACTTCTCAGAAGATACAGTGGTTGTATCTGAGCTCAGGGACCATGAGCCTGGATGGGCATTCTACATTGTTCTGGGATTTTATTTTTTGAGACACGGTCTCATGTAGTCCAAGCTGGATACAACTGCTCTATGAAGTTAAGGGCAACCCCTTTATCCATCCGGCGTCCATCTCAAAGGTGCTGAGACCTGGCCCTGACAAATGAAGAACGCTGGGGTGGAGCCCAGGATCGAGCATTCCAGGCAGCTTCAGTTCTATCGACTGGTTCACCCCAGCACTTGTATTGAAAAGGCTGTCTTGTAGCCCAGGCTGGCCTGGGACTTGCAATGTTCCTCTGGCCTCAGCTCACGACTGCAAGGTAACAGGCGCACGCATCGCACTCGCTGCCCCGTTGCAGGCGATGCTGCCGCGCCTGATGCCCCAGAGTGGCAGGTGCGCCTGAGTCAGATCCCCTCGTGCCAAGCATCCCCGGGGCGGTCGCGCCACCCACGCACCAATTAGCAGCCGGGGAAAGCAGGCCCCCGGGCGCCGCGGGAACACGCGAGCCAGGCGAAGGGAGGGGCCGTGGGAGGAAGGCCGCGCCCGGCCGGAACCCCGAAGTCGGGGACGCAGCGCCCACCCGGCCCCAGGTCGCTCCCTGAATCCTGTACCCCCGGAATCTGACGCCCCATCTGCAGTGCCCCACGCGGATCCCTGCCCGCCGCGCCCCACCCAGACCCAGTAACCCATGCGGCACAATTTTTTCCAGGCGGCCACCAGGCACGTGCGCACCCCTACGCCCGCCTGGATTGTAGGCCACGCCCGGAACGTTGCGTTCGGGGACCCCGCACCCCACCCGGACCCCGGCCCGCCGCGCGCCGGAACCCCCAGCCCCGGACGCCCCGCCCCGCTGCCATCGCCCCAGGTCCCCACAAACCCGACCTCGCTCCAACTCCTCCAGGACGTAGGCCAGCAGCCCGGGGCAGCCGCACTCGCCGCCCACCACCAGCAACAGCAGGGAGCTGGGCGCCTCCACAGCCTCCGGCGCCGCCATCACCGCCGCCATCTTCGCACCGCCCCGACGCTCTGAGCGCCCCGCCCCGCTGGTCACGCCCCTTCAAGGAACTTACCGGAAGCACGGGAGACCCCGACCGGAAGCGCCCCCTTCTCTCCACCCCTCTGTCAATGCCCTCTAGGCTCTGGGAGAGCATAGAGGACTGAGCCTGGCCCTGTAATAAGATGCCGTTATCCCTCCCATATTTTCATCCACTCATTTTTCATTCATTCACTCATTCATTCTCCCACTCAGCTACGCTTAGAATTTCCGCCCACCCCACCCCCGAACGCCCACAGACCCAGAGTCTGATAGGTACTGCGGGTACTGCGGGTTTCCTAAGTTAGGATTTTGATAGAACTTTGGGATGTGTAGCAGGTTGCTAGGTGTGTGTGGTGGGCCAGGTCCAAGGGAGACAGACATTACAGTCTGAGCACTGTTCCTGTCATTTTGGAGGGGTAAAGTCACCAAGCCTACTACATGATAGAGCCCATCCGACACCAAGTCAGTTCGTCTCTAGATGACCTGGAACTAGTGCTCTTCCTGCCTCCACGGCTTCCCACACGCTGCGACAGTAGACAGCTTTCCTGGGCTCTGTGTGAGGGGACTGCTTATGTGGCTCCTGCCCAGACCTGGAACATTTTCACCCAGGCTGGCCTCGAACTCACAGAGATCCGCCTGCCTCTGCCTCCCGAGTGCTGGGATTAAAGGTGTGCGCCACCACCACCCAGTCCAATCTTACTGCTTTTCTGGCCATTCCATGTTAAGTATTTGAAATGCTGTTCATCCCAAGAAGGACCAGCTGGCTCTCCTCAGGAGTGAGCTTCCTGTCTCTGGAGTAATTAACTGAACCCAGCCAGGTGCTTCATCACTCTCAAGGAGGCTGAGGCCGGAGAATCACAAGTTCACAGTCAGCCTCCGCTACCTAGCAAATATGAGTCCAGCCTGAGCTACATCAGGTCATAGGTCAAAAAGAAACAACAATCTAAAAAGACAAAGATGCCTTTAACCTCATCTCTCTAGAGACAGAGGCGAGAAGATCTCTCTGAGTTCCAGGCCAACACTGGGGTACACAGTGCTGACAAGACAGCCAGGGTTACACAGACTGTTTTAAAACGAATGAAAAATAAGCAAAAGGCAAATCAAGACTGATGTGAAGCGTCAGGAACCAAAGCAAGCCTGCTGCTGAGTGATGTTCTTTCTCTGCGGGGCTTGTCCGAGCCAACTTCCTCCTGCATCAGTCTACGGCAGCGGCCATGGCCTCAAGCCACCGTCGGAGGTTCCTGGATACTAATTTCCCTGTCTGTTTGGCGCCAGTATCCTTCCTGAATGCTGACTCCTCCCCCTGGGCTGGTCGGCTGCAAAAGTTGATGGCTTGTGATTTCCTCTGTTATAACGGAAACAGAACTGGGATTGATCCACTCTCAGCCCTCTGGCTAAGATCAAGTGCAGACCGGGCTTGGCAGTGCATCCTGACATGGCTGACTCATCACAGAAGGCTGAGGGAGGATGACCTTGGAGAGTCTGTGGTCACCCTGGGCTAAAGCAAGCCGCAGAACAACCTGGGCTACACAGGGAGTTGGAAGCTAACGTGGAATATAGAGAGGCCCAGGGAAGGCTGGGGTGGTCCTTTAAAATCAGCCCAAGCAACTGCAGGGATACCTCCACCCTGAAGAGCTCTTACCTGCTGTTGCAGGGGACCCACAATCTGTTCCCAATACTTACAGCACAGGTCCCAAGTGCATGGACCTCTGCTCCGAGGGCTGCACCACCCCCTCTGACCTCCACGCATGCACGCATGTGCCCATGCACTCAGACACTAAGACAGCTCTTAAAAAGAAGAGACTACCGTGTTGACATGCATTTAATTCCAGCACACTGGGGAGGGGCAGACGCAGGAAGATCCCCGTCTGTGGTCAGTTTTGTGTACACAAAGTGTTTGCGATCTTACCACAAAGTCAGAGCTGGCGCTCTGGTGGGGGGCAGTAGGCTCCTGCTCTCTGGCTGTGCTGTGCAGGGACACAGCGGAGGTTGGGAGCGCTGCACAACGGAGCCAACAAGCTATCCCCACCCTGCACTTCTCACCGCTCTGTTTGCAGCTCTCGGGCGGGCAGGCGGTCGGGCGGGCGGGGGGGGGGGGGGCGGCCTAAGGCTCTACTCTTTTTTTTCCCACCTCTATACATTCTATGGTGGCCTCAAACGGACAGTCTCCTGCCTCAGTCTCTCAGCTTTGGGCATGACAGACTGCAGTGAGTGTTGATGTCATTATATGGTCTCTGGGCCTGGAGCTCCACACTACATCTCTGCCAGGAGTCAGCTGGGGAGACGGTTTCCACACACACACCAGAAATGTCCTTGAATTTTTCCTGTCCCCCAAGGTTGGGATTCAAGGCTTCAAGGCATGGGGAGTGCAAGCCTCTGGCCACATTCCTCACCTATCCACACCTAGATCTAGGCAGCTAATGGAGCAGCTGTCTGGTCCCCATGGAGACCGGGGATAAGGGGAGGGGCAGAGGACGTGATGGAGGAAACTGTGAGCCCTTGGGGCAGTCAGACTTTCTATTCTCCAACACTCCCAAGCTGTCTAGCCAGACCTACCTACCTCTCTGCCTCTGCAGCCAGGCCTGCGGCCCCACATTACCAGCCACCCTAGCCGCACCCCAGCAGTTTCCCTGGGGGAGTGTAGATTGTCATCCTACGGGAGCCACACTCCCAGCCCCTCCGGGTGGGGTCCTAAACTGTCACTCTATCCCTGAGCCACGCCCCCAGCCACTCACTGGGCGACTGTCACTCTTCCTCTGAGCCACGCCCCCAGCCACTCACTGGGTTGTCACTCTTCCTCTGAGCCACGCCCCCAGCCACTCACTGGGTTGTCACTCTTCCTCTGAGCCACGCCCCCAGCCAGTCGCTAGCCGGTTTTAGGCATAAACTAGGCTCCCCTAGAACTTCGACTCTTCCCACCCCGTCTCACAGCCGCGGGCCGGCAGATGCGGGACGCCCAGCTTAGGCCGGGTGGGCTTTGTGAGCCTTTGTCACAGCGCTGACAGGACCAGACGTCTCCATTCCTCCCAACAACTCCCCTGCATTGCCCACGCCAACCCCCACATCTCAGGCTGAGCTTGTCACCGCCAGCCCCGGCAGCCCCTCCCACCGCCTGCGGGAGCCCGGGCCACGCCCCCTCGCTTGCCCCTCTTTCCCCTGAACAAGCCCCCCAGAGCCTTTTCTCCTATTCCAGCCCACCTTCCTCACTGGCTTCCCGCAGCCCGGTCAGGTCCTCTTCCCTCTTCCTCCGCACTCCCCTTTATTTCTCCTCCTCCACGTCTGTAACGGTTCGTTGCTGAGGCCCCCACTCCTGCAGATCCGATCCCGCTAGAGTTAAGTGAGCCAGTTCGGTGCAAACGGCCCCCAGGGACAGTCAACAGCACTGTCGGTTTGCTTGTTTTCAGGTTTGCTTTTGGTATCTGGGGGGCGGGTGTCAGGGAATTCACCTAGCTGTCCTGTCACTCACTATGTGGAGGTCTGCTTGCCTTCGCCTGTGAGTGGGGAGACTAAAGGCGGGCTTTGGTGGGCTTCACCACCCACCAGCTTCTTAGTGTTGTTGTTTTAAATAAAATCTTCATGTTTGATAACCACTCTTGTGCGTGCGACAGAGCACAACTTTTAGACGTAAGCTCTCTTCTGCCACACGAATGGGACCCAGTGCTCTCTCGGATCCAGGTCCTCAGGCGGTGCCAGCTGCCATCTTGCTAGCTGCTGTTTCTTTCTGTTTTGTTTTGAGGTTACGGTTCATGTAGCTCAGGCTTAAACTCCTGATCTCTCTGGCCTCAGTCTTCCTAATGTTGGGGTGACAGGCAGGTCCCAACACACCCCTCTCCCCTTGTCACTTCCTTCTGTGGCCCTCACAGGGTAATGGCAAAACCTGGAGATGTTAAAAGCCAGGAGAAAGCCACCGACAGAAGGGACTGGAGACAGCCCAGAAGCCGGAGCCAACAGCAGCACCTCGGCTCCATGTCAGAGTCACACCTCGATGGACTGAGCCCGGAGAGTCCAAATTAACAGGAATCTAATTGACCGGGCTGGAGAGATAGATGGCTCCGCAGGTAAGAGCACTGACTGTTCTTCCAGAGGTCCTGAGTTCAATTCCCAGCAACCACATGGTGACTCACAACCATCTGTAATGGGATCCGATGCCCTCTTCTTGAGTGTCTGAAGACGGCAACAGTGTACTCACATAAATAAACTTTAAAAAAAAAAAAAAAAGGGAATCTAACTGATCAACGGAAATATGAAGAAATCAAGAATGGTGTTACCCCATGACCTTAGGAGTACTGTGAGCACAGCCCATGACCCCAGGAGCACTGCGAGCACAGCCCGAGACCCCAGGAGCACTGCGAGCACAGCCCGCGACCCCAGGAGCACTGCGAGCACAGCCCGTGACCCCAGGAGCACTGCGAGCACAGCCAGGTTTCAGCAAAAGGAAATGAATGGCCCATTCCTGAGAACACAGTTCATCACCATCGGGGATCAATAGCGAGACGTGGCAAACGGGCTCTCCCAACTCCTTGGCTCCAGGCCCACGAGTGGTGCACATACGTACATGCAGGGAACACCCCCACACAGAATAATTTAAAGTCTCTGAATAAGACGCAAGTGGTGGGGCACACCTTGAGAACACCGGGGAGGACGAGGCACGCAGATCTCAGATCTCAGAGCTTGAGGCCAGCCTGGCCTACAGAGTGAGACCCTGTCTCCAAATAATCAATTAGGTAACCAATTAAAAGTGTCACTTATGAGCCAGGTGTGGTGGCGCACGCCTGTGATCCCAGCACTTGGGAGACAGAGGCAGGTGGATTTCTGAGTTCGAGGCCAGCCTGGTCTACAGAGTGAGTTCCAGGACAGCCAGGGCTACACAGAGAAACCCTGTCTCAAACAAACAAAAAAAAAAGCAAAAAGCAAAACCAAAGCACAAAGAGGGAAGAGCCCTGCCTGCAGACCCGTCGACTGGGCAGAGGGAAAAGACAGATGCCCTGGTGCGCAGAAGGACCCGAGCGTGTCAAACTCGGTCCCCGCAGGTCTTGCTCTCTCCCTTGCAGAACCAGTAGATGACATTCCTCAAGCTGGCCGCCAAGGGCTGCTTCCTCATGGCTGAACAAAACGCCAAGGTCCAGCTATCAAAGTCCATCATTTGTCTACACTGGCTGACTCGTTCAATCAGGACTTACCAAGTCACCCACGCAGCCTTCCCCTTTCTCCCTAAGGTCCACTGCTGCAGAAGCGCCTGCTATGCCAATCTAGAGGCAGCTCCCCCTCCAATTCCCACCTGCCTGTCCCTGGGGTAAATAAATGTCCTTTGTGCTGAGGGTCTGAGGTCCCGGTGTGTTCCTCCTCAGACTGTAAGGCCTATTGCAGACAAGGGAAACCTGGGGTACTAGGCAGTAAGCTTGAAGGCATTCTAGGGTCTGCGGGCAGGGTGCACTATCCTGCCTAGTTCTGAAAGGCACAGGACTGCAGTGACTGAGGTGGGGTCAACTCTGCCTAGAGACAGGAATGAAAGCGGGTGTCCTCAGACCCAGACTAGCAGGCATACTGCTGAAGGACAAAGGCAGTCAGAGGACCTCAAAGTCCAGAATACTCACAGCCCGTGGTGAGTGGTGACAGAAGCCTGAGGTGGCTCTGCTGGGACCCTTCACAGCCCCTAGGAGGGGACCCAGTTAAAGGGGAGGTCTGTTAAGACCTGTAACCAGTCAGGAGAGGCCAGAGCAGGAGGCGAAAGGCCAGGGCCTGTTCCGTTCTGCTCTGTTTAGCTGTGGGTCTTGGGCACGTGGTCTTGGGCACGTGGTCTTGGACACTGTAAATTTACATCAAGGCCCAGCCCAAGGTTAAGGATGGGGCTGTGGATACAAACCTCTTCCTCACACTCGTCTCTGCATTCCTTTCCCGTGCCCTCTTAGAGCAGAGCCTGCACCCCAGGATCTGCCCTGCATCCTACAGCATGTATCTGCCCCACCCCGGCAGCCTGCAGAAGACAAGCATGGAGCAATGTGCTCCAGCAGAGGTAGGCTGTCCTAGCCTGCCCACTGCACACACATGCTCGTAGCTTTATTTCAGGGTGCGAGGGCTGTAAGATGAAATCTCTCTGTGTAGCCAAGGCCATCTTTCACGAGCCCCCTGGCTCACTTTCCCATTTCTAAGACCTCAGGCATGTGCATCGCCACGCCCAGTTTCTAAATCTTACAACTATCCTGTGGGCCGGGCAGTGTTAATGCGGCTGGGGAAACTGAGGGCCCACACTTGCATGCACACGGGCACAATGGAAATGGGGGTCCTAGAGGCACACAGTACAGGTTGGCCAGTACGGCCGCTGAGCCAAAGGGACGCGCTCGCCACCTAGTGGCCATGAGCGGAAACACACGGCGGATACTGTCGCCTACAGCTACCGAACCTGGCCGGGAAAAGAACAGAGACACAATTCTGATACAGTTCTATAAAGAAAAGTTACGTGGGCCGGCAGGTGGCGCACTCCAGCATCCCAAAAGTCAGGAAGAGGCAGGAGAATTACAATGAGTTACAGGCCGGTTTGGGCTACACTGTCACAATAAACAGTAAAAAACAAAAAACCTAAGAGCGTACAGGGCAGTGATGGCCACGCCTTTAATCCCAGCACTTGCGAGGCAGCGGCAGACGGATTTCTGAGTTCGAGGCCAGCCTGGTCTACGGAGTGAGTTCCAGGACAGCCAGGGCTACACAGAGAAACCCTGTCTCAAACAAACAAACAAAAAAACCCTAAGAGCTCACAAGATCGATTCTCAACAAGAGGGACTGACGCCATCTGCAGGCCTCCAAGGCACCGGAACGCAGGAGGCGCCTACGCCCACACTCCCAGGATGCCCCGCGCATGACGCTAGGTCGTGCCCCGGGAGAAACTTGTACAAGCCCGTCGCGCTGCACTCTGGGAACTGTAGTCTCCGTGGAGAGAGGCGGGACTCAGACGTGGCTGACCAGTAGCCAATGAAGAAGCTAAGAACTTAGAACGCCAGTAGCTGTATCCAATGGACGCACGGCATCGGGAGGGCGGGACTTCCGGCAGAGGCCATGGTGAGAGCCTGCGCGAAAAGTGACACTTCCTTTTGTGACTGGCGGTGAACGAGCGCGCAGTGCAATGAAGGCGTCGGGCACGGTAAGGAGGCCGCGGCGGGGCGAGAGGTGCGGCGTTGGCGGCAGGGCCGCTCAGGTTGGCTGTGTCCTCCAGGATGGTGGCGCCTTCCGTCGCCAGGGTCCCTCCCTGCTCCCGGGCAGCTCTCCTCGCCCACAGCCTCCTTACGGCCATCATGGCGGCCGCCGCGTGCTGGGCGGCCTGGGAGGGAGCGGGTTAGATCGAGGCTGCACCGGAAGGCTCTCTCCGTGCTTTCGGAGTGTAGCAGGGCTACACTCTTCTCTATTGCCAAATCTGACTCCATGGTGGTTTGGGAGTCGGAAGCTGGCCTGGTCTACCTAGACTCGAGTGGACGGACGCACGGCTCCGCCTCGTTAGAGAGCGTTTGATAAACCAGCGTCGCGGCCGGTTCCCAGCGCTGGATACACAGCCTGGTGCCACCCGCGTATCTCAGTACTTGAGATCGAATCAGGTCGCCACTTGAGCCGTCCTTAGCTAGTTCTTTTTTTTGGGTGGGGGGTTGAGACAGGGTTCGTCTGTGTAGACCTGACTGCCCGGGAACCCGCTCTTTGTAAACAAGGCTGGTCGCGGACACGAAATCTGCCTGCAGCCTGGTCTACAGAGTGAGTTCCAGGACAGCCAAGGCTACACAGAGAAACCCTGTCTCGGAAAAAAAAAATTTTAAAAAAGTCGGCCTGCCTCTGCCTCCCAAGTGCTGGGATTAAGGCGTGCGCCACCACCGCCCGGCTCTTTGCTAGGACAAACAGCAAACAGTAGCCCAGGGTGCCGCATCTCATACTGACCCTGTGAGCAGGATTACTGTGAGAGGCACAGAGCTGGTGTGTTGGACAGATGCAGTCCTTCTGGCTCTCGATGTAGCCTGGAATCATCCATTGATCCCCATCCAGAGACAGTGTCTCGTGGAGAACAGGCTGGACTTTTAAAGTCAGACTTTCCTGCTCTGGGATTAAAGACAGCCATTGTTGCCACCTTAGCCTGGAGTTTTCTGGAAAGAGCGGGGGCAGCCTGGCACGTGTATATGACCTAGGCTTTGCAGCTGGAGAAACTGAGGCAGCTTTATAGCGGGACACGAGCATTCTGTTATTCTGTGGGCTCCTGTAAGGTGAAATGTGTGAGACCAGCTTTGGTCGTCTGTGGCGGGGGCAGCTTGGGCACCCTGCCTGTGGGATGACTGGGTCTCAAGACAGGCTCCACCCCCATATATGCAACTTCCTCTGACATGTCTTTCAGCTTCGGGAGTACAAGGTGGTGGGGCGCTGCTTGCCAACCCCAAAATGCCACACACCGCCACTGTACCGTATGCGGATCTTTGCACCCAACCATGTGGTGGCCAAGTCCCGCTTCTGGTACTTTGTGTCACAGCTGAAGAAGATGAAGAAGTCATCTGGGGAGATTGTGTACTGCGGGCAGGTGAGGCCTGGGCCCCATAGGGTGACTGGTCACTGGGTACCATCAGAGCCAGGGCAGCACATCTCACGGTCCTCCCTGACCCCCACAGGTGTTTGAGAAGTCACCCCTGCGTGTGAAGAACTTCGGCATCTGGCTGCGCTACGACTCTCGCAGTGGCACTCACAACATGTACCGAGAATACCGTGACCTGACCACCGCTGGCGCGGTCACACAGTGCTGTGAGTCTCCAGCCCCCTGCCAACCCCTGGCACCCAACCCAAGAACTGCCGCTGCCTGTAGCGGCTGTTTAAATAGTGGTGCGCATAGCAAAGGGGCTTCGTCGCCTTTGGGGGGCTGTGCAGTGCCCCCCAGAGTGAATCAGCAGGCTCTACAGTCCTGAGGGCACTCTGGGTGGCTGGGGCTGATTTTCTTCTCTTTCCACAGATCGAGACATGGGTGCCCGGCACCGTGCCCGCGCACACTCCATCCAGATCATGAAGGTGGAGGAGATTGCAGCTGGCAAGTGCCGCCGGCCAGCTGTCAAGCAGTTCCACGTGAGTGGCCCTGAGTGTGGGCTGACGCAGGGCTGCGGGGGGTGGTTGCGCCTGGACAGCCCCGGACATTCCTCATCTCCCTCCCCACAGGACTCCAAGATCAAGTTCCCGTTGCCCCACCGGGTGTTGCGGCGCCAGCACAAGCCACGCTTCACCACCAAGAGGCCCAACACGTTCTTCTAGACACAGAGACCCACTGAATAAAACCTCCAGACTGTCCTTGCTCGTGTCTTCTGTGTCCCTGGAGAGGTCCCGGGTGATCCCTAGCAACATGCCAGCCTGCCCGCCAGGCTCAGCGGCATCGTTCTATAGTCGTGTATCTCACTAAATTAACTTCCACCCCACTGCAACTTGTCTAGGACATAGCCTGAGCCCTGCCTGTGACAGGGGTGGCAGTCTGTTTCTGGACTCTCCAGGGTGCTGGCTCAGGCCTGAGAATTCCAGGCACGAGCATAATCCAAGCCTGTGGGCCTGGTTGAGCTCTTTATCCTGCAGGCTGTAAGCCTCTGCTAGGTGGAAATGAGGCCAGCCAAGCCACGGGCCTTGAGTTTCCAAGCTTTAGAAGGACCAGAGGCTTACACTTCCTGCATCACAGAGGAAAACAAGGGAGGGTCCTTTTGTTGGGTGTGGCCTGCAAGGCACCATCACTGTGCCTAGCTTCAAATTAGGGACTACCACAGCTCCCAAGAGGCTTCCTACTGGTCCCAGGCAGGAACATACTGCAGCTGAGGCTGCCCCGCCCCCTGCAGACACTCCATCCGGTGCACGTGCGCACATAGCCCAGAGTAATGCTTCCTGGGATAGCTAGGTGTGAAGGGTGCATTGGAGGAACACATGAGTCCCAGACCGTCCAGCGCCAGCTTCTGAGTACAAGCCTGGCAAAGGAGGCTGTGTGGATGGGAAGTCCGTACCGTAGACTGCAGTGAGGGCATCTGCTCTGGAGGCTTTTCCCACGGAGTCCAGGAATGGGCAGTGCTTCCCTGTGCAGGGTGGGGCCAGGGGCTGCTGCTTTGGACCCACGAAGAATCCATGGAGAGTCCCTTGTCTTGATCTGGTTTTGTGTAGCCCCTGTATTAGGCCCGCATCTGTGACTCCTGCTCCAGGGCATTAGGTGCCTCTGGCCTCTGCAGGCACCCGTATTCCTATGCAGCTGCCCTTCAGCCACATGCAGAATTTTAAAGTTTTGTTTTTGGCATGGTGACTGGTGCGAGACAGCCCAGCCCTCAGAAGGCAAGGACAGATGTGAGTTTGAGGCCATCCTGGTCTACAAGGTGAGTTCCAGAACAGCCAGGGCTACACAGAGACCCTATCAAAAAAATTAGAGCCCCTCAAAAACATTGGGTATGTACCCAACCAGCCCCAGCTCACTGATGCCAGGCTCTGGGCACAACTGCAAGTGTAGTCCCAACATGGCCGCCTAGCAGGCCTGCCTCAGGCGTCTGTACCGTCGCGTCCTCCCTTCTGGCTGCAGAAGGCCTTGTGCACAGGCCAGCTCAGTTCTCATCTGAAGCTTTTCAAAAGCAGGACTGTAATCCCAGCACTCTGGGAGGCAGGCGGATTTCTGAGTTCGAGGCCAGCCTGGTCTACACAGTGAGTTCCAGGACAGCCGGGGCTACACAGAGAAACCCTGTCTCGGAAAAAAAAAAAACCAAAATCCCCCCCCCCCCCCAAAAAAGGACTGGTGAGAGA
Organism: Apodemus sylvaticus; assembly: GCF_947179515.1. NCBI lineage: Eukaryota > Metazoa > Chordata > Mammalia > Rodentia > Muridae > Apodemus > Apodemus sylvaticus. The sequence goes on from NC_067489.1 coordinate 70,464,710, forward strand.
GCTCAGTTAAGAGCACTGACTGCTCTTCCAGAGGTCCCGAGTTCAATTCCCAGCAACCACATGGTGGCTCACAACCATCTGTACTGGGGTCTGATGACAGTACTCAGGTGTAAATATAAAAGTCGTAAATAAATAAACCGTAAAGCCCTTTCAACCTCCTCAGTACCGCTCTCAAGCTTCTCACCTGCGCTTGGGAAACTGTCCTAGCCGCGGCCCTCCTAACAGCGCCTCCAGGCAGGTCGTCGAGCAAATACACAGCATGCGCGGCCACCAGGGGGCGCGAGACCACCCGAGACATTCGAGGGCTCTACAGGGAATCAACCCTGAATACCCAGAAACGGTTCACCAGGAAAGGGTCCCATGGTGACAGTTCTGCATCACCCCAGGCCCTGGGTCCCTTGGAAGCCACTACACGCAAACTTCTGGACCCAGTTATGCCAAAGTACCTGCAACAGAAGGGAGAAATGGGTACCCAGTGGACCCTCACTTGGCATCCCAGCACTAGGGAAGCCGAGGCAGAAGGATTGCCACACCTTTGAGGCCAGCCCTTGGGAAAGAAAGGAAGAGAAGACAGGAAGGGGGAGGACGGCCAGGTCAGGTGTGGTGCACACTCTTGTGTCCAGTAGGGTAGGCCCATGTCAGGACTCCACGCCAGCCTGGGCTGCACGCGACACACACACACTCACACAATAGGTCCAGACTACCCTTGTGCAGGTGAGGAAACTGAGTCCTAAACAGAAGGAAGAAATTCTCCAAGAGAACATGAGTGCCTCTCACCGGTTTAGCAAGGTTGGACAGTCCCTTCTCCACGCCGCGGAGGGCAGATGCTCTCTGGGGGGAGGGCTCAAGTGGCGCGGTTTTCCTTATGGAGCCCGGAAGTCCCCGAAAGTGAGCCCAGTCCCGGGTTCCTCGTAGCTCCGGTTCCTGACTCCCGCAGGCTGTGTGAGCGGAGGGGAGCCGAGGTCTGAGCCGATGGCCCTGCCCGTCTGTCCACAACCGTGCACGGAACAAGCCCTAGGCGAGGGAGAAAGGGCAGGCAGACGAGTGTCCCCCCACCCCGTCCCTGCTGCCCGTCCCCCCGCAGGCCCGCTCGCCCCAGGACGGAAAGGGTGCGGGTCGCGCCCGCCTCCCAGGCTGGGGGCGGAGCCGCGCTGACCCCGGAGCTCAATAAATCCGCAGCGCGAAAAGCGAGTGGGTCGACGGCGCAGCGGGGATCGCGCTGCCACGCTCGCTCTGACCCGGAGTCCCCGACGTCGTCCGCATCCTCTCCGCGCCGAGTCACCTGTCTCCATGGAGGGCGGGGAGGCCGGGGCCCCGGCCACCTTCGGCGCCTGGGACTACGGCGTGTTCGCGACCATGCTGCTGGTGTCCACGGGCATCGGGCTGTGGGTCGGCCTGGCCCGCGGCGGCCAGCGCAGCGCCGACGACTTCTTCACCGGGGGCCGGCAGCTGGCGGCCGTGCCCGTGGGGCTGTCGCTGGCCGCCAGCTTCATGTCGGCCGTGCAGGTGCTCGGGGTCCCCGCCGAGGCGGCGCGCTACGGCCTCAAGTTCCTGTGGATGTGCGCGGGCCAGGTGCTCAACTCGCTGCTCACAGCCTTGCTCTTCCTGCCGATTTTCTACCGCCTGGGCCTTACCAGCACCTACCAGGTAGGGGACTTGGTCCCACGGGAAGGTTCCGGGAAGATGCCGCGGGCACCGGGCAGGGCCAGGAAGGAGGAAGAGCGAGTCCGGGTCCCACAGCTCGCGGCAGCCTCGGGGCAGTGGCCTCCCGCTGACACCTGTCCCCGCGTGTGCCCCGGACCAGCCACCCACCCGCGCCCAGAGTCCAAACGCCTGCAGCGAGGCGCAGGATTTCCCAGCCGCTCACCAACCCTAGTGAAAACGGGACAGCATCGACCTGTAGTCTGCACTAGGGAGACTGAGTCAGGAGGATTGCCATGAGTACCCGGCCAGCTTGAACTCACTAGGGAGACGCCAGTTTCAAATCTGAGGGCGCACCTGGGCACCCTGCAACCGTCCAACAAGTGTAGTGACAATTTGAAGTCCCCCGTCTGATATCTTAGTACTAGAGAAGCTCTGGCAGGAGGATTGCTGCGAGTTCCAAGCCGGCTTGGCCTACGCAGACTCTGATTCTGTATAAACTCAGCTGGGCACTCCGGGACAGAGTGGGGACAGTGAGGGTGGCCGAGGGGTCACTTGCCCGGTAACCTCCAGCCCTTGGCTCCTTCTGCAGTACCTAGAACTGCGCTTCAGCCGAACGGTCCGGCTCTGCGGGACGCTGCAGTACTTGGTGGCCACGGTGAGCCAGCCGCCCGCCCTGCCACGCCCACACGTGCAATTATCACAGCCCGCCCCAACCTGACCTCATGCCTCACACCCCCATCCTACCTTGCCCTGCCCCTTCCCAGCCTGAGCTCAACTTCTGTGGAACAGACTAGGACCACGCCCACAGCCCCGCCCTGATCCTGCCTAGGAGCACCTTCTTGCCTAACTCCACCCCATCCCACCTAAAATCACTTTCTTGCAACCTGGCTCCGCCCCTCCTGCCTGATCCCGGCTCTCTTCTTTCTTGCTCCGCTCCCACCCCTCCCCCGTTCTCCTGCCCCTTGCATCACTGCCCTCCCCACCCACAGATGCTGTACACAGGCATCGTGATCTACGCGCCTGCACTCATCCTGAACCAAGGTCTGACTGTCGTGAGGGGGAGGGGCCGGGAGTCCAGGCTGGATGAGGGAGACCTAACAGGAGGTGTGTTTTGCAGTGACCGGGCTGGACATCTGGGCATCGCTCCTGTCCACAGGAATCATTTGCACCTTGTACACGACCGTGGTAAGTGGGTTGTGGTGGCCGACACGCGGGAAACCCCAGGCACGCAGCACCACTCCGGTTCCCTGACTCCCCAGGTAGCCTCTGCCTACCTGGGCCGCTGGCCTCTCCTACAGAAGGACTGGTGGAAACGGGAGCTTCAGGTGCAGATGGATCCAGCAGCCCTGACAGAGCTCCGCCTTCCCATTCACTCTGCGGCCTAAGGGGCCTCTGCCTTTCCTGGCTCCGGCCCAGCAGCGAACTGGTTTCCGCTGGCTCTGCCTGAGACTCTGGCCTGCTCTTCTCCCGATCGGCTGTGCCACCTAAGGGCTGGCGTGTTCTGTTGCTGTGTATGGAGATAGAGGCTCAGCTGTCTCTGAATGGCAGGGAGAAATTAGTCTGTGCGTCGGAAGTAGCTGCCTGGCTCCTGTCACAGCTGCATGGGGAGACCGAGGCTGGAAGCTAGGACGTTCTAGGCCAGCCTGGGCTACACAGGCCAGAAACAAACAAAAGGGGTAGTTGTAGGTACTGGACTGTTTGCTGGCACGCCGGGGCCATCGCAACTGTTCTCCCGTACCTGGGCTAACCCCGACCGACCGTGGGAACATGACCGATCATGTCACAGACGGGAAGCTCAAGAAGGGGGCCTTGGCTCCCTGCCCAGGAAACCAGGCAGGGGCAGGGCGAGCGAGCTGGGGGCGCTCCGTCAGCCTTCTCCCCACTCAGCCCTGCCCCGGCAGCCCTGGGCTGCCGGTGACCTGTGACCCCTCTCCCGCACAGGGCGGTATGAAGGCCGTGGTCTGGACAGACGTGTTCCAGGTGGCGGTGATGCTGCTCGGTTTCTGGGTGATCCTGGCCCGAGGTGTCATGCTCGTGGGGGGCCCCAGGAACGTGCTCAGTCTCGCTCAAAACCATTCCCGGATCAACCTGATGGAGTGAGAGATGGGGCCTCACTGTGCATGCAGCCCAGGCTAGCCCCACTTCTGTCCCTCAGCCTTCCCAGCACTGTGTCTCAGAGGGGAAAAAACTCAACATAAAAACTCCTACACATACTTCAAAACTCACTGCGGAATGTCCCCTTATGGATCTAGAGAAGCCGTGGGTGATCTGGGGAGGGTAAGAGCCTCACATAGTTGTTAACCTGCCTCATTCCTGCTCAGCTTTGACCCTGATCCTCGGAGCCGCTACACCTTCTGGACGTTTGTAGTGGGCGGCACCCTGGTGTGGCTCTCCATGTATGGTGTGAACCAAGCCCAGGTTCAGCGCTACGTGGCCTGCCGCACAGAGAGAAAGGCCAAGCTGTGAGTATGCAGGTGAGGGACCCACGCAGAGGCTTCTGGGACAGGCCGCCCCACCCACACACTCCTAAGGCCCCTCCATCCCCAGGGCCCTGCTTATCAACCAGCTGGGACTCTTCCTGATTGTGGCCAGCGCAGCTTGCTGTGGTGTCGTCATGTTCGTCTACTACAAGGACTGTGACCCCCTCCTCACAGGCCGCATCTCGGCCCCTGACCAGGTGAGCTGACGCGCACCAGACTCTGCCCAGCTTTCCCGTCGTGGGGCGGGGCTGGAAAAGCATCCTTCTAGAGGGCACAGGCTGCCAACTTCATGAGACAGAGAGCTCAGAGGATGGTCTGAGGAAAGCCGGGAGAGAGCCAAAGCCGTCCGTGTGAGAGCAGGCCACACAACTGAGGACATCAGGAAGAGTTAAAACCTCAGCCTTCGAGACAGGACACTCATGATAATAATAGCTGGGCCTTCCTTTGGGAGGGTCATGGGTTGTTGAGATTGGGGTTCATGAAGCTCAGGCTGACCTACAACTCACAATGTAGCCGAGGCTGCCCCGTCTCCTTGGCCTCTCATCACAGAGGCCTCTGTCTTCCGCAGTACATGCCGCTGCTGGTGTTGGACATTTTTGAGGATCTGCCCGGAGTCCCCGGGCTCTTTCTGGCTTGCGCCTACAGTGGCACGCTCAGGTGAGCTTCCGGCTTGCCCCTCTGGGCCTAAGTGACTGACCACCATCCCCTGGAGTATGCCAAGTCTGGCCTTGTCCATCAGGTAGGGAGGGTGGCCCGAGGCAGGGGGACCGCAGCAGCTCTGTCCGATGTGTCCTAAGACTTTCTTCTCCTCCAAACACAGCACCGCGTCCACCAGCATCAACGCCATGGCGGCTGTAACTGTGGAAGACCTCATCAAGCCGAGAATGCCCAGCCTCGCACCCCGGAAGCTGGTTTTCATCTCTAAAGGGCTCTGTGAGTTTGGGGGACTGGGGTTTGGGACCAGGGGTGGTACCCAGCCCTGACCGAGCTACCCCTCCCTCACAGCCTTCATCTATGGTTCAGCCTGCCTCACTGTGGCTGCTCTGTCCTCGCTGCTGGGAGGAGGTGTCCTCCAGGTGAGCCCCCAACCCACCTGCCTTGCACCTACATGAGTCTCAGCTGACGCTCAGGAGATGTCCGGGCTCCTGAGAGCACTAGCGGGGGTGGGTGTGGGGGTGGGGGTGAACGCCTGTCTTCCGAGAGGCTGAGGCGGGAAGGAGTTCAAGGCCACTCCTAGCTACAGAGAGAGTTCGAGGGCACACAGGAAATCCATCACTGACGCTGTCTATGAGCCTTAGGGGAAAAATAGGATTAAGGAAATTGGGGCACAGAGCAATCTCAAGACATGCAGTGGTATTCCATGGGGTAAACTGAGTCCTGAGAAGTGGTGCGTAAGCCCAGTCCTCCACCTGCTGCAGGGCTCCTTCACCGTGATGGGTGTCATCAGTGGGCCGCTGCTGGGCGCCTTCACGCTCGGGATGCTGCTCCCAGCCTGCAACACACCAGTGAGTGGGGAGGACTGTGGGCGTGGTCTGAGGGAGGCGTGATCATCGATGTACCCGCCCCTCATTGTGGCCCCGCCCCCAGGGCGTCCTCTCTGGGCTGGCAGCGGGCTTAGCTGTATCCCTGTGGGTGGCCGTGGGGGCCACCCTGTACCCGCCTGGAGAGCAGACCATGGGGGTGCTGCCCACCTCGGCTGCGGGATGCACCAATGCCTCCGTCCTCCTGGGCCCACTCGGAGCCGCCAACACTTCCAGAGGGATCCCCAGGTGAACAGCCCGGGGTCGGGCGGGGTCCGTGGTGTGATGTGAGGGTGTTAACGGAATGGACTGGGAGCCGGGGAAACAGCACCTAGGGGACAAAGTCGGTTGGTGCAAAGGCCCTCGGGCCACGCCACGTTCAAGTCCTAAGGCGACAGGGAGGTGACCTGGACTTAATAGAAGTGCAGAGGAGCCAAAGGCAGAATTGGTTTGCTTTTACTCTTATTCTTTGTATTTTACTACTTTGAGGGAGAGTCTCATGTAACCCAGGCTGGCCCTAGAACTCTCTATATAGCCAAAGATGGCCCTGAAGAAACCCCCACCCTCCTTCCTCCACCTGCTGCACGCTGAGGTGACAGGTATGCGCCTGCGTATCTGGCCACTCTGTTTTTACTTTTCTTTCTCCTCCCCTCCCCCTCCTTTCCTTCCCTCCCCTCCCTTCCCCTCCCTTTTAGGTTTCTCTGGACAGGGTTTCTCTGTGTAGTCCTAGCTGTACAGAAACTCACTCTTGTAGACCAGGCTGGACTCAAACTCATATAAAACTGTCTTCTGTCTTTATTAATTATCTGCTTTTGATTGGGATGTAATTCATGTGCTACACAGCTAGCCAGAAAGTTCAAGGTTAGCTGGGTATACTGACCAAGGTCCTCCCCAGCGCTTTAGAGGCAACAGGCTAGATCATAGGCTATCCTTGACTACAGAGTAAGTTTGAGGACAATTTGGTCCACATTAATAAGTTAAAGTTTTTTAATTCTCCCAGCTTCTGGGAGGTCCCATGTTCTAAGTCTGTGGGTTCACTTGTCCTAGGCATTCCTAAAAACAAAATCTTAGACTCTGTAAACTTTTGCATCTGACCTTGGAAGTTCACCCTTGATTGTCTATGGCTGATGTGTCCACCATCAGTTCCTTCCCTTTCCGGGCTGAGTGAAATTCCATTGAATGGATATGCCACATGTTTGGAGCTGCTCATCAGCCGATGACCCTGTGGGCGAGGCCCGGGCTGGTGCTGCTGTGAACAGAGTTCTGTAAACCTTTGGGGACAAAGCCAAGTGTGCAGGGCTCCTCTGCCCAGCCCGCTGGTTGACTCCTGCCCTAGCATTGGAGAGGCCCTGGGTTCCTTCTAGAAAAATAACAAGGAATAACAGAAATGCTAGGTGAAGCTCCGCGCCCGTCTAACCCCTCCCGAAGCCTGGTCGGCTCTGCGGGCATTGTCCTGTGTGCGCCCCTTCAGAGAGCACATCTGGGAGCTTTCTCCTGTGCTCGGCCGCGGAGGTTCTGACCAGAAGCTTTCTTTCTAAGCACTCAGCTTCGTTTAGTTGCAAGATCAACGGGCAACCTTGGTGGGTCATAGGCTGTAGCAGAAAGAGGGGAGACCTGGCCACTGCACGCGTCCCCGAATTTCAGGGATGGCTGAAGCTGGGCGCAGCTGACACTGGCAGACAGACAGGAAAAAGGCACCTCACGCCTGTCTTCTCCCTCTCCAGTTCTGGCCTGGATGCGGGCCGCCCTGCCCTTGCGGACACCTTTTACGCCATCTCCTATCTCTACTACGGGGCTCTGGGCACGCTGACCACTATGCTTTGCGGCGCTGTCATCAGCTACCTAACTGGTAAGTGCAGCGGCCTCCTTCAGGGCCACCGTTCATCCTCCTGCCTCCACCCTTGACTCCCCAAAGGGAGAGATGAAGAGCTGCCAATCGGCTGAGAGCTGGCACAGTTTTTGCATCTTCCTCGAGGCGCCCCGCCCCCACAAGGCCGGTTCCATTTTGCAGATGCTGGAACTGAAGGAGGCAGGTTCCTCCCGGAAAGTCCCTGTTCTGGCCGGGGGATGCGGGTCGCTGTCCGCGGTCCTGAAGCAAATTTCAGCATGGGAGGCTCCTGGGCTCTAAGAGCATCCTGTTTGCTTAGATTTGAGATGGGGGAGGGGAGGTCGTGTCACTCTGCAGCTCAGGCTGACCCTCGTGACAATCCTCCTGCCTCACCTTTGTGAGTGCTTGGATGATGTGTGTACATCCACCACACTCGACACAGACTGTATTTTCTTTTAGTCATGTATTTCCTTTTGAGACCGGATCTCACTTAGCCCAGGCTGGCCTCGAATTCCTTATGTAGCTGAGGCAGGACCTTGAATTTAGGATCCCCCTCTTCCACCGACTCCTGAGTGCAGGAACCACCAGACCTGGTTTATGTGGTTCTGGGGTGGAAACCAGGGCTGCCCTCACAGCCAGCCAGCACTCTACCCTCTGAGGTGGAAGCCTTTGACGCCGGCCCTCGGGCCCAGCCTGGCTCGCTCCTGAGATTCAGCGACTCCGTGCCTCTGGCTGCTGCTGAACTTCTAGACATTAGGGTTGAAACAGTGAGGGCCAAACGCTGGGCACTCGCACACAGCTGAGGTGATGGCGCTCATCTGTGATGTCAAAACACAAAGGCAGAGGCAGGAGGCCTGCCGTGAGTTCGAGGACAGACTGAGCTGTAGCTGGAGACCCAAAGGAGAAAAATAACCTAAGACTGAACCAGCTCGACTCCTCGTGGTTCGGATGAAGCAACTGAGATGAGCTGGGTGGGCCGCCATGGCTGGCGGCAGCAGGACCCGGCAAGCAGGCAACCCTGAGTCTCCGTCCGTCCTCTCTGTCTCTCAGGCCCCACCAAGCGCAGCGCCCTGGGCCCTGGATTACTGTGGTGGGACCTCGCTCGGCAAACAGCATCTGTGGCCCCAAAGGAGGATACTGCCACCCTGGAGGACAGCCTGGTGAAGGTCAGATCCAGCCCCGGTCACTGGGCACCCCGGCCATGGGGACCTGGCGGGTGTGACCAAAGGCGCCCGGCAGATTCCTCTCTGTGGTTAAAGTCGTCTCTTTCCCAGGGGCCGACACATGAGCGCTGTCTATTTTTATCATATCTGTTTTTTTAAACAATTATTTCCTGCCTGTGGCAGGGGAAACTGGTTTCCCCTAGAGAGAGAGAGACAGAGAGAGACACTCATGAAGACTATTCTTAAGATAACGTCACTTAATCCAGAATTACATAAGAAACGGGGGGGGGGGGCGTGCAGGGGGAGCTAGGCTAGAGCTGAGGCTGGGGACTGCAAAGCCAGTTGATGACCTGAAAGTACGAGACACTGTCACATCGGGTCAAGTGACCAGAGTGACACAAAGAAGGGAGATTTTCTAATACATGGCACCAAAGATAGAAATGTGGAGTGCCAGGCCGGGAGTTCAAAGCCAAGCAGAGCCACGTAGCAGGCCTGAGGCTGCCTGGGCCCAGGAGAGCCTGTCTCAGTAACAGAAGGAGACTGGAGGTGCCGGGAGGTGGGGGCCGCAGAGGACCCAGTCCCATCAGGACCACATGGTGAGCAGCACCAGCCTTCACTCCAGCTAGGTTCTGAACCTGATGTAGGCACCCTAGTGATCCCAGCACTGAGGCAGGAGGATCGCTGCAAGTCTGAGGTTACAGCAGGACTGGGTCTGGGTCTTGGTGAAGTGCTTGTGCAACACTGGGGAGGTGGAGGCAGGAGGCTGAGCCTTAGCTACAAGGCCAGTCTGGGCAGCAGCTGACTGTCGTGAAGGGGTGCTGGGCCATCCTGCACGTAGCTGACCTAGCCGTCGGGGACCCCAACTGGGGCGGGTGTATGATGTCCTCCGCTTTCTCCCAGGGACAGGAAGACATCCCTGCTGAGCCTAGGAAGCCACCTGGCTTCAGGCCAGGCGCCGAGACCCACCCGCTGTACCCGAGGCCCGACGCCGAGACCGACCTCTGAGGGTGGGAGCAGGAGGCCAATCACAGCCTCGGGCCTGCAACCTCCTCTCTGGATGCTTGCACCTGAGATTGTACAAAAGCTTGGCTGATACCGGCCCTGCCCGGAAGTCCCTGTGCCCCACCTGCAGCCCCCAAAAAAGGGTTGGTTCTCTATCCACAAAGGACAACGTCTGGAACCTTCGTGACCTTGCAGATTGTAGTAGGCAGCTGAGAACACTCAACTTCTCCAGACTCTGAGGTTTTCCCATTTCACAGGCAGAGAAACTGAGGGCTGTCACCCCAACACCGGGGAGGTGGAGGCAAGAGATTCAGGAGTTCAAGGTCATCCTCAGCTACAGGCCGAGGCCAGCCTGGGCTACAGAAGACCCTCTCCACCGCCATGTAATCTGTGTGAGCAGGGCGCTCCCCAATGAAGGGCTTGCCCAGCACACAAGGCCCACAGTTCCATCCTCACCAACATGATGTTTTTTAAAAACAGTGGAAGGGGTCATAGATACAGGGAAAACCAAGGCAGAGAGAGAAACGGGGTGTCTACAGAACGCAGAGCCCCAAGATTGTGACGCTACCGTGGAGTGCAAGGGGCAGATTCTCCGAGCCCTTGCCAAACACACGGACGGGCGAGTTGGACTGATGGTTTGCAGACTATCAGAGAACGTGTCTCTTCTGTGATCAGTCACCTAACCTCTGCTAACGTGACAGATTCCAGAAGACCCCGCAGACCCCACCCTGTGCTCTGAGCCCTTCCTCCTTGTGCTCTGTACATGCTAGGCAACTGCTCTACCACTGAACCTCACACCTAGACCTCCATTTTTATTTTATTTTTGACACAGGGTCTTAAGGTAATCTGGCGGCTGGGTGGCTATCACTCAGCACTCTTGTGTGTATCAATATTTCATTCTTTTTCATTGCCAAATGGTCTTGTAAGGACATATGCCCAATGTGTCATCCATTCCCAGGGGGTGGAGAGCCACATTGTTTCCAACTTTTGTTCAGTACAAATAAAAATTGATGTAGGTGTTCAGGTGCTGTGGCCTGTGATGTAATCAGCTGGCTGTCAGTCTCCGGCCCACACCTGTGTGCTCCATGAACCCACAGATGGAAAACATTTGAAAAAGTTCTTTACTGAACACACAGCCTTCTGAGGTCATGGCTCCCTCCACAGATGGTGTAAGAACTATCTAGAGAGTGGACCCCGCTCCATACATTAGCTTATCCCCTGGTGATGTCAGGTGTGGTGGCACACCCGTGACCCAGTCCCCGGAAGTCGAAGCAGGACTGTGCTATTGCTCCTAGACTCATTGGGCTATGGAATGTTTTCCTGTCTCAAAACTACAGGACGAGCCGGCTGTGGTGGCACACGCCTTTAATCCCAGCACTTGGGAGGCAGAGGCAGGCGGATTTCTGAATTCGAGGCCAGCCTGGTCTACAGAGTGAGTTCCAGGACAGCCAGGGCTACACAGAGAAACCCTGTCTCAAAAACAAAACAAACAAAACAACAAAAAACCTACAGGACAACAAATCAGCAGACAGCTGGTGTTGTGACCTGGAGAGTTTGTCACACATGCCAGAGGCTCTGTCCCCAAACACGAGCAAGACCAGTCTAGAAGGCTGTGCAGATTGGCTCTGTGCAAACACAAGATGTGTGGGGCCCAGAGCGTTCGCGCAAGGCGGCCTGCAAGCCACACTCATGTTTCTCCGGGGAACTCATTTCTTCGGTGGCTCTGACCTGACTGGTTTAATTTGGGGGGCAGGACTGAGACAAAGTAACTTGCAGCCCAAGGAGACCTCTCTACCTCAGGGGCACCTCCCACTGCTCTGTACCTCAGGGGGACCTCCCACTGCTCTGTACCTCAGGGGGACCCCCCACCGCTCTGTACCTCAGGGGGACCTCCCACTGCTCTGTACCTCAGGGGGACCTCCCACTGCTCTGTACCTCAGGGGGACCTCCCACCGCTCTGTACCTCAGGGGGACCTCCCACTGCTCTGTACCTCAGGGGGACCTCCCACTGCTCTGTACCTCAGGGGGACCTCCCACCGCTCTGTACCTCAGGGGGACCTCCCACTGCTCTGTACCTCAGGGGGACCTCCCACCGCTCTGTACCTCAGGGGGACCTCCCACTGCTCTGTACCTCAGGGGACCTCCCACTGCTCTCTACCTCAGGGGGACCTCCCACTGCTCTGTACCTCAGGGGGACCCCCCACCGCTCTGTACCTCAGGGGGACCTCCCACTGCTCTGTACCTCAGGGGGACCTCCCACTGCTCTGTACCTCAGGGGGACCTCCCACCGCTCTGTACCTCAGGGGGACCTCCCACTGCTCTGTACCTCAGGGGACCTCCCACTGCTCTCTACCTCAGGGGGACCTCCCACTGCTCTGTACCTCAGGGGGACCCCCCACCGCTCTGTACCTCAGGGGGACCTCCCACCGCTCTCTACCTCAGGGGGACCTCCCTCTGCTCTGTACCTCAGGGGGACCTCCCACTGCTCTCTACCTCAGGGGGACCTCCCACTGCTCTGTACCTCAGGGGGACCCCCCACCGCTCTGTACCTCAGGGGGACCTCCCACTGCTCTCTACCTCAGGGGGACCTCCCACTGCTCTGTACCTCAGGGGGACCTCCCACCGCTCTGTACCTCAGGGGGACCTCCCACTGCTCTCTACCTCAGGGGGACCTCCCACTGCTCTCTACCTCAGGGGGACCTGCCACTGCTCTCTACCTCAGGGGACCTCCCACTGCTCTCTACCTCAGGGGGACCTGCCACTGCTCTCTACCTCAGGGGGACCTCCCACTGCTCTCTACCTCAGGGGACCTCCCACTGCTCTCTACCTCAGGGGACCTCCCACTGCTCTCTACCTCAGGGGGACCTCCCACTGCTCTCTACCTCAGGGGCACCTCCCACTGCTCTGTACCTCAGGGGCACCTCCCACTGCTCTCTACCTCAGGGGGACCTCCCACTGCTCTCTACCTCAGGGGGACCTCCCACTGCTCTGTACCTTAGGGGGACCCCCCCACCGCTCTCTTCCTCAGGGGCACCTCCCACTGCTCTCTTCCTCAGGGGCACCTCCCACCGCTCTGTACCTCAGGGGGACCCCCCACCGCTCTGTACCTCAGGGGCACCTCCCACTGCTCTCTTCCTCAGGGGCACCTCCCACCGCTCTGTACCTCAGGGGGACCTCCCACTGCTCTCTACCTCAGGGGACCTCCCACTGCTCTCTACCTCAGGGGACCTCCCACTGCTCTGTACCTCAGGGGGACCTCCCACTGCTCTCTACCTCAGGGGACCTCCCACTGCTCTCTACCTCAGGGGGACCTCCCTCTGCTCTCTACCTCAGGGGGACCTCCCACCGCTCTGTACCTCAGAGGGACCTCCCACCGCTCTGTACCTCAGGGGGACCTCCCACTGCTCTCTTCCTCAGGGGCACCTCCCACTGCTCTGTAACTCAGGGGGACCCCCCACTGCTCTCTACCTCAGGATAACACCTTTAGCACCTGGTCCTCCTGCCTCTGCCTCCTCTTGTCTAGCAAGAAGCTCAGGAGTCCTCCCACAATCTCTCTCCTCCCAGACCCCACTACCTCCATTATTTTGTTTTATTTAATGGTTTGCTTTTCTGAGACAGGGCTTCTCTGGATACTCCTGGCTGTCCTGGAACTCGATATGTACACTAAGCTCACCTGGAACCCAGAGATCCACCTGCCTCTGCCTCCCCAGTGCTGTGACTAAAACGGCACCGCTACTGTACGGCCATTACTTCCCTTATTTTTTCCCCCAAAGGTTGCTCCCTTTTATTTGTTGACAGAGGAGTTGGTATTCTCTTTCTACTGTATAAGACTGGAGGATCGAACTCACATTCTCAGGCTTGGCAGCAAGCTCCTTTACCTATTGAGCCCTCTCTCTGACCCCTCTTTGATCTTTCTTTCTGGCCTCGATTCTTTTTCTTATCTGGATGGCAAACATCTCCACAGCAGCATTAGCTGCCAGCCAGGATGGCGGCAGGCCTGTTTCACCCGGAATGTGTCTGTCTGTCCTTCAGTCACCTGACACGGGGCAGGCAGCCCTATTGACCCCTGGCTTGGAGAAGCCTAATTTCCAGTTCCTCGTTTAGCACAAAGGCTGGCCGATGCTATCAGACCCCTCAGCACGGTGAGCTGCTCTTGGGGAATGTTTCTGCCTCTCATGTTGGGATGATCCAGGCCCTCTGGAGCTCCAGGGTTCTTCCGGTCCCTGGGATGGAAGCCTGCACACCCCTGGCATGGAGGCCCGGCAGCACAGCTGACTTCAATCTCCTGATATTGTTTTTAGCATTTTTGCACGCGCTGCGCTGTCTCCCGCACGCACGCCCCCTCCCTCCGCTGTTCTCAGCAGCTCTCCTGCCGCGCCTTGAGCTCACAAGCCCTCTCCCTGCTGACTCACCCCAGACCCTCACTCCAGACCCTCTCCAAGAACTGCCTGTGCCCGGACCAAGCAAGCACAGAGCCCTGGCCTCCCTGTCTTCCCTGCACACCCCACCCTTGCCCACAGTCCGCAAGGGTCAGCTGGGACCTCCCACAGGGCTGGTGGCTGTGTTTGTCACCCCTGCTGGTCTAGGCATCCGTGGCTCGGGCCAAGAGCCTGCTGACATTCCTGCAGGCTCTGGGGCAGCAGGGCCGCTGTCAGAAAGCCAGGAGGAGCAGAGCCCGCGCCAGGCAGGAAGCAGTTAAGTTCCTTTGGCTGAGTCAGCTTGAGGCTTGGCTGGCTGCAGGGACACCTGCGATGCTGAAACCCAAGGATCGCTCTGCTGGGTGGGACGTGCCCATCATGTTAGCACACGGGAGGTGGAGGCGGGTGGATCTGAAGCTCAGGGTGTCATCCTTTGCTTCAGAGCCAGCCTGGACTGCCCGAGACTGTCTCGAGTCCCAAACAGCAACGACAAACAGATTCAAGACCTGTCCACAGACACTGGAGGCAGAATTGGGGTCCTCCCTCAGGATGAGGGCTCCTCACGCTTAGCTCCCAGATTACCCATGATTCCAACAGAATCCCATGAGGTTGCTGTGCCCCCCCCCCCCCCTTTGGCTACACCGCTCTGGTTCTCCACACTGGCTACCAGGTCTGGCCAGGCAACGGGTTACACAGCAGGAGCTGAGATGTCACTGCCCTAGCAACACAGAGCCAACAAAATTCCAAGAGGTGCTCTTCTAAAATCCCCGCATCTTGGATCAGGAACATGTCTCAGCGGGAGGGCACCTGCCCATCACGTGAGCGGCCGAAACTGCAGGCAGAAGAGTTCCCGGCTCCTGGCTGACGTCCTATTCCCTCCTAAGGAGCAGGGTCTGAGTCTTGCCTCCCGTGCAGCGGCATGCCAGCCCCGCCCCCACAGAGTCTGCCTTAAACACAACAAACAGTAGCAGGAGTGGAAGGAGGGAAGGGGTTTATGAGTTCAGCAGGACTCTTCAGGATGGAGGCGGGATCCAGGGGAGGTTAGCCAGGTGGGCACAAAGCACTGTTGTAGAGTCAGGACAAACAAGTCCTAGAACAAACAAGTGGTGGCAGGACTTAGGAGGCAGAGGCCGGTGGATTTCTGAGTTCGAGGCCAGCCTGGTCTACAGAGTGAGTTCCAGGACAGCCAGGGCTGCACAGAGAAACCCTGTGTTGAAAAAGGAAGGAAGGAAGGAAGGAAGGAAGGAAGGAAGGAAGGAAGGAAGGAAGGAAGGAAGGAAGGAAAGGAGAAAGGCTTGGAACAGACTGAAGTCTGGCAGGTTCTGTAGGGAGAATGACAGTGTCAGCCAGTGGCGGATGTTGAGTGCGGTCTGCTCCTTGATTGGGTTGATGGTTTTCTTGATTTCACCCAACCTGTGCCTTCGAGACTTTTAACAAACCTCAAGAACAATCCCACCATTTCCTCTGTAACAAAAATAAAAAGGCAAATTTTAAGAGCTGGAGAGAGGGCTCAGGAACTCTGGTGCAGAGGATCCAGGTTCGGTGCCCAGCAAACACACACAGTGCGTGTCGTGTGTCAGCTCCAGGGGATCCAGTGCCCATCTCTGACCTCTGACAGGCACCAGGCACACACATCCACATCATTAAAAATTATCAAAATTAATATCTTTAAAAAGAAAAATCAAAGATGAACAAGATTTATTCAGCTGGACAGGGTGGTACACACTTTTAATCCCAGCACTCAGGAGGCAGAGGCAGGAGGATTTCTATGAGTTCGAGGCCAGCCTGGTCTACACAGAGTGTGCGTTCCAAGATAATGAGAGTCACATAGTGAGATGCTGTCTTACACACGCGCACACACACACACACACACGCACACACACACACACACACACATACACACACGCACACACACACACACACACACACAGAGAGGAGGAGTGTGGGGTTGGCTTTCGCCTCCTGGAGCTGTGCGTGTCACAAGAGCAACCCCACAGGGCCGCCCTTTGATGCCGGCCTCTGCTGCTTGTCCCCTATCAGCACAGCCCACATTATCCAGTGCAACAGATTGCCGCAGGGGAGGAGGAGAGGGGTCAACCCCAGAAAGCAAACAGGCCGTGGGCCTCCGCGTTGTGTCCCCAGGGGCCTTGTCACACTGGGCTTCAGGCCTGCCCAGCCCACCTCCCAGCAGGGCTCCTGCGGTTGCTGGATTCGGTCCTTTCTCAAACATTTGTTTTGAGACAAGATGCCTGCAGGTGAGTCACCGCCAGGTCAGCTGAAGGGGGAGGGCGGGGCAGGGCTACAGCTGCATAGGCCCTGGGGGCAGATGAGGATCTGGGGCCACGGTGGCCTCAAGTCCTGAGGGGAGACCAGCACAAGATACAGTGTTAGGACAGAGGCCAGGAGTCTGCAGGGAGGAAACTGACGGACCAGCAGGCACAGACGTCCCCAGAGCCAGTGACTTCATGGAATGAAGGGACCAGGACAGGACAGCTGAGGGTGGCTCGGGTGGCGCGAGGGCTTGAAGGTGCCTGACAACAGTTTGGTGTTGGACTATTCTGTGACTTGACAGAGGAGAGGTCCCTTAGAGAAGAGGAAACCAAGGGCCTGTAGACTGCAGTCCCATTCACATAACTGATGGAATAAACCAGACCCAGGAGCTGAGCCCTGTCCTGAGCACTGGTTGCTCTTGCAGAGGCCCGCCACCTCTGTGAGCACTGAATGCATATGGTGCAGACAAGCAGGTGACAGTAAGACACATGGAAAGTTAAAAGGCAGAGTACGCCGGGTACGCCGCTGTCCTTCCAGCACTGGGGGTGTAGTGACAGGGGCACCCTACGACTCACTGGCTGGCCACATCGGTAACTTCCAGGTTCAGTGAGAAAGCCTGTCTCAGAAAAAGGCGGAGAGCAGCAAGGCCCAAGGACATCCTAGGGGCTTCACACACACACACACACACACACACACACACACACACACACACACACACGGAACGACGAAACAAGTAACTTAGAGACATAATAGAAAACAACAAAAAATAAAACGGAGGCCAGGCTTCGTGCAGCCAATCACAGTGCACAAGTGGAGGCCACAATTCCAGCCTGGCCTGGGTTGCAGGCCAAAGGAAGAAACCGGAAGCAGCCCTTCTTCTGCACCCTGACCCAATGGGGTCCGAACCCACTCATGGGCTCTGTGAGTTTGCCCTGGGTCTCAAGGCGGCAGGCAGCCCTGGAAGGCCAACTCTGCTCCCAGGAGAGTCCTCTGGTGTGGTGGTGCTGGCTTGGTGACAACACATGGAGTCTCCTGCCCTTAGCTGAGTGACCTGAGACTTGTTTAGATATTTGGATTCGCCGGGCGGTAGTGGCACGCGCCTGTAATCCCAGCACTCTGGGAGGCAGAGGCAGGCGCATTTCTGAGTTCGAGGCCAGCCTGGTCTACAGAGTGAGTTCCAGGACAGCCAGGGCTACACAGAGAAACCCTGTCTCGAGAAAATAAAAAATAAAAAGATATTTGGATTCTTTTTAACTAAACTGACACCGTTCTCTCCTCACATACAAGCTTTGTCTTATATCCACTGCTTGGGAGAGAACTAAGAACAGGATCCAGCCCCCCAGTGAGGGGGATCCTAGGCAGGGCTCCACCCCTGAGCCACGCCCCAGCCCCTCACTGGGGGATTCTTTTTTTGTTTGTTTTTGGTTTTGTTTTTGTTTTTTTTTTTTTCCGTGACAGGGTTTATCTGTGTAGCCCTGGCTGTCCTGGAACTCACTCTGTAGACCAGGCTGGCCACGAACTCAGAAATCCACCTGCCTCTGCCTCCCAAGTGCTGGGATTACAGGTGTACGCCACCACCGCCGCCCAGCTCACTGGGGGATTCTAAGCAGGGGCTCTACCCCTGAGCCATGTCCCAGCCCCTCACTGGGGGATTCTAAGCAGGGGCTCCACCCCAGAGCCACGCCCCTGCGCCTCCCTGGGGATTTCTAGGTAGGGCTCCACCCCTGGGCACCTCTGGGCCTCGCTGGCTGTGGGTGAAGATAACGCAGTTTGCTCTGGCTGTGGATGGCTGGGCTTGCGGGCTGAAGTGGGTGACCTCAGAAGTATATCATGTGCAAAAGATTAAGGCTTGATTCCGAGTAGACGAATTTCGCAAGCAAGTGTGTGAAAAATGTACCTTTTGGGAGGAGCATATAAAAAGTTCTTCAAGGTGTTTTCCAAGGTGCTGTATGAGAGAGGGTAGCTTAAAACTGGGGTATTGGGTCCCAGTATTAGGTCTTCCAACCCCTAGTTTTTGAGGTGATGTGGTCACTGACTGATTCTGAGTGAGTATAATCCTATTTCTGTCATCCTCTACATGAGTGGCTGAAACATCAGAGTTTGAGGACAGACTAATATTCACAGGGAAACCTACTTCATAGAAAGTAGTAGCTGGGCAGCAGCTCAGGGGGTGGCTTAGTTGATACAGTGCTCATAGCTCGGTTGATAGAGTGCTTGTGGCTCAGTGATACAGAACTTGCCCAGCGTGCATGAAGCCCTGGGTTCCATCCCCAACACATCAGGTTATGACCCCCAAACCTCTACTCTTGCCACTCAGGAGGCTGAGGAGGGTGAACCCCTTAGGCCAGTCTGTTGGACACAGAGAGATCCTGTCTCAACACCACCAACAAAAAGAGGTCCACCTGGCCACTCCAAGAATCTCTGTGTCCGCACAACCTGCGAGCGTATTGTGCCAAAGCAGTGCCATCTGTGACCTTTGCCATTCAGATAAATACGTTTAACAACAAGCACACACTAGGGGATGGATTATCAGGATCAAATGTTTGCATTTCTCTAAAGCGACCTACGGCTGTCGCCTCTCACAGAGACTGGTCTTCCTTCTGCCACTCGGGGAGGCAGACAGAGCTTTTTTTTTTTTAATTTTTAATTTTTTTGGCTTTTTGAGACAGGGTTTCTCTGTGTAGCCCTGGCTGTCCTGGAACTCACTCTGTAGACCAGGCTGGCCTCGAACTCAGAAATCCGCCTGCCTCTGCCTCCCAGGTGCTGGGGTTGGTTGGTTTTTTGATTCAGGGTCTCCTTTTGACCGTTTCCCATCCCCAGTCTCCCGTGTCCTGGTGACGGGTGGATGCACCACGTTCAGCTTAGGGGCCTTGTCCACACGAGCACTGTGCCCACGGAGCCGCAAGCACTCTAATAACTTAACCCCAGCACCTGCTTTTAAAAGATACACCTACTCTGTAGCCCAGGCTGGACTCCTGCCTCAGCCTCCCCAGTGCTGCCACTGTGAACCTTCAGCAACTGGACCGTATCCATAGCAACAGAAGTGCTGTGTGCTGGGCACAGCAGGAGGCCATCCTCCTCTGGGGTCCGCGGCCGCCATCACTGCAGTGGCTGATTCCCTCCAAAAGGCCTGAGAAAGCCAACATTAGCAGTCCACGAACTGAAATACCATGTTGACAGTTGTATGCCTTTCCTTCTGTCCTTCTGTCTTTCCTCCAGGGGCATGCCTGCCTGGCCAGCTCTTGGGACCATGAGACAGGGATGAGTTCAGGGCCACCCACGGCTACACTGCACTCTCTCTCAACCAGCAAACAAAGCCAGGTGTGGTAGCATCCACCTGCCTGTCCTGGCAGAGGCAGGTGGGTCTCTGTGAGTTCCAAAGCTAGCAAAGGCTAGACGGGCTCTCAAAATAAATAAATAAATAAATAAATAAATAAATAAATAAATAAATAAATAGATAGATAGATAGATAAATAGAAATCCGAGGGAGGTCAGAGTCTTCATGGAAGGCACCGTCCTGGTCTGTGCACCCCCATATCTGAGTCAGACTGGGGTGGGGATGGTGGGAACCTGAGATGAGAGAGGAACACTTCTCCCAGGGACCTCGCTAACGCAAGGATCCAGCCTGATGAGTTTCCAGTGCTCAAGGCCCCTTCCTTCCTCCCTGGCTGGAAACCTGCCGTTCCCTGGCATCTCCAAGGACCCATTTCCAGCGAGGGCAGGTCCACGCGCGCCTGAGCAGCGTGTGCCTCTGCCTTGTCACATCCCTCGCTGGACGTGCAGGAGACAACCAGGGAGTCCTAGGACCTCAACGCCTGCACCACTCAGGCGTACACACACACACACACACACACACGCACACACACATAGGTACGTACACCCCCCCCCCCGCACACACCAACACACTCACACATGCACACCTTAAGTAAAATGGAATTTTGAAAAAAAATGTAAATGTCCTTTATCAAAGCGAGGCTCCTCCCTGTAAGCCCTCGCCTGCGCCCCAGGTGGGCCTCCCACCCGTGTTTTCCAGCCTTCATCCTTAGTCACATCCGAACTGAGCATCCAGTTAACTGAGTCAATTTCCCTGGAAGAGTGGGTAGCTCCTCCGGCTGCGGGGGTCGGCGGGGAGCTGTGCTCCAGTCCCCAGCCTCGAAGTCAGTGAAGAGAAGATCCCGCCTTCTGGTGTGAGGAGGATGGGCTCCGCCCCACCCCGTCCTTGTGACCCCCTCTCTTTCCGGATGCCAGACAACACCCCAATGCCCGCAGGTTCCCCGTTCCCAACATCAAGTCATAGGGAAAGCGGAATCAGGCAGGACCAGGCCTGGCAAGTGCGAGGAGGAGGCTGGAGGGACTGGGGCTGACAAGGCAGGTGCTGGGGGCGTGGAGGGAAACCTGCAGGCAACGGAAGCCATGGCAGATGGCAGCGCGGGAGAGATCCCTGGGGTGACTCAGGTCCCAGCAGAGATGCTGAAGGCGGCAGTGGAAGGAATGACTCAACTTGTCCGTCCTCGGGCCTGACACCCAGGAACTCCAAGGATGGCGGTAACTGTGACAGAGATGCACAACATCTTAAGGATACAGACTACGATGAAATTAATCGCCAGTGCAGCAACAGAAGCATCAAAACAGAACCAGGGGAGGGGCGAGGAAAGAAAAGCGGAAGAATGAAACAGTGGCAGGCACCGGGCGTGGCGGCGCACGCTGTTAATCCCAGCACTTGGGATTTCTGAGTTCGAGGCCAGCCTGGTCTACAGAGTGAGTTCCAGGACAGCCAGGGCTACACTGAGAAACCCTGTCTTGAAAAACCAAAAACTAAAACTAAAAAAATGAACAGTGGCAGTCGGCCTGAGTACAGGGAGGGGCTGATGCGGACACGACACTGAGGAGCTGCCATTTAGCAATTCAATTATGCTCAATTATTTTTGATGCAGTGTCACTTTTAGCCCAGGCCTGCGGTCAGTCCTTCTTTGGGCCCCACCCTGCCGGGATGAGTGATATCATGCCGGCTATGTCGGCTGCATTTCGTCTAACCCAATTTCTATCCCCTCTGATCCTCAGTTTCCCCGACTCAGACCGGGCAAACAATGTCTTCTGACTTTTGCCCTGAGCTGGAGGAGCCATTGTCCTGACAAGGAGCCCAGAGCGGCCAGGCCCGCACCCTGCGTGGGCCACGGACGCCCCCTGGCGGCCGGTCAACGGTGTCCCGGCCATCGCGCACAGGGCTAGGGCCGGCCTCGCCATCTTTTCTCCGGGCAGCGGCCATCTTGGTGAGGTCGTTGTTTAGAGTGTAGCTTTTATCCTCCGCTTTTGCTCACCAACGTCTGAAATGAGCCAATAGCATGAGATTCTAAGAAACATTTTGCTTGGAAAGGAGAAGAGCTGGCAACACTGACTTAGTATTTTGGCTTAGAGAAAAACTAGTACAGCCTCTACCAAGATGGCGGCATCCGAAAACGTCATGAGTAGAGCGCCACAGAGAGCTGAGTTCGCAGGCGCGGCGACGTCATCGACACGCGACCCAGCCGGTGCCGGGGGAAGAGGTAGGAAGCGCTGTGGCGCGGGCGGAGCCGGGCTGCGGGGCACGCTGGGCTGGCGCGGCTCAGCCTGCGGGTCCTGCGGGCCGGAAGGGGGAACCGGAGGTGGGGTGCCCGGTGGTGGGTGCTCCCAGCGCGCAGGCGCAGAAGCTCGCGGGGAATTCGGCCAGTTTCCGGCCAGGTCGAGCCGGGAGGGCTTCCTGGAGGAGGAGGAGGAATTTTCTGTCACTTTCTTTCTGCCGCGCGGCCTGGCAGTCATGGGGAGCCACGTAGGCACTTTTCGAAGGGCATTATTTAGACTCCTGGGCTCATTTTGTAGCCCTGGCTGCTTCGAACTCAGGGTAGTCCTCCTGCTTCAGCATTGCCAAGTGCTGGGATCACGGGCGTGGGCCCACGATGCCCGGCCTCGGACCGTCTTTCCCGGTGGTTGTCGCCGTTCCTAGGTCGGGAAACTGAGGTGGTGCGGATGGGATCAGATCCCTGGCGAGGACGGCTCTTTGCCGTTCGTGCTCGGCAGCAGGATCCTGAGTTCCAGGACAGCCTGGGCAAGATAGCGGGGCTGTGTCTGGATAAACATGACTCCGGATACCCCCGACACACACACACACACACACACACACACACACACGCCCCAGAGAGCTCCCGGGTGGCATTCTCGCTGGGGCCACACCTGAACTGGTTTGTTTCTTGACGGATTCCTTCACCGTGTAGCCTAAGCTGCCCTGGAACTCAGAGGCATCCACCTGCCTCTGCTGGGACTAGAGGCGTGGCCGCCACACTCAGCCTGGCCCCGGAGTTTCAACAGACGTTTACTGGGTTGGAAGAGAAACCTGAGCCCGACCTGGTGCGGCACACCTGACATCCTGCTGAGGCAGGAGGATGGAGAGTTAGTTCCAGGCCATGTGTAAAGGTCCCGAGGACAGGGCTGATCACACGGTGCGTTCGAAGGCTCGAACGAAGCAGGAGTGGCGGTCACGGGGAAGAGATTCGGGCACTTGCGCCTTGGACAGCTCAGAGTGGAGTCGGCTGCCTCAGTTTCCCTGGGTGTCCAGGAGGGTGGCCTCACTTCTGCACACGCTCCTGGAGCCCTGGAGAGCTTTGCTGCCGGCCCAGAGAGGACCTTGGGAGTCAGACTGCTTGGGGTCCAGCTGGGGTGTCTTGTGCAGGGTTCTGGTTCTACCCCATTATGCGGGGTCAGAGTTCACAGCATCCCCATGAGAACACTGAGGCAGACAGGAAGGAGTGACTCAGGCCCCAGGGATTCAAGCTGTGGCGGTCCAGCCTGCCCGGTGTCTGTGTGATGGCCCATTTGAGGCAGACAGTGTTTGGGGAGCCAGGTCGGGGCGCACCCTTCCTGAACTGGCCTCCTAGGCAGTTCTCTGGACCCCTGCCCCATGGCGCTCACACCCAGCTGTGTCCTTGGTGAGCCAGATAGGAGTGTGTCCCCTGCCCCGCCTCCCTCCTCTTCCCACCCGCCTCCCTCCTCTTCCCACCCGCCTCCCTCCTCTTCCCACCTGTCACTCACCCACGGAGCCTCTGTGGACCCTATAAACACACAGCCTCATGACTCTGCATGCACGGGGTTTCCAGGAGGGCGAAGCAGAGAGAGGACTTGAGGGTGGGGAGATCTTGGTAGTCCTGGGCCACTCGCAACTGTCTCCCCCACCCTGAGGCAGAGAATGTTTCAGATGAGGGCCCTGGGTGCTGCAGGCCTTGGGTGTGGTGGTTTCTTTGTGTAGTAAGATGGCCTGGAACTGGTGATCTCATGCCTCCGTTTGGGTCTCAGGTCCCCCAGCACACCTGACCAGAACAGGGGTGCGCCTGGTATCCCAGCAGCATGGCCTCCCTCACCTGAAGGCCAGAGCCTGGGCCCGTGCGCTCCCCACCGCTGAGGTGGAGTACGACTGGGTGGTGTCTCTTCCAGACACAGCATTGTCCGCCCTGTCATCTGCTGGGGTCCAGTGTGCGCGCACAGGCCAGCTTCTGAGCCAGGGACACTGAAAGAACTCTGCACAGTCTAAACTAGGACGCCCACCCACGGCAGGGGTCGCCCACCCACGGCAGGGGTCGCCCACCCACGGCAGGGGTCGCCCACCCTCGGCAGGGGTCGCCCACCCACGGCAGGGGTCGCCCACCCTCGGCAGGGGTCCGCTACGCTGGGACTTCCTCGGTGGGTGGTTAGATGCTCCGCTGAAGAATCTGTTAGCAGGAAATAGCTCCAGGGACAGGCCGAGGGAAGCAGCCCAGGGGCGGGGAAGGAACCAGCAAGGCCGATGGGGTTGGAGTCCTCTGGAGTAGGCAGTGGTGGTCTCCGCACAACATTGTAATAGTTTTAAAAAACTTTCAGTGGACTGGAGAGATGGCTCAGTGGTTAAGAGCACAAGGTTGTGAGTTCAGTTCCCAGCAATCACATGGCGGCTCACAACCACCTGTAATGTGTATGTTTCAAGCCCAGAGGTGGTGGCGCACGCCTGTAATCCCAGCACTTGGGAGGCAGAGGCAGGTGGATTTCTGTGTTCGAGGACAGCCTGGTCTACAGAGTGAGTTCCAGGACAGCCAGGGCTACACAGAGAAACCCTGTCTCGAAAAAACAAAAAACAAACAAGCAAACAAACAAAAAGATGTTTCAAAATCCCCAAAAGAGAGGCCACAGTAGAGCCCCTTCCTAGAATCCCCAGGGAGCGGCTGGGGGCGTGGCTCGGGGCTAGAGCCCCTGTCTACAATTCTCCCGTGTGGGGCTTCCGGTGTAGCCCCCTCCTCCCTGTGGACGCCCTGATACATTTTGTGGGTACAGGGTTATATTTTCTTGTTTTTTCGAGACAGGGTTTCTCTGTAGCTCCGGCTGTCCTGGAACTCACTTTGTAGACCAGGCTGGCCTCGAACTCAGAAATCCACCTGCCTCTGCCTCCCAAGTGCTGGGATTACAGGCGTGGCCTCCACTGCCCGGCTAGATGCGTTAATAAAATGAGAGGAAATGCTGAGGCGGGGGACGAGCTGCTCGTTGCTATCCCAGTAGCTTCGGGAGTCAGACAGAATCATATCCGGCCTGCCTGGTCTCCACAGCGAGACCCTGTCCTAAGCAGATCGCTGTCGCGTGCGGTCTGTGGAGTCGCGGGGACCGCGGGCGGCCGCGGTCCAGCCCCCCATGCTGTCGCCCGCAGCCTGCTGAGGGATGCCCAAGAAGTTCCAGGGCGAGAACAGCAAGTCGGCAGCTGCCCGGGCGCGGAGGGCCGAGGCCAAGGCGGCGGCCGATGCCAAGAGGCAGAAGGAGCTGGAAGATGCCTACTGGAAGGATGAGGACAAACACGTGATGCGGAAGGAGCAGCGCAAGGTGGGCCGGCGGGCTCGGGTGGCCGTGGGGGCCGCATGCGCACAAGCTGAGGTGGAGCTGCGTTGTGTCCAACCTGGCCCTCGCGCCTTGCTCGGCGGGCCCAGGGGCCGGCCTGCTTGGTACTCCGAGAGGCTCCAGCCTGGTGCTGACGGGTGTGCTCACTACGAGGCAACAGAGACCGGGTGGCCTCGGCGGGCCTCGGCTCCCCTGCAGCTCGGAGCCACCTGGATCAGAAGTTTGTGTGTCTCTGTACTGATGGCCACTTGGTCCTGGGCTCTTGGAACTGTCGGCAACTCTTCCCTGCCCTGTGCACCGGCCTGCCCAGACCCTGTCGCTGGAAGCCTGATGTTCAGAGCCGGGAGACTCCCAGAGGGCGGGCGGGCTGCCATGCAGAGGCCCTGCAGTGAGCCGGGCCCTGAAATACCTTTGACGTGGACCGCAGACAGGCATCCCTCCCCTTGGGAAACACTCGGGGATCGGGAAGGAGGGCCGGGCAGCTCTGCCTCCACGCCTTCCTTAACCCTGTTGCTCCTGCAGGAGGAGAAGGAGAAGCGACGCCTGGAGCAGCTGGAGCGCAAGAAGGAGACGCAGCGCCTGCTGGAGGAGGAGGACTCGCGCCTCAAAGGCGGCAAGGCCCCACGCGTGGCGCCCGCCAAGGTCACTCGCGCGCAGATCGAGGACTCGCTGCGCAGAGAGCAGCGCGCAGAGCCAGGTGTGCAGGTGGCCCGGGGCACCGCCCCCGACTTCACCCACCGCCTCGGTCTCACATCCTGTCCCTGTCACCCGCAGTGGAAAAGGCTAAGAGCCACCTGGAAATGCCACTGGAGGAGAACCTGAACCGGCGCCTGCAGGAAGAGGGCAGCATGGAGGCGCGCACTGTGGAAGACGCCATAGCAGTGCTCAGGTGGGCGGGGCCGGGGTGGGTGGGCGGGGCCCTGAGGGGCGGGGTGGGGCCTGAGGAGGCGGGGCGGGACCGAGGCCTAAGTCCTGACTCCATGCTCTGCAGTGTCGCCGAGGAAGCTGACCGGCACCCTGAGCGCCGAATGCGCGCGGCCTTCACCGCATTTGAGGAGGTGCAGCTGCCACGGTTGAAGCAGGAGAACCCCAACATGCGGCTGTCGCAACTGAAGCAGCTGCTGAAGAAGGAGTGGCTGCGCTCCCCTGACAACCCGATGAACCAGCGCGCGCTGCCCTTTAATGCACCCAAGTGACAGAACCAGGCTGAGGCCGGCCAGTTTGTCCGAGTCAGCTCTTTCCCCTCCAGCCAGGCCCGTCCAGGAATTCACAGAGTTCCGGGCCTGGGCCTCTCCCAGCTGCGCCATAGGTCACACTCAACAACCCAGAGGGTCCCCGCTCTGACATCCTAGCCCCCCGTGCGCCCTGCAGAGCCCGGTGGAGTACCGGCCCAATAAAGGCTGTGGCGAGGCTGTCTGGGGCCCATGTGTGTATGTGTGGTGGGGCCCACAGGTGACAGCAGGGCTGTGGTGACCACGTCTGAGCCACTGCTCCAGACTTGCCCTGCGTAGGGCAAGGTGATCGGAGAGCCGGCTGAGGGGAGCTGCAGGCTGTGCCCACCTGAGCCTGAGGTGTAAGGCAGTTTTCTCCGGGCTGATACACAGGGAACACGGGTGTGCAGGGCCGGCTGAGGCTGCGTGGTGGAGGTCCTTGGCCATGATGGAGAAGAGTAGGATTTGAACCCAGAGCTGCCTTTTCTAGCAGCATTAATCCTGAAGAGCAGACGGATGCTGGAGAGAGACCCAACAAGCCCACGGGCAGTGCTAACTGCATGCCACTGTGAGGAAGGCTGGCTTGCACCCTGGCCATAACCCCATCTGAAAATGGCTGGTGGCAGCGCCTTCGAGAGGCAGTGGTCAGACAATCAGCAGCGCGTACTGAATGTAGAACTTACTGTCCAACCGACATGGCCACTGAACTTATGCTCTACCCCTGACCTGGTGATCACTGGACACCCAGATGGATGTCACGGAGAATCCAGGCACAAGGGCGGGCTCGGGGTGGGGGGTGGGGGGCGAGTGGTGAGCCTGGTCAAGAGGGAAGGGCCATTGATGCCAAGAACTGATACTGGATATGTCTGGGAACTCCTCCACACTGAGAGTTCTAACAAGACGTGTCAGCTAAGTCCAGTGGCTGCGCTTGGCCAGCACGTGCACAGCCCCACAACTGCAAAGTCAAAACGTCCCAAACTGGGCATGGGGCACACACCTGCCATCCCCGCCCTCCAGGGCGTGGTCATCCTTTGCTCTCCGAGGTCAGTCTGGGTTACGTGGCTCCCCGGAAGTCTACCAAACAAACTGAACAAAGCCTGTAGTGCACCACGAGGCAGCCTGGGAACAGGACAGAGGCAGCCTGGCATCTCTGGAAAAGACCTGGGCCTTGGTGAGGCAAGGGGGCAGGGAGGCGCCATGCATGGGGTGTGGCAGCGTGGAGTCCACGGACTTGAATGTCGTCTCCTGTACCCTGTGTGGAATGGTATCCTCACAGTGACAAAGCAGCTGGGACACGGGAGGAGAAGCAGCCCACCATGCAGCTCTAGGTGCCTCTAGGAAACGTCCTGGTAGTGTTCGCATCCACCTGGGTGCTAAGATTTTTAATTTTTTTATTATTATTATACATGCCAAACCCCTGTCAACCCTTCGACTGTTCCATAGATTTTTTTTTTTTTTAGAGATTTATTTATTAGTATATTCAAGTACACTGTCTCTGTCTTCAGACACCAGAAGAAGACATCAGGTCTCATTACAGATGGTTGTGGGCCACATGTGGTTGCTGGGATTTGAACTTAGGACCTTTGGAAGAGCAGGCAGTGCTCTTAATCACTGAGCCATCTCTCCAGCTCAGCTGCTAAGATTCTTTTTTTTTTTTTTTTTTTTTAGCGTTTCCCCCCCCCCCCAACCCCCCAGGTTTCTCTGTGTAGCCCTGGCTGTCCTGGAACTCACTCTGTAGACCAGGCTGGTCTCGAACTCAGAAATTCCCCTGCCTCTACCTCCTGAGTGCTAGGATTAAAGGCGTGAGCTACCACCGCCCGGCTACCAGCTGCTAAGATCTTAAGCAAAGTTATCTTGTGTTCCTGTGAAGCTGCTGCAGGAGCCAACCTGGGCTACAAAGACCTTCCCACTACCCCATCCACCCCCCCAAAAAAGAGAACCGAGGGAGGCAGAGAGTTGGATCGGGTACAAGCACTGGACTTCAGTGCCGGGTCTCCGGAGACCTCGTGATCTCCCAGGGCATCAGATAAGCACGTGGCACATACACACATCTACTTATGTGTATCTACTTATGTGTCCTGACAAAACACTACACACACAAATGTTGAAAACTACAAACCGTAGCTTGAGACCGAGTAGCCAAGGTTGGCCTTGAACGTCCTTTCCGTGACCTCCCTCAGCAGGTACCGGGATCCACCGCCACACCCAGCTTCCAGGATCACTAATGACGCAAACTGGCCACACCTTGTAGGGCGTCGCTGGAAAGGCACAGGCGTGGTTCTCCTGCGCACGGGAGGGAGCCAGCGGGACGGGCGGGGCCTGGGAGCGCCCTGCACAACAGCGCGGGGCCACGCGGCTGACTGTTCCTACAGAGCGAGGACGCAAGGACAGGAGCCACAAGTGGTGGCCCTTGCTAGTCATCACACAATGCGGAGTTTGAGGCAGGGGTATTGCTGTAAGTTCCATGCCAGGCTGAGTCACATACAAAGGCACTGTGTCAAAATAAAAAAGACTTGGACCGGAGCGGAGGCAGCAACCTTTGTTCTGTAGAAAAGCCGGGTCTCCGGGATCACAGCCCGCGCCTGCGCGCTGGCAGCGGGGAAATCCCTGACTCTGAGACCAGGTGCTGGAAGGGAGTTCCGCGCCGTTGCCAAGGAGACCAGACGGTCCTAAGAGTCACACGCTGCGCATGTGCGGGGTACTTTGTTTCCTTCACTTGGGCTTCCCCTGTGTGTGTGGGGGGGGGAGCGGGAGGGGGAGGAGTGTTGCCCTGCGCGCATGCGCCAGTCTCTGCGCGTCCCGGGGGACTAGGGGAATCCTCCACCGCCCCAGCGCCCACGCGGTCCGGGGCGGTCCGGGGTAATCGGCTCGATCAGGGGAGGAGCTCCCGGCGAGGGCGGCGGGGGAGGGGTGCCGGCGGGGTCTTCCCCAGGTTTCCGCCCTCGCGGTTGCCATGGCGACCGTACGGGGGGGGGGCTGCAGAATGAGGACTACAGGGAAACCGGGCAGATGTGCGCATGCGCCGCTAGGGCCGGGGGTTCCCCCTGAGCGCGGCGAGGGCGACGAGGACAAAGGAACCCGCCCGCTGCTGTAGAGGAGAACCGGGTCGCCCCGCACGTTTTGCCACACCTGTTATCCCAACACTTAGTGGAGGTAGAATTAGGAGTTCAAGGCCAGCGTGGGCTCGGCGAGCCCTTGTGGAAAAAAAATCAAAAATAGATGACCCGGTGGAGCCCGCAGCCGTTACTTGGCTCCTCTCCTCCGGTCTCCACTGCTCATTTCCCCCTCCCCTCTGCGCTTCTCCATCCTCAGCCATCTCCCCAGCCTCTCCCTTTCCCTCCTCTTCCCCACGACTCGAGCCTCTCCCCATCCTGGTGCCATGAACTCCAGCCCAGACTGTGTAGGCAAAGACGTGGCGCCCTCGCGCAGCTCCGAGCCGTTTAACCCGGGGCTGCGCCTTTGGTGGCCTCCAGGACCCAGGGCCCAGCCTGTGCCTCTGGGTTCGCATCACTAAGAGGTGCGTGGAGTGTCCAGAGGGACAGTCTCCTGTCGTAGGCCGCAGCGCCACTCTCTTTAGGGTGCCGACGCCTTCCTTGCGCCTTTGTCCTTAGCACAAAGCTTTCCTTCCATCCTTTTCAAAGAGAGCGTGTGACACACGAGGCTATGGGAACAAGGAGGCGCAAGAAGCGTCAGGTCTCAGCGGACACCTTGAACACACACTGTATTCGGTCCCCAGGGCGGGGCAGCGCCACTGCCTTACTGAAGTTTCGGGGATACGCCGCAGAAGGCATGAAGGACTTCTGTGCTGGGTCCAAAGGTCCTTCCCAGGTGCGTGCGCACAGCCTCCCTTCCCTGGCACCTTTATTTGAGGTGGGCTCGCCCCAATTGCAGCTTCCTCCCGGCTCCCTAATGTCTTTAGGCTCGTCTTTCTCCTTGGCGAGGAGGATGAATGTATCAGGAATGGAGGGAGCCGGGGACCTGAGCCCGGAGCGAGGGGGCCTCTAGGGATGCGGGTCGCGGACTCTGAATGAGAGGTGAGCGTGCTTGGTGCAGAGCAGAGCTGGCCAAGGAGTCCAGATGCTCAGCTCCCGAGGCTGGACCGGTTCCGAGATCGCTGGGTTTGGTCAGGGGTCACCCAGGGGGTCTGGGAAAGACTGGGGCTGGGGAAAGTCAGGGTGCTCTCCTCGCTGGCAAGGAGAGACCGGGGATATGTGCGGGACAGCAAGGCCACCTGTCACCAGGCTGTCAAGGTTTTTCACGAGGCAGGGATTGTAGGGAGTCTTAAGAATCGCGTCTCGAGGACTCAACTCAGGGCGAGATAAGGTTCAGGGTTCCCCACAGCGACAGGCGTCCTTTGTCGTCCCTCTCTCGAGCTCTGTTCTGCAGACCCAGAAGTCCCCCTTTCTGTCTTGTTTCTCGCCGCCCGCCCGCGGTGGGAGGGGCGCTCGCTCGCAGCCCGCGCCTGTCACCACCCCAGCCCCGCCCGTCCGAGGAATCCCCGGCCACCGCCGGGAGGGCGGCCCAGCTCACGACGTGCTGCGGGCTGGGGGACTGGCAAGAGGGGAACTATTTTTAGAACATATAGAAGAAAAAAAATACAAAAACAAAAATAACAACAACGAAAAATGATGGAGACTCTTAAAGGCCTCTAGATTCCCAGGAGGAAATCCCCCTGTCTCAGATTGTGGCAGAAGGTGGGTGGGTGCTCAGGGGTGGGGCTAGGAGGGAGGGGCTGCGAGGGGGTTGGGGGGGGGTCGACACTTAGAGGACAAAGCAGGACAGAGCCAGCAGCCCACATTTTAGTTTTAGAGAGCCACCCCAGAGTGGGCTGGGGAAACTGAGTCTCGGGTCTAGCCCAAGATCACCAAAAGGGTCTCGGCCTCTCCCCAGCCCCAGGCTCTGCTTTTGAGCTCCTTGTGCAGCCCAGACCCCAGGAGGCTCATTGTTCTGGCTGGGTAGTTTGACCTTCACGGTCCCGCCACCCCGGCATCCGCCGTTAGGGGCGCAGGGGGCGGGGGACTCAAGCCGCGTGAGCCCCCCCTTCCAGCCAGACACACAGAGAAGTTTTCTCTTCCTGCTTCTCTGGTCACTCCACCCCTCGCCCCGCAACCAGGACCTTCCAGCCTGGGCCTCGTCATCTGCTGCTGGAGTTTCCCGGCGCCTCTCCCTCTCGACCCTCCCCTGCCCCAGGCTCAGCTTCTCCCGAGTGCAGTTCCCTGTGGGAGGACACAGCCTGCGCCTGGCTGAGTTGAAGGGCAAGGATTCCCGGTCTTTGTTGCAGCCTCAGTTTCTCCGTCTGTAAACTGCGCGCGTAACGCCAGCGGACACCAAGGATCGCCCCAGCCTTTGGCCTGTCCTCGGTCACTGTCCTCGGCCTCGGCGGGGAGCGCGCTGGAAGCCGCCACGGAGGGGACACCTGACCGTCCCCAGCGGGCTGCGCGGGTGGGGGTCCGCGCTGCAGCGGCGCGCGCACCTCTGTTCCCACGCCCTTGCCCGGCTGCTTGTTCACTTGGTTTTGCTCTCGGGCCGGGACGCAGGGACTCCAGCAGCTGCGACTGGAGACTGCTGGTGAGTGAACAGGCACAAAGGCGGGAGGGGGGCGATGAGGTGGGGGTGTCTCTTTGCCGGGCTTCATTAAGTCTACCGATCCTCGGGAAACCTGCGGGAACTTCAGCTTCCCCAGACAACCGGGAGCAGAGACTCTGCCCCAGAACGAACGCCGAGTCCCTGGGGAAGAGGGGCTCAGCTTCAGGTGAGGTTGGGGACCTGGGAACTGCCAGTCACTCAGGGTGGCAGTCCTGCTCGCAACTCCCCATGGCTCCTTCCTTAAGGCATTGGTCCTCTTGTTTGGTGGGGATTCCCTCCAGAGGTGGCGTCAGGAGCCTCGGAGCTGACCCGCTAGACCCTCAGGCTTTTCCTCTGGCGTTTTCGGTCAGCCAACACCTGCGGTGGGTAGCTGGGGGCGGGGGGGGGGGTGCAGAGAAAGCTAGTACTCAGCCAAGGTCACCCAGCAAGGCGGGGGGTGGGGGGGCAGAGCAGTCCCGAACCCAGCAACCCTTGGGTGCAGTACTGTAAAAGCTTTTTGCTTCATCCCTGAGCCTGGGGTGTGAAGCCCCTCAATCTGGTGACCAGGAACTAGGAGGGAGGTTAAGTTAGGATCCCCAGGACCCGTTCAGGGCCACGGTCTAACTGGGCTGGCCAGGCCCAGACCCGGATCGTGTGGATCACCTAGGAGGCCAGCAGTGACCTTGGCAACCCATGCCCTCCCCAGCCAGCCACTGTCAGCTCTCCTGGGCCACCACCCCGCCACTACCCGTGGCCACTGCCCCTTGCCCAGGTCCTGCGAAAAGAGAAAAGAGAAGAGTTCTCAACAGCGACCAAGGAAGGACCAGGGTTGGAGGGGAAGGGGCGTGTGGAACAGCCTGGCTCAAGGAGGGCGTGGCCTCTGAAAACGCCCATAGCCTCGGGAGCACCACGCTCTCCCAAGGCCTCATCTACAAAGAAGCAGTTCTTATATATTTGGGAGAAAGCCCCGGCTGGCTTTGAACCCGCGGCCAGCCTTCCTCTGGCCCTGAGTAGTACACAGTAGTACCCTGAGCCTGGGCCACCTGCTCCACCTGCTTTATTTCTTTGATTTGGTTTGATTGTTTGTTTGTTTGTTTGTTTGGCTTTTAAAAGACAAAATCTTACTGTGAAGCCCGGGCTTGTTTTGAAACTTGAGATCCTCCAGCCTCAAATGCTGGGCTCACAGCTGTGGGTCACTAATCTTAAAGAACCCTGAGGTCCACAGACCCTCAGCCTGGCGAGGGCACATGTCTTCTAATCCCAGCACTTACAGGACAAGACAGGCACACTGAATCTCTGAGTTCCAGGCCAGCCTGGTTTACAGCGAGAGTTCCAGGACAGCCAGGGCCACACAGAGACCCTGTCTCAGAAGCCAAGAGCAAAGTACAAGAAGAGGAACCCTGTGGCCTGTCCCATCGGGTTCCCATGTCTGGTCCTTACAGGTGTGGAGAAGAAAGAGTCCCGGGCAGAGCCATCCCACTTCTGAGGGCAACTTCAAGACACCGGAGAACACAGACGTCAGCTTGGTGGTTTCCAGAGCCCCTTGCACCCCAGGGTGAGTTACCTAGCCTTGGTCCCCTGGGTCTGGGGTAGGAAAGTTGATGACTGCTAGGCCTGAGTTGGAGTTGGGGGACAGCCTGGGCTACAGAACGGATACTTTGTCTCAAAAAACAGCAGCAAAAAGCAAAGCCAGGACTGGAAGGACTGCTGTGAAAGCAAGGGGAGGACCTCTGTGTAAGCAAGGGGAGGACCACTGTGTAAGCAAGGGGAGGACCACTGTGTAAGCAAGGGGAGGACAGCTGTGTAAGCAAGGGGAGGATCGCTGTGTAAGCAAGGGGAGGACTGCTGTGTGAGCAAGGGGAGGACTGCTGTGTACTTCCCAGTGTGGATCTGCATGTAGCCTGCACACAGGAAAGCAGGGTGTGGCCATGCCTGTGCCTGGAACTCAGCACTGTACAGGTGGAGACAGGAACATGCAGGGCTTGCTCTCTGACCCCCACCTCCAAGTGAGTGAGAAACCCCTGTGTCAAGGGTAGAAATCCAAGAGTGAGCCACAGACACCTGATACCCTCTGGCCTGCTCAGGGACACTACACATCACACACACACACACACACAGAGATAGAGAGAGAGACACGTACACACACAAAGAGAGGAGCAACATATGCACACAGAGAGAGACAAAGAAAGAGACACACACAGGATAACAAATAAGTAAACAATAAATAAACCAGTGGTCCACGTCGGTCTGCCGATCCTATAACCTAGCACTAGGAAGCGGTACACGGAAGGCTCAGCTGGCACCGTGACTCGGTAGTGAGCCTGAGACCAGGGTAACTGAAAATCCTGTCCCTTTAAACAAAGCACACACAGACTTGAAGTCAATTAAGATTATTTTTTAATTAATTTTAACTCTTTAGGGGGCGCAGTTCTCAAGACAGGGTTTCTCTGTATAGCCCAGGCTGTCCTGGAACTTGCTCTGAAGACCAGGCTGGCCCCAAACTCACAAAGATCCACTTGCCTCCGCCTCCCGAGTGCTCAGACTAAAGGCAACGCTACCTCGTCCTAATTGTGATTTTTTTTAAGTATATGTCTGTGAAGGCATCGCATGTGAACGCAGGCAGGCGGAGACGTAGGAGGCAGTGAGCTTCTGGTGTGGGTCGGGCCTGGGCCTCCTCCAGAGCAGCGGCTGCTCCTGCCGAGCCATCTTGCTAGCCCCAAATTTAAAAAAACTTAAGGATTTAGTATGTGTGTGTGTGTGTGTGTGTGATTTATACATGGTTGTCTGTGTATCAGGTGCAATGCTGCTGACCTTGGGAGCCAGAGGAGGTGCTGGATCCTCTGGAGTCCTAGTTACAGAAGTGGGCATCTGCCCTCTCAATTAAATATTTTTATTTACTTATTTATTTATTTTGGTTTTTTCCGAGACAGGGTTTCTCTGTGTAGCCCTGGCTGTCCTGGAACTCACTCTGTAGACCAGGCTGGCCTCGAACTCAGAAATCTGCCTGTCTCTGCCTCCTAAGTGCTGGGATTAAAGGCGGGCACCACCACCGCCCGGCTTAATTAAATATTTTAAAAGGGCTGGGGCTGCTCACACTAGCCTGGCCCACACCAAACCCTGGCTCCCATTCCCAGCACTGGGGAAACTAGGCATGTGGCAGAAGGAACTAGGAATATCTGAAGTTCAGGGTTATCCTTGGCTATGTAGTGATTTTGAGGAGAGCCTGGGCTACATGAGACCCCTACCTTGAAGCAAGAAAACAAGGGAGAATAAAAATAAATAAATAAATAAATAAATACTATAACAACAATGGCAAAACCTCCTGAAGCTCAAGGGGAAAGGCCTGGAAAAGATACCAGATGTTAAGAACAACAACAGTGGCTGGAGACATTACCCAGTTCTGTCCTCTTGAAGAGGTTGGTGACCTGCTCAGTGTCACACAGCCTGGTTGATGGAGTTAAAGGTAGGTCCCAAAGATCCTGACCCACCCCTCAGTTTCCCGTTCTAACTGATATCTAATGTCATCTGTGCGCTGCCCATGGAGTCAGTATTAGTCAATCAACAAACACTGCATAGCTAGCTACTGAGCAGGAGGTCTGGCCTGGGCCCTCTGCACACAGCAGGAACTAAGACTGTGTCTTAAAACAAAGAAAGCTGGGCGGTGGTGGCACATACCAGCACTCTAGGAGGCAGAGACAGGCAGATTTCTGAGTTCAAGGCCAGCCTGGTCTACAAAGTGAGTTCCAGGACAGCCAGGGCTACACAGAGAAACCCTGTCTCGAAAAAGCCAAATCCAAAAAAAAAAAAAAAAAAAACCAACCAACAAAAAAAACAAAGAAAAACATCAAATAGTACTTCTGAATAAGGTCAGTTTGTGAAGTTTTGGGACAAATGGAGGTCCTGATGGTCACAGAGGTGAGTGAGCTGGGTCTTCAAAAGCCTCCTTAGGAGGCTGATGGAGACACCTTGTGTATTACTGGGGGGCCATTTTCCTGGAGAAGACTGGGGCCAGTGCTCTCCCACTTGAGATCTGGCTTGTTGGGGCTCCTGTTCTCCCTGAGAGTGCGAGCTTTGTATACAGGATGTGCTCAGGGCACACTGATGGGTACAGCCAAGATCGCTGAGCCCCAGATAGCCCAGAATCAGCTCCCTAGGTTGTGTGCCCCTACTTCTCCTGTGATTTCCTTCTCTGCCCCTGCCTCAGGGCCTTTGCACACTCAGCTATGACAAACTCCTTCCTAATTTTCTGTTCATTTTGGGACAGGGCTGCAGCCCATTGGCTTCCTAGCTTTATCTTATGATCTTCAAGGCTCCGCCTCCCAAGCACTGGTGTGGCGCGTGCTGCTGCCTGTGCTGCTGCGCGTGCTGCTGCCTGTGCTGCTGCGTGTGCTGCTGCGTGTGCTGCTGCCTGTGCTGCTGCCTGTGCTGCTGCCTGTGCTGCTGCCTGTGCTGCTGCCTGTGCTGCTGCCTGTGCTGCTGCCTGTGCTGCTGCGCGTGCTGCTGCCTGTGCTGCTGCCTGTGCTGCTGCCTGTGCTGCTGCCTGTGCTGCTGCCTGTGCTGCTGCCTGTGCTGCTGCCTGTGCTGCTGCGCGTGCTGCTGCCTGTGCTGCTGCCTGTGCTGCTGCGCGTGCTGCTGCGCGTGCTGCTGCGTGTGCTGCTGCGTGTGCTGCAGCGTGTGCTGCTGCGTGTGCTGCTGGCCTGGCTGATTTCCGAGCTCGGTGGCTATGGTGGAAGTTTGAGGTTAAGTGTGACCAGCCCACGTCTGCTTCAGCCCTGTCTCCGGGTACCCTCAGGCCTGAGAGGGTTCCCTGGTGTCCTTCAGCCACGGCCCAGAGCTGGTGGCTCAGCCCTCAGGCCATAAGGAAGGGCCTCGCGTTCAGCAGCTTCTGAAGGACAGTTTTTGCAAGGCCGTTTCCTGTCACAGGAGTCTAACAGGATCTCAAGTGTGTCTGTGGCTCCTCTGCTCCCTTCCTGCCCACTGTGGCCTCCTGGAGCCCATGCCTAGGATGAAGGTTTGCACTCAAGCCCAGAAACAGTCCCTGCCCATTAAGACTGCCAGCCTCATTTGTTCCAGTGCTGAGGTTCCCAGAGGCCTCCAGGCCATTCCAACTAGTTGCTAGGATACTTCCCCGTCCTCCTCCTCCTCCTCCTCCTCCTCCTCCTCCTCCTCCTCCTCCTCCTCCTCCTCGAGTTGGCTCCTTGAAGGCAAGGTAGGCCCCAAGAGGGAAGGGGTGTATTTTAGAGGCAGTGCCTGCTGAGCCTGTGAATTCCTTTGCTGGACTTGATTGTGGTCATAGGCACCAGGGGGTGCATATTGAGTCGGGGGCCCCAGGAGAGCTAGATGGGCATCCCAGTTCTCATGACAAACAGGGGCGCGCCCCCAGTCCCTGGGAGCTGAGAGGCTGAGGCGTCAGGAGCTTGAGTGCTTATAGCTTCACTGGTGGAGTGCTTTGCCAGGTTTTAGGAAGCCGTACGTTCTGTTGTCAGCACTGAACAAGTGTGGCTTGATGGCCCAGGCGTGTCCTCTGAGACAGGGCCCGAGAGTGGAGACAGGAGGGCCAGCTCCTGGCCGTCCTCAGCTCTACAGTGAGTTTGAGTCTCACAAACAAGAAACCCTTTCTAAAACAAAAAACCAAAAACATTCCTGGGTGGTCCGACAGGTAGGGGCAGGGAGGGGAGGCCCAGGGCTGCAGTGAGGTGCCCCACGCAGAAGGTTTGGGGGCTGGAGACAGAACGGAACCCGGCGCTCTTGGCCTGTCCCTCTAGTTCCATCTGGCTCCCAGACACCTGGACTGTCACTGCTCCCGGGCGGGCGGGGCACATGCTGGTCCCACGCCTGCCCCTCGGTCCTCCCGAGGGTCCCTGAGCTGCATGGACATTGGGTCAGGAAGCAGCTCGTCAGCAATCATGTGACTGAAGGCGTCTGGGGGTGGGGTCTTAGGAGACAGACACCTGAAACTCCAGCACCTTAGGAAGAAGGCTGAGGCAGGAGAATTTCAGTGAGTAAGTTCAAGATCAGCTTTGGCTACAGAGCTATCAAAAAAGAAAAAAAAAGAAAAGAAAAGAAAAACAGAAAAAGAAAGACTGAAAAAGAAAGAAAGAACACAAACACACAAAAAACCCAAGACCACAAAAACTTTGCATGATCTGGGGAGGGTGGCCCAGGCCTATCCCAGCGCTCAGGAGATAGAGGGAGAAGGAACAGGACTTCAAGGTCACTCTTGGCTACAAAGCCAGTTCTAGGCTAACCTGGCCTCCCGGGTGAGTTCTTGGGCAGCCTGCACTTCACAGTGAGTTTGAGGCCCGCCTAGGTTATGTGAGACCTTGATTCAAAACAAAAACTTGTGTGAGTGAGCTCTGCAGGTTTGGCTGTGGTGATGGGAGGAGCAGGTCCTGTTGATCCCAGCTCCCTGGAGGTTTTTCTGCCCGCAAGGCTGATAGGGTTCAGGATCGGGGTCCTTAGGTGAGGGGGCTTGTCTGTCCGCAGAGATGAGGGCCGGGTGTGCAGGATCCCCTGCGATGGCCGGCTGCCCCTGCGTAGAAGTCCATCACCCGGGCTGCAATTCTTGCAGAGTGCCCAGGAGGGAGCTTTAAGCATGGGCGGGGCCTGTGGGGTCACGGGGGCGGGGGCTGGCGCACTCAGCCAATCCAAGGCGCCGCTCATCCGGGGCGGTGCTGCTCCCCCTCCCTGGCCGGCCGTGGCGGGGACGCGCTGGCACGCGGGTCCAAGTCCCCGCCGTCGCCCGCAGGTACTGGCGAGAGGAAGCAGGTTGTCTGTGTCGGCGGGGGCGGGGAGTAATGGCGAGTCCCTGGGCTCTGCAGCTAGGGACGACGCCGGGGATGGTGTCGCCACGGGGTCAGGGTCAGGGACAGAGAAGAGTGGGTGCGCGTGTCCCCCAGTGAGGGAAGACTGCGAGTGGGAGACGCTGAGTGCACGAAGTCCGTGCACAGGGGTGGCTGTGATACAGCCAGTGACAGGAGCACGCGCTCGCCGGCCACCCCGAACCGAGGTCAAGGTGCTCAGTGACAGCACCTGGGCTGCCAGCCTGGCCTTGTAAGCACCCTGGTAGCCGCTGGGCAAAAGGCAAGCAGAGCCGGTCACCCTGGGAGTCAGTGAGCCCGGTGAGGACAGCTCTGGTTCCCTTCCTCTACCCTGCTCCCCTCCGGCTGCTGGGGAGGCCGCCTGACCCAGGTCTAGTGTCCTGGGAGATTCTGTCAGGGGCCATTCTCACCGTGGTTCCTGCAAAGGGGTGTGGGAGGTGGGTGCCTCCTTGAGACTCACAGCAAGGAACACCTACTGATCCGGTTATTTTATTTTATTTTGAGGCAGGTTCTCAGGTAGCCCAGGTTGGTCTCAAACTTACCTAGACCAGGCTAGCCCTGCCATGTAGCATCTCTTGCCTCAGCCTCCCCAGCTGCTTACATGACAGGTTTTTGTCACCACTCCTCAGTGTGGCTACTCACACCTGCCGTCCCAGCTCCTGGTGTTTGTCACAGGCTCTAGGCCAACCTGGACCGTAGATTGACAGCCTGGCTCTAAAGTAAGCAAATAAAATCACGGAAGACAAGAGAAAATGGACTGAGCTGGTACCCCAGGCCATGAGGGAAAGCAGCTCTGTCCCCAGCTCAGCCCTCGGGCAGAGCCAGGCTGGTTCCCTGTCAGGGTCCTGCCCTCAGCTTAGCCACCACCAGGCCGTGTTCCTCAGCCTCTGCTCTGACCTGGTGCAGGCCGAGGACCCAGCTGCTGCCCCCCCCTCCCTCAGCTCCTCTCTATAAAAGCAGAACAGGAGCTCCCCTTGGCCTGGGCGCCAGACAGGCCTTTCAACTCGAGGCTCAAAATGCAGCCAGGCCAGGCCTGGTGGCTGAGGTGGATTCCCCGGCCTGCTCTGCACCCATCCGTCCTCCTGTGCTAGCCCAGCCTGCCCAGGAGGATGCTGTCTCGGGGAACACCATGACAGCTCCGAGGCTGTGCTTGGCACGTGTGTCAGGCTGAGTCACAGCCCCACCCTGCCTCTTCATATGTGTGTGTGTGTGTGTGTGTGTGTGTGGAGAGATCTGCCGGAGGCCTCACAGGCACCCCGGCTGCCTTGTCACCTGCCATCTGTAGCTTGAGGGGAAGGAGGTGCTCGTGGGCCAGGGTGGTGACCAGGCACGCGGCTGCCGAGGCGGGCTCTGAGCAGGGCAGGTAAACACTGACTTTCCAGATGACCAGTGCATCCTGGAATGTTCTGGAATGGCCACAGTGACTCTCAGTCTTTGCTGTCTCCACAGGTCCATTCAGAAGCCCTGCAGCTGAGCCATGCTGGGCCCGACAGGGCCTGCTGCGTGCCCGGCCCACACCCACGGCGGCGAGTGGCCATGAGTAGCCGCAGCCACAATGGCAGCGCGGGGCGGCCTCTGGGCTGCGGGCCTGGATTCCTGGGCTGGGAGCCTGGGGAACCCCAGGCGGGCCGCCCCCCGCAGCCCACCCGAGGCCCAGGCCTGCAGATGGTGGCCAAGGGCCCGCCTGCTGTGCTGTCACACGGTGGCCCCAGGGGCCATCCCCAGGAGCAGGAGGAGGAAGAGGAAGAGGAAGAGGAGGACACGACAGGCTCAGGGAAGCCCCCAACGGTCAGCCACCGTCTGGGCCACCGCAGGGCCCTCTTCGAGAAACGTAAACGGCTCAGTGACTATGCGCTCATCTTTGGCATGTTTGGGATTGTGGTCATGGTGACAGAAACGGAGCTGTCCTGGGGTGTGTATACCAAGGTAGGCCCCGCCCCTCGGTGTCTCAGGCGGCCCCATGAGCGCGGGTGGGGGATACGGGTGGGCACTGCTTGCAGGAGTCGTCAGGGTGCGTAAGGCTGGGCGACACTGACATGCTTCTGGGAGCTGAGGAGCTGAGACTTGGAGTGGGGGAAGCCACAGGGACAGACCCCACTTGGGTGGCCATGTCAGTCGTCAGCTGCACCTGGGCCACTGTGCCGGGAACCCACAGCGCCCTCCCTCTGTGCACAGGGGTCCCTGTGCTCCTTCGCCCTGAAGTGCCTCATCAGCCTGTCCACGGCCATCTTGCTTGGCCTCGTCGTCCTGTACCACGCCCGTGAGATCCAGGTTGGTACTCACGTGTCAGAGGCACGCCCCAATGCCTGGCCAGGGCCTAATGTCCCACTCTTGACCCTTCCAGTGTCCCCGCTTTGTCTGCCTTCAAGAGGATGTTTTCTGTTTTTGAGACAGGGTCTCAGGTAGCCCAGGCTGGAAATTACTGAAATTCCTGTCAGCATCTCCCAGTGCTGGGATGACCTGTTTTTCTTCCCAGCCGCTCCTTTGATTCCCACCCAGACATTCTGACCCAAGGCAGAGGGATGGAGGCCGAGGGAGGCCACAAAGCCACAGGTGTAGTCTGCGTTGCTGAGACGGTTCCAGAATGGGGGATGTTGCTAAGATGAACAGATTCTGGCCTGCAGGGCTGAGGGAGTCAGACCGGGAGCTGGCAGTGATGAGATCACGACTGGGCACTTGGGCCACGGAGGAGGTGTCACCCGCAGTGTGGGGCAGGTCCCCTCTTGATGACAGGGAGGCTGCTGAGGCTCGCCGCATCACACTGTGATTCCAAGACAGCGTCTGACTGTATGTGTGCAGCAGGGCTGGGAGGACATTGAACTGAAGGACTTCTCTGCAGTTCAGATGATCAGACCCAGGGCAGCGAGGCAAGCACTCTCCCCAGAGTCCAGCCTAGCGCCTACTTTTTTTCTTTGTGTGTGTGTGTGTGTGTGTGTGTGTGTACATGTGCAGGTCATTTCTTTGGAATCTGGGACTTGAACTGAGGTCCCCAGCTTGCCAGCAGAGCGAGCACCTTTAGTTTTAAACACTTTGAGTTTTAGCTACAGCTGAAAAAGCAAGTGTCCTACATGGTGCATACCCCGTCATCCCAGGACTTTGGAGGCTGAGGCAGGAGGATTCCTGATAGTTCAATGCCAATCTGAGCTTTATAATAAGAGCCTGTCTCAAAAAGACAAAGCAAACTAGGCAAATGGGCTGTTTTACACCTGTCGACAAATATTTGGTGCAAAGAATCAGGACTTCAGGATCCTCCTCCTTTTCCTTCTCCTTCTCCTTCTCCTTCTCCTTCTTCTTCTTCCTCCTCCTCCTCCTCCCCCTCCTCCTCCTCCTCTTCCTCCTCCTTCTTCCTCTTCTTCTTTTTTGGTTTTTTCAAGACAGGGCTTCTCTGTTTAGCCCTGGCTGTCCTGGAACTCACTCTGTAGACCAGGCTGGCCTCGAACTCAGAAATCCACCTGCCTCTGTCTCCCAAGTGCTGGGATTAAAGGTGTGCGCCACCACCGCCCAGCTGATCATTCTTGATTATCCAAAAGCTCAGGGCCAGCCTGGGCTAAATGTGACCTTCTCTCAAAATTACACAAACAGAAGTAATCTTTGTCCAAAATCCTGAGCTGGGTGGTAGCCCCGCCCTCAGGCCCACTCAGGGCCCCTCCCTCAGGCCCACTCAGGGCCCCGCCCTCGGGCCCACTCAGCCGCCTCCTCCCTGCAGCTGTTCTTGGTGGACAATGGCGCCGATGACTGGCGTATCGCCATGACGTGGGAGCGCGTGTCCCTGATCTCGCTGGAGCTGGCCGTGTGCGCCATCCACCCGGTGCCCGGTCACTACCGCTTCACGTGGACAGCGCGGCTGGCCTTCTCGCTGGTGCCGTCGGCCGCTGACGCCGATCTGGACGTGCTCCTGTCCATCCCCATGTTCCTGCGCCTCTACCTGCTGGCTCGGGTCATGCTCCTGCACAGCCGCATCTTCACCGATGCGTCCAGCCGCAGCATCGGGGCCCTTAACCGTGTCACCTTCAACACACGCTTCGTCACCAAGACACTCATGACCATCTGCCCCGGCACTGTGCTGTTGGTCTTCAGCATCTCCTCCTGGATCGTTGCTGCGTGGACAGTGCGCGTGTGTGAGAGGTGACTGCCCGGGACTGCCACCGTCCTGTCCTTGACCCCAAGCCCCAGGTCCCCACCTCACTCCATTCACCTCTAGACACTTTCTGTCCTCCTGTGACCTCGCAGGAGCCTGCACAGGGGACCCCAGTATCTCTGTGTCCGTCTGTCCCTACCCAGCGTTCAGTCCCTACCTCCAGGCATCCCATGCTGGCCTCTGACTTCAGCTCAGCAGAAGGGGCCACAGGCTCAGAGCTGCCCCCGCCCAGTCCCTCCACTGACACCCCTGCTTTCTTATTTCTGGGGAGCTGGGGTGGAACTCGGGGCTCAGGGCCACCAAGTACGAGGTGGAAGTTTAATGTTAACTTTCCCTCCCTGTCTCTGGCCATCTGGACCCTAGGGGGCGACACATGAGTCCCACAGTCAGCTGAGCTGCCTCTAACCTCTAACCTCCATCCCACCCCTGCACCCTGCACCCCCCACCCCATGACTCAGCCACCCAGCTCCTCCTCTGGAGAATTTAAGATTTGCTGCCACAGAGGGGAGCTGGTGGCCAGGATGGGCGTGGCTGGGAGGAAGGACCACCCAGAGTGCAGGGTCTTTGTCATCTCCGGGGGACCAGAGATCTAACTGGCGGTGTGGAGGGAGGGAGGAAATGTTGTCGCGCCCCCTGACATCCCTGAGAAGGAGACAGAGTCCTCGGGGACTGGGGATTGAAGGACTTGCCAGGGGTTCCAGACCTGACTGAGCAGACAGGTGTGTCACACGGGGATGCCTAGGTGGGTCCGAGGTCGTCTGCCACAGCTGTGCAGGGATGGCCTTGGAGGGAGACCCAGGACTCCCCACTTCTGTCCTTCTAGGGCTCAGGCCGCCTCTCAGGGATCTGAAATGCCTGCAGTTCCTTAGCCCCACCCTTCCTGCACCCCTGCTCTGCCCCTGTCTCAATTCCACGCTCTGTTGTCTGCCTCCCTGCCATGCTGTACCCCCATAGGCTGTCCCCACACGGTGTCCCCATCCCTGCACCTGGGTCACCCTGTAGGTGCAGTCTGGCATGGGGACAGTGCCTGTCAGCTCAGCACTAGGGAGGTGGAGGCAGGAGGATGTCCTTAAGTACATTGCCCGAGGGCAGCATGGGTCACATGATGCCCAATGTCACCAACACTAACTATAGTGTCATGGCTGGGAAGCTGGGACTGTGAGCAAGTTCCCTGCCCCCTCCACCCTCCCACCCCTGAGCCTGAGTGGCCCCTGCCCTGGTCAGTCGGGTGCTCAGTCTCCACAGCTCCAGTAGGTGAGGTCTCAGGCTGCCCTTCCCACAGAGGCCAAAAGCCAGCTCTGTTATCTGGTGCCCTCTGTCCCCTGTCCCCACCCGCTGCGCTCCCCTCCCCCTCCTTAATCTATAACCACCTCTGGCCATCTCTCTCCCCCAGTCCTCTTTCCTCAGGCCTCACTGACTGTGCTGTGGAAAGTTCTTCCCAGTGTCTACCCTACGTGCCTGTCTTCCATGTGGCTGTGCCTTTGGG
The DNA here is from genome assembly GCF_947179515.1 of Apodemus sylvaticus. NCBI lineage: Eukaryota > Metazoa > Chordata > Mammalia > Rodentia > Muridae > Apodemus > Apodemus sylvaticus. The sequence continues at coordinate 70,509,140 of NC_067489.1, forward strand.
CCACCCTTGGTCGTGCCGAGGGCGTTAGGGAGGGTAGACATGGTGGGTTGAAGCATGGGTGTGAGGGAGGACCGTCGGGGAGGACGGCATGGGTGTGAGGGAGCACCGTCGGGGAGGACGGCATGGTACCCCTCCCAGCCTTCACCACTCAGCCCACACCCCAGACCCTGATATTCCAGGGAGCACGCCCCAAAGTGCTATCCCCATCCCTAGGGATGTGGTGAGTGGAGATTGTGGGGACAGCAGGAGTGATGAGCCTTGTCTGTCCCCACAACACCAGGTACCATGATAAACAGGAAGTGACCAGCAACTTCCTGGGAGCCATGTGGCTCATCTCCATCACCTTCCTGTCCATCGGCTACGGAGACATGGTGCCGCATACGTACTGCGGGAAGGGCGTGTGTCTGCTCACCGGCATCATGGTGAGCGCAGAGCCCTGTCCCGCACCCCACGTCTGGGAGTCCTGGGGATACCACATTGTACCTAGAGGTCTCAGTCGGCCCCACATCTGATTTGGGGAGCCTAAGTGGCTCATCAGCACCTCTAAACGATTGTCTGCGGTCACTCTAGAGGAGGATCCCTGGCTCTCCTCGTGGCGGGCGTGGTCCACTTGGGACATCAGATTCCTTTCCTCCCAATTTAAGCAACAGTTTTCTTGTCTTGGTTTGAGACGGGAATCTCACTTTGTAGCCCTGGCTGCGCTTGAAATCTCAGAGGTCCGCACGCCTCAGCCTCCTGAGTGCTGGGATTAAAGGCAAGCACCATCACCAGCACAGGTTAGACAGCAGCAGCACAGGCTAGACAGCAGCGGCACAGGCTAGACAGCAGCAGCACAGGTTAGACAGCAGCGGCACAGGCTAGACAGCAGCAGCACAGGTTAGACAGCAGCGGCTAGACAGCAGCGGCACAGGCTAGACAGCAGCGGCACAGGCTAGACAGCAGCAGCACAGGCTAGACAGCAGCAGCACAGGCTAGACAGCAGCGGCTAGACAGCAGCAGCACAGGCTAGACAGCAGCAGCACAGGTTAGACAGCAGCGGCTAGACAGCAGCAGCACAGGCTAGACAGCAGCAGCACAGGTTAGACAGCAGCGGCTAGACGGCAGCAGCACAGGCTAGACAGCAGCAGCACAGGTTAGACAGCAGCGGCTAGACAGCAGCAGCACAGGCTAGACAGCAGCAGCACAGGTTAGACAGCAGCAGCACAGGTTAGACAGCAGCAGCACAGGCTAGACAGCAGCAGCACAGGTTAGACAGCAGCGGCTAGACAGCAGCAGCACAGGCTAGACAGCAGCGGCTAGACAGCAGCAGCACAGGTTAGACAGCAGCGGCACAGGTTAGACAGCAGCAGCACAGGTTAGACAGCAGCAGCACAGGTTAGACAGCAGCAGCACAGGTTAGACAGCAGCGGCACAGGTTAGACAGCAGCAGCACAGGCTAGACAGCAGCAGCACAGGCTAGACAGCAGCAGCACAGGTTAGACAGCAGCGGCTAGACAGCAGCAGCACAGGCTAGACAGCAGCAGCACAGGTTAGACAGCAGCAGCACAGGTTAGACAGCAGCAGCACAGGTTAGACAGCAGCAGCACAGGCTAGACAGCAGCAGCACAGGTTAGACAGCAGCGGCTAGACAGCAGCAGCACAGGCTAGACAGCAGCGGCACAGGCTAGACAGCAGCGGCACAGGCTAGACAGCAGCGGCACAGGTTAGACAGCAGCAGCACAGGCTAGACAGCAGCAGCACAGGTTAGACAGCAGCAGCACAGGTTAGACAGCAGCAGCACAGGTTAGACAGCAGCAGCACAGGCTAGACAGCAGCGGCACAGGTTAGACAGCAGCGGCACAGGTTAGACAGCAGCGGCACAGGTTAGACAGCAGCGGCACAGGTTAGACAGCAGCGGCACAGGTTAGACAGCAGCGGCACAGGTTAGACAGCAGCAGCACAGGTTAGACAGCAGCGGCACAGGCTAGACAGCAGCGGCACAGGCTAGACAGCAGCGGCACAGGTTAGACAGCAGCGGCACAGGTTAGACAACAGCAGCACAGGCTAGACAGCAGCGGCACAGGCTAGACAGCAGCGGCACAGGCTAGACAGCAGCGGCACAGGCTAGACAGCAGCGGCACAGGCTAGACAGCAGCGGCACAGGTTAGACAGCAGCGGCACAGGCTAGACAGCAGCGGCACAGGCTAGACAGCAGCGGCACAGGCTAGACAGCAGCGGCACAGGCTAGACAGCAGCGGCACAGGTTAGACAGCAGCGGCACAGGTTAGACAGCAGCGGCACAGGTTAGACAGCAGCGGCACAGGTTAGACAGCAGCGGCACAGGCTAGACAGCAGCGGCACAGGCTAGACAGCAGCGGCACAGGCTAGACAGCAGCGGCACAGGCTAGACAGCAGCGGCACAGGCTAGACAGCAGCGGCACAGGTTAGACAGCAGCGGCACAGGCTAGACAGCAGCGGCACAGGTTAGACAGCAGCAGCACAGGTTAGACAGCAGCAGCACAGGTTAGACAGCAGCAGCACAGGCTAGACAGCAGCAGCACAGGCTAGACAGCAGCAGCACAGGTTAGACAGCAGCAGCACAGGTTAGACAGCAGCGGCTAGACAGCAGCAGCACAGGCTAGACAGCAGCAGCACAGGTTAGACAGCAGCGGCTAGACAGCAGCAGCACAGGCTAGACAGCAGCAGCACAGGTTAGACAGCAGCGGCTAGACAGCAGCAGCACAGGCTAGACAGCAGCAGCACAGGTTAGACAGCAGCGGCACAGGTTAGACAGCAGCAGCACAGGTTAGACAGCAGCAGCACAGGTTAGACAGCAGCGGCTAGACAGCAGCAGCACAGGTTAGACAGCAGCGGCTAGACAGCAGCAGCACAGGCTAGACAGCAGCAGCACAGGCTAGACAGCAGCAGCACAGGTTAGACAGCAGCAGCACAGGTTAGACAGCAGCGGCTAGACAGCAGCAGCACAGGCTAGACAGCAGCAGCACAGGTTAGACAGCAGCGGCTAGACAGCAGCGGCACAGGCTAGACAGCAGCAGCACAGGTTAGACAGCAGCGGCTAGACAGCAGCAGCACAGGCTAGACAGCAGCAGCACAGGTTAGACAGCAGCAGCACAGGTTAGACAGCAGCAGCACAGGCTAGACAGCAGCAGCACAGGTTAGACAGCAGCGGCTAGACAGCAGCAGCACAGGCTAGACAGCAGCGGCTAGACAGCAGCAGCACAGGCTAGACAGCAGCAGCACAGGTTAGACAGCAGCAGCACAGGTTAGACAGCAGCAGCACAGGTTAGACAGCAGCAGCACAGGTTAGACAGCAGCAGCACAGGCTAGACAGCAGCAGCACAGGCTAGACAGCAGCAGCACAGGTTAGACAGCAGCGGCTAGACAGCAGCAGCACAGGCTAGACAGCAGCAGCACAGGTTAGACAGCAGCAGCACAGGTTAGACAGCAGCAGCACAGGTTAGACAGCAGCAGCACAGGCTAGACAGCAGCAGCACAGGTTAGACAGCAGCGGCTAGACAGCAGCAGCACAGGCTAGACAGCAGCAGCACAGGCTAGACAGCAGCGGCACAGGCTAGACAGCAGCGGCACAGGTTAGACAGCAGCAGCACAGGCTAGACAGCAGCAGCACAGGTTAGACAGCAGCAGCACAGGCTAGACAGCAGCAGCACAGGTTAGACAGCAGCAGCACAGGTTAGACAGCAGCAGCACAGGCTAGACAGCAGCAGCACAGGCTAGACAGCAGCAGCACAGGTTAGACAGCAGCGGCTAGACAGCAGCAGCACAGGCTAGACAGCAGCAGCACAGGTTAGACAGCAGCGGCTAGACAGCAGCAGCACAGGCTAGACAGCAGCAGCACAGGTTAGACAGCAGCGGCTAGACAGCAGCAGCACAGGCTAGACAGCAGCAGCACAGGTTAGACAGCAGCAGCACAGGTTAGACAGCAGCAGCACAGGTTAGACAGCAGCGGCTAGACAGCAGCAGCACAGGTTAGACAGCAGGGGCTAGACAGCAGCAGCACAGGCTAGACAGCAGCAGCACAGGCTAGACAGCAGCAGCACAGGTTAGACAGCAGCAGCACAGGTTAGACAGCAGCGGCTAGACAGCAGCAGCACAGGCTAGACAGCAGCAGCACAGGTTAGACAGCAGCGGCTAGACAGCAGCGGCACAGGCTAGACAGCAGCAGCACAGGTTAGACAGCAGCGGCTAGACAGCAGCAGCACAGGCTAGACAGCAGCAGCACAGGTTAGACAGCAGCAGCACAGGTTAGACAGCAGCAGCACAGGCTAGACAGCAGCAGCACAGGTTAGACAGCAGCGGCTAGACAGCAGCAGCACAGGCTAGACAGCAGCGGCTAGACAGCAGCAGCACAGGCTAGACAGCAGCAGCACAGGTTAGACAGCAGCAGCACAGGTTAGACAGCAGCAGCACAGGTTAGACAGCAGCAGCACAGGTTAGACAGCAGCAGCAAAGGCTAGACAGCAGCAGCACAGGCTAGACAGCAGCAGCACAGGTTAGACAGCAGCGGCTAGACAGCAGCAGCACAGGCTAGACAGCAGCAGCACAGGTTAGACAGCAGCAGCACAGGTTAGACAGCAGCAGCACAGGTTAGACAGCAGCAGCACAGGCTAGACAGCAGCAGCACAGGTTAGACAGCAGCGGCTAGACAGCAGCAGCACAGGCTAGACAGCAGCAGCACAGGCTAGACAGCAGCGGCACAGGCTAGACAGCAGCGGCACAGGTTAGACAGCAGCAGCACAGGCTAGACAGCAGCAGCACAGGTTAGACAGCAGCAGCACAGGCTAGACAGCAGCAGCACAGGTTAGACAGCAGCAGCACAGGCTAGACAGCAGCAGCACAGGTTAGACAGCAGCGGCACAGGTTAGACAGCAGCAGCACAGGTTAGACAGCAGCAGCACAGGTTAGACAGCAGCGGCACAGGTTAGACAGCAGCAGCACAGGTTAGACAGCAGCGGCACAGGCTAGACAGCAGCGGCACAGGTTAGACAGCAGCGGCACAGGTTAGACAGCAGCAGCACAGGCTAGACAGCAGCAGCACAGGTTAGACAGCAGCAGCACAGGTTAGACAGCAGCAGCACAGGTTAGACAGCAGCAGCACAGGCTAGACAGCAGCAGCACAGGCTAGACAGCAGCAGCACAGGTTAGACAGCAGCAGCACAGGTTAGACAGCAGCAGCACAGGTTAGACAGCAGCAGCACAGGTTAGACAGCAGCGGCACAGGTTAGACAGCAGCGGCACAGGCTAGACAGCAGCGGCACAGGCTAGACAGCAGCGGCACAGGCTAGACAGCAGCGGCACAGGCTAGACAGCAGCAGCACAGGCTAGACAGCAGCGGCACAGGTTAGACAGCAGCAGCACAGGCTAGACAGCAGCGGCTAGACAGCAGCAGCACAGGCTAGACAGCAGCGGCACAGGCTAGACAGCAGTGGCACAGGTTAGACAACAGCGGCACAGGCTAGACAGCAGCGGCACAGGTTAGACAGCAGCGGCACAGGCTAGACAGCAGCGGCACAGGTTAGACAGCAGCGGCACAGGTTAGACAGCAGCGGCACAGGCTAGACAGCAGCGGCACAGGCTAGACAGCAGCGGCACAGGTTAGACAGCAGCGGCACAGGTTAGACAGCAGCGGCACAGGTTAGACAGCAGCGGCACAGGCTAGACAGCAGCGGCACAGGCTAGACAGCAGCAGCACAGGTTAGACAGCAGCAGCACAGGTTAGACAGCAGCAGCACAGGTTAGACAGCAGCGGCACAGGTTAGACAGCAGCGGCACAGGCTAGACAGCAGCGGCACAGGCTAGACAGCAGCGGCACAGGCTAGACAGCAGCGGCACAGGCTAGACAGCAGCAGCACAGGCTAGACAGCAGCGGCACAGGTTAGACAGCAGCGGCACAGGCTAGACAGCAGCGGCTAGACAGCAGCAGCACAGGCTAGACAGCAGCGGCACAGGCTAGACAGCAGCGGCACAGGTTAGACAGCAGCAGCACAGGTTAGACAGCAGCGGCACAGGCTAGACAGCAGCAGCACAGGTTAGACAGCAGCGGCACAGGTTAGACAGCAGCGGCACAGGCTAGACAGCAGCGGCACAGGCTAGACAGCAGCGGCACAGGTTAGACAGCAGCGGCACAGGCTAGACAGCAGCGGCACAGGTTAGACAGCAGCGGCACAGGTTAGACAGCAGCGGCACAGGCTAGACAGCAGCAGCACAGGTTAGACAGCAGCGGCACAGGTTAGACAGCAGCGGCACAGGTTAGACAACAGCGGCACAGGCTAGACAGCAGCGGCACAGGCTAGACAGCAGCGGCACAGGCTAGACAGCAGCGGCACAGGCTAGACAGCAGCAGCACAGGCTAGGCAGCAGTTTTCTAAGCCACTAGTACACTATTCTTGCTGAAGCACAATATTCTTGCCAAAACAGAATCATCGGACATCATGGTAGCACATGTCTGTCATCCAAACACTTGGGAAGCTGAGGCAGGTGGATGAGCGCTTCCAGGCCAGTCTGGGTCACTGTAAGAGATGCTGTCTCAAAACAAAATTAAACTAAAAGTAAGACGTTCTCAGCCACACGAACCTTAGCTGGCTCTTGCCAGGTCGCGCTCATGTGACCGGCTCCCTAAAAGGCTTCATGGAACTTTGGCTAATTCACCTGGCCGTGTTCCACCCAAGAAAAGAGGAGGAACGCACTTTCCCAGAGCACAGAGCTGAAGCCTCCCAGCCCAGAGCGGCCTGGAGGGAATACAAAACTATATTCCCTAATGGGCCAGATCTCTTCCAGACCGTTCTGTGGTTAACCATAGTCCCTTAATGGATATAGTTTTAAAAGTATGACTCCTTCAGAAAATTCTAACTAGCAGCTGGAGGGACACTCTCAACGAGGGATCCTAGACAGGGGCTCCACCCCTGAGCCTCGCCCCCAACCACTGTTTTTTTTTTTTGTTTTTTTTTTTTGAGTCTTACTGTGCTCCTGGCTGTCCTGAAACTCCTGGCCTCTGGGGCCCCACCCACTCTGCCTCCTGAGCATCTGGGATGCTGGCTCTCCTCTGCCCACTTCCCTTTCTGGGCACCGTCAGTCACACTTTCTGATTTCTCATTTCCAGCACACATCATTTTTCTTCATTCTGAGGCTTTGCGGCCCGGTCTTTCGGGAAGCAGACATGGGTGACTCTTTGTGTGACCGTGGTTTGCTCTTTTGTGCTTTTGTGTGGATCTCTATAGTATTCCCTCCAGAACTTTCCAGCAAGCTGCTTTGGCCTTTTTAATGTGGTTTTTCCCCAAAAGAGGCTTCTTGGTCCTTAAAGACCCTAATCCCAACTAGGGTTGAGACAGGCTCATCACGGTGGTCCCTGGACTCTGTGGTCACTACGCCTGAGCTCAGCCCCTGCACCTTCCCTCCGTGGCCTGATGGCCTCTTGGGCGTGGGAGGCTCCCTGAGTCACTATGACGGAGTACCCTCCCGCTTTCCTGTGTAACTGCTCATGTCCCCCTCCTACTGTCGCAGAGGGACCAGGGCACTGGGGGCTTCCTGAAGGAGGGCGTGCCTGGCGTTGGGATTCTGACTCGCCCTCCCACCACTCACAGGGAGCAGGCTGCACTGCGCTCGTGGTGGCCGTCGTGGCCCGGAAGTTGGAACTCACCAAGGCTGAGAAACACGTGCACAACTTCATGATGGATACACAGCTCACCAAGCGGGTGAGGCCCTGCAGGCCGCACCTGTCTCTGTGGGTCCCCACCGTAGCTGTTCCAACGCGGCATCAGGCTCAGCCCAGTGTCCACGGTCCGCAGCACACGGGAGACATGGCCACGCTGCGCTCCCAGCTCTGGATCAAGCCGCTAAGTGCACACCCCAAACTCTTCAGCATTTGCACACAGCCCTTTCTGTGCTTTGGTTCCCCGTGTATAAAACGAGGGGCTAGATCTCCGTGGGCGGCGTTTGCCTGCCGTGCACGGAGCCCTGGACTCCCTCCCGCCCAGGACCACATAAACCAGGCTTGGTGGTGGGTGCCATCATCCCAGCACTCAAGCTGGAGGCAAGCGAACAGGCCAGCCTCAGCTACATAATGGGATTGGGGCTAGCCTGGGCAACATAGACCGTGCAAATCAGGGGCTCTCAAGCTCCCTGATGCTACAACCCTTTAATATTCTTTGTTGATCCCCAGGTCAAAAACGCCGCCGCAAACGTTCTCAGGGAGACGTGGCTCATCTACAAACACACCAGGCTCGTGAAGACGCCAGACCGAGGCCGGGTTCGGAAACACCAGCGTAAGTTCCTTCAGGCCATCCATCAGTAAGTCCCGCTCCTTCGCAGCTCCTTTCTCCGCTCCCCGGGCTCCCGGAGCCACGCACAGCTTCCCCTAGTGCTGACCTCAGGGAATGTTCAAGAATGTTCCAGAAGATTCCAGAAGAGGAAAGCGGGAGGTTGGGGGACTGAAGAATAGGATCTAGGAAGACAGTAGCCCCCTGTGAGTCACGTGTGTCTGGGAGGTGGTGGTCAGATGTAGCCCCGCCCCTCCGCCGCCACGCCCCTCCGCCACCACGCCCCTCCGTCACTTTCCCTGTATCCTACAGTAGTTATTGAGATCAAACGCATTTGGTTTAGGGCCTAGAGGGAGGCAGAGGCACAGCAGGAGTCCCCGAGGCAGCCATGCTGAGGATGGTGTGAAGCGCAGGCTGAGACAGGGAGGTGCGGGGCGGGCATCACAGCTAGGGGGGCTGAGGAGAGCCCTGACAACGCAACTAGTGTTTTAGCTCCTGGGAAACCAAGGAAGTAAAACCAAAAAGGGACAGTCCTGGGAAACACACCCAGAGGCACGTACGAGTGGGGTCTGAATTTCCGCAGCGGCGGTGTTCCTTGGCGGGTGGAGGCTGCAGCCCCTCTGCCCTCACGAGCTCCCAGTACTGCGCATCTATCTGCCCCGCCCTTGCCTGTGATGCTGTGACACTCGGGTGCCAGAACTCTGGGTCTTAGGAGGCAGCCCACACTCCCTCCCGGGGAGGCGTACGCAGGGTGTGGCATAGAGAGAGTGGAACCCACCTTTGGCAGGGGTCAAGGGCACCACTCCTGATCAGCAGCTGTGGGTTCACATCTGTGTGCTGATCCCTGATCCTGTCCATGTGCTGATCCCTGATCCTGTCTGTGTGTGCTGATCCCTGATCCTGTCTGTGTGTGCTGATCCCTGATCCTGTCCATGTGCTGATCCCTGATCCTGTCCATGTGCTGATCCCCGATCCTGTCCATGTGTTGATCCCTGATCCTGTCCATGTGCTGATCCCTGATCCTGTCCGTGTGTGCTGATCCCTGATCCTGTCTGTGTGTGCTGATCCCTGATCCTGTCCATGTGCTGATCCCTGATCCTGTCCGTGTGTGCTGATCCCCGATCCTGTCCATGTGTTGATCCCTGATCCTGTCCAAGTGCTGATCCCTGATCCTGTCTGTGTGTGCTGATCCCTGATCCTATCTGTGTGTGCTGATCCCTGATCCTGTCCATGTGCTGATCCCCACGACACTGCCATTGCTAGCCTCTGTCTCCATCCAGGATGTTTTCTGAGCAAGTCACCCATGGAAGCAAGGTGTCTAACACCTGCCATTCACAGGGCTGTGGGAGAAAGGGCAGTGACTGCAGCTACCCAGAGCTGCCCGGAAGTCCCAGGGTGACAGGACACAGGTGTCTTAAGGGGTTGGCCTCTTGCCTTCTGAGATCAGATCCCTGCCCCGTCCGTGGAGGCAGCAGCTCCTTGGCAGCCCAGGACCTGGGAGGCACCTGGTGATGGGGCGGGGGCCACTCAGGACGTTGCTGCATGAGATTAAAATTGCGCTATGCTTTTCTCTTTGTCTTTCTACGCTCTCCTGGCTCCTCCCAGGGCCCAGAAGTAAGTCTGAGATCGTAGAGGGACTGGAAGCCTGGTGGCGCGTGCTGCCCATGGGCAGGGTCGTGCCGCAGGCAGGTCCCGAGTGGGCAGAGGGTGTGTGTGTCTTTGTCTCGTGCATGGGCCTGCATCCCACCCTCAGCCCCGAGGCTCTGCTGGAGCCTGACCCGCCCCTGTTCCTGCCCTGTCCCCAGGCTCCGGAGTGTGAAGATTGAACAAGGGAAGGTGAATGACCAGGCCAACACGCTGGCCGAGCTGGCCAAGGTGAGCACAGCAGGGCGAGAGGGGAGGACAGGGCCTTCCTTCCGGGGACACAGGGTTAGTCCAGTCAGAGGGGCTGGAAGCCCACAGTGCAGCAGCAGCCTTTGTGCTGAGTGTGGCTCTTCAGTTTAAATTCCTGAGTGACGTTCCAGGCATGGGACCACACGCAGGGTCCCAGCTCCCCCAGAGGCTGAGGCAGAGGCTCCTTTGAGGCTAGGAGGTCAAAAGTAGCCTGGGCTATAGAGACCCAGCATTGACTACGTATACAGCTTAGGATTCTAGGCAGGGCTCCACCCTGAGCCACGCCCCAGCCCCTCAGCTGGGATTCCAGGCAGGGGCTCCACCTCCCAGTCTCATTCTACCCAGTAATGTCTTCGGAAGATGTTAAATTCTTTTTGTTGCCTTTGAGACAGTGTGTCATGTAGCCCAGTCTGTTCTGGAATTCACAGTGTGGTTAGGGATAACTTAGAACTTCTGATCCTCCTGCCTCAGCTTCTAGAGTTCAGAAGTCATAGTGCTTCATTTCACATAGCTCACTCCAGTGTTCATACGGCTGTAGGAGGAGGATTGCTTCAGATCCAAGGACGGCCTGGAGACTGTGTCAAAACACACATACATATAAACAAATAAACAGCCGGGTGGCGCACGCCTGTAATCCCAGCACTCGGGAGGCAGCGGCAGGCAGATTTCTGAGTTCGAGGCCAGCCTAGTCTACTGAGTGAGCTCCAGGACAGTCAGGGCTACACAGAGAAACCTTGTCTGGGGGGGGGGGGACCCAAAATCAAAACAAACAAACAAACAAGCAAAGCCAAGCCGGGTGTGGTGGTGGCACACACCTTTAATCCCAGAACTCTGGCTTGTGAGTTCGAGGTCAGTCTGGTCTATATAGCGAGTTCCAGGTTGGCCAAGACCATAAGGTTATTTATGCCCTGTCTCAAGTAAATAAGTAAATAAAATACCAGAGAGGGCTGTGAGCGACTGAAGGCTGGCTACAGTTATGGGTGTCTCCAAATGTCACATCCGGGTTTCTGGACAACTGGGGACGGGTGAGGTACAGTCTGGGCAAAGGCATGGTGGCCCAAAGGAGAGGAAGCCCCCTGGCGCAGAGCGAGGCGCCTGTGTTGGGACTCCGCACCTCTGGCGCCCTCTGCTGGTCACAGCCGGCAGAGGCTGGAACAGAAGCTGCTCAGTGCCCTGCTCTTTAATCTCATGGCGGCCCCACTGTCCTTAGCCGTCCATCTCCTTGGTCCCTCCCTTTGTCACTCGGTCTGTCTCCGTCCCTGCAGGCGCAGAGCATCGCATATGAGGTGGTGTCGGAGCTGCAGGCCCAGCAGGAGGAGTTGGAGGCGCGCCTGGCCGCCCTGGAGAGCCGCCTGGACGTCCTGGGCGCCTCCCTGCAGGCCCTACCAGGCCTCATAGCCCAAGCCATATGCCCTCTGCCACCGCCCTGGGCCGGGCCTGGCCCCCTGGCCACAGCCACCCAGAGCCCACGAAGCCACTGGCTGCCCACCGCGGGATCAGACTGTGGGTGATGGCCTGCTGGTCACTAGACTGCTCGGCCTCCGCCATCGTGTGGCCACAGCTGGACCTCCGGACTTCCGCATTGACAAGCCTGGGTGGAGCCGAGCCCACTGGACTGGCGTTCGTTCTCCGAGGCTGCCCCGGGATCCATGCCCCCTTAAGCTGTCCCCAGCCCCAGGAGGGCAAGGAGGGGGTCGCGGGGCAGGGGGTGGTGAGCACCTCCCAGAGGCGGCGGGTGACCTGGCCTTTGGATTCCAGAATGGGCGGGGGCAGGGGGGAAGTCGCTGCGCACGCGTTGAGTGCCTGCTGTCTACAGGGACTGAAACTTTTCTTCAGGACCTTTCTAGCTGGAGTAAGATCGAGAGTGGAGGCCGCTTCCCGGCGGCCGCACAGCAGGGGTCTGAGTGAGGCAAGCACGCCTGGCAAACAGAACGGGTGGGGCGGGTTCTGCTTCATCAGGTGGGGAATCCTGATGTCAAAGCAAGGGCGGGCGCCGGGAGGTGCAGGCCCGAGAGGGTGAGGCCAGGGTCGCCACAGTCCCTTCAGACCTCAGGTTCCCGACTTTGACGCCTCACAGGGATAGGCGGCCGTCAGAGCAGCCATGGAGTCCAAGTCATCGCAGCTCCTGATAAGGCCATCAGGAGGATGGTGGCCTGTGCTGGGGTCCCTGGGGAGGAGCTGTGGGGTGGGACTGGGTTTACTCCGCTGCTGTGGGGCAAGTCCGTCAGGGAAACAGGCCTAACCCAACCCCACACCGGTCAGACAGTAGGTGCTTAATAAATGCTCCCTCCTTCCTGAGACGGCCCCTGGGGGCTTGGGGAAGGTCCTGTCCCTTCTGAGCTCAGTGTTAGCTCCTGTCCATCAGAAAGGGGACTGGGATCAAAGCCGGACCAGAAGAAATAAAACAAGGCAGGTCAATGCGACACACGCCTTTATCCCTAACACTTGGGAGGCAAAGGCAGGTGGATGGCAATGTCTACACAGTAAGACCTGGGGGGTGGCGCCGAAATAAACAAGGCTGTAGGTGACTTGGGACTCCGGTGGTGACATTTGGGGGACGACAGGGCTGCACCGCGTGATGCACGTTTTAAGGTCTGTGCGTCACAGGGAGGCGGGCTGGGGCGGTGCGTGTCCGAGGCAGCCTCGCCGCTGCGTGTGTGCGAGCTGCGTGTGTGCGAGCTGCGTGTGTGCGAGCTGCGTGTGTGCGAGCACTCGGGAAGTGGCGCGTGCTGGGCGGCCACGCACTGGCTGGAGGGCGCAGCGTGGGCGTCCACCGCAGCTGCGATGCCACTGTTAGCCCCAGGTGAGCTGGCAGGAGCAGGGGCGCCCTACGCAGTACACATTCAGGAAGCTGAGGCAGGAGGATTTCCAGACGCTCAAGGTCAGCCAGAGCTGCATAGGGAGACTCTCCAGACTTGAGAAACAAAAGTTAGATGTGGCTGCGCACGTCCGTGGTTCCAGCTCTGGGGAGCGGAGGAAGGACGATCAGGCGTTCATAATCTGAGGGTACCACATACTGTCACAGAGCCCGCAAGGGCTCCCAGAGGCGCGACTTCCCATAGGGACGCCTGTGCATCCTCGGTGATGTCCCCCTGCCTGGGCTATGTCCCTATTCCGGGCCTCTGACAACCTAGAAATAGAGGTTCACAGCGAACATCCCAATTAAAGCGCGGGGTTCGGGGTCTGCGGACGCCCGCGAGGGCCAGCGTCTCCTGTTAGCACCTCGGGGTGAGGGTCCCATCTCAGCTGTGCACCCAAAGTCTGCCTCAGTTGGCCTGGCCGCGTCTGCTACTCCGGGTCTGACGGTGTTTGTGGGTAGGAAGGAAATGTGGGGAGGAGCGCGTGGGGGGCTGCATTGGGGGGCATTCCACGGTGACTCGGGGTCATGACCCCCCCCCCCACTTGACCTCTGAGAGCGCGAGGGCATTGCCACCCCTGCGCCAGCACGCTGCTGTGTGCCTGCCCTCCGTCCCTCTGCTAAGCCAGGCCTCACCGGACCGGACCGTGAGATGTGGCAGAAGCGGGGCCACATCTGTTTGCAGCTGCTCTAACCAGATAAACCCCCGGCTGGATGAAAGAACCCAGCACCCGCCCGGGGCGAGGCTGGCAGGGGACTCAAGGAAATCCTGAAGCCACCCAGACTTTCACCGAGGGCTGCCTCTAATACACGCGGCGTGGGGTGGGGTGGGGTGCGGTGTGACTCCAGGCGAAGGCCGGGCCCTCTCTGGTCCCTCCGGGCCGCCCCGTCCTCCCCAGGCTGCCGGAGAAGGCGGCTGTGCAGCCTGGGGATCGAGCGTGTGCTCACACAGCGGGCTCAGGAATAAAGTCGAGCCGCGGCGCGTCCCGCGTCCACCAGGGGGCGCCCATGCCCTACGAGCGCCGGGCAGCTGTTCGCGCCACAGCGATTCTTCCCGTGCCCTTCGGGGTCCCCGCAGAGGGGTCCCGCCGTCCACACTGCAGCCCGTGACTAAAACGTCCGCGAGTCTCCCGATGTGCTGCCTGTGCACGGCGATCGCCTTCTGGGTCTGCACGGCTGCGTCCCCCAGGCCCTGGACGGGGAAAGCGAGGCGCGGCTTCCTTGTCCCTGGCCAGCGTCCGTAGGAACGGGGTGCCCAGTGCGTCCCCACCCGGTGCCCCAGATTGGTCTGCAGGCGCAGCGAGGATGATTGAACCGGCAGCTTCTGGCCCAGCGGCCACGCCTGGCCGACCCGGCGCCTAAGAGGCTGAGCCCAGAGCTCCGTTGCTGTGAGTTCCGGGACAGCCTGGGTTACAACATAAGAAACAGCCAGCCCCGGCGGGAGAGATGGCTCAGCGGGTAGGAGCACCGACTGCTCTTCCGGAGGTCCTGAGTTCAAATCCCAGCACCCACACGGTGGCTCACAGCCGTCTGTGATGGGATCCGATGCCCTCTTCTGGTGTCTAAATAAATACATCTTTAAAAAAAGGCTTAAGGAACAGTCTATTAAGCCAGCTCTGGAAGACGGGTGGAGGACGGCAAGTTCAACACCAGGCGTGGTTCGACTACGTGGTGAGCTGGAGGCCGCCCTGGGCTGTGTGAGCCCCGGCCTTAAAAGAAAATAGAGCTTTTGGGTTCAGAAGTCCGATTGGAGCTTTAATTCCAACACTCGCCTCTATGATCATGCTCAAGGCCAGCCTGGGCTACATAGTGGGTTCCAGACTAGCGGAGGGAACAGTGTCTCAAAACTACCTGCCAAGCATCCAAGCACTCAGGAGGCTGAGGCAGGGGACTGACTCAAATCCCGGGCAAGGTTGGGTTACATGAGAACCAGTCTCCAAAAGACACAGAAAAAGAAGCCAGTGACAGTTGTCACGCCGGTGACCAGGACCGGCTCCCCCGTTCCTGCGTTTCCTTGTTTGTGTGTTTGCGAGACCCAAAGCGGCAGAAGCGCGCTGCAGCACCGCCCACTTAGGCTCGCGTTCAGAAGCTAGCCCGGCTTAAGGCTTATCTGGGCTGGAGCCTCGGGAGGCCACGCCCCTCCGTGCTATTGGTGAAGTTCCGTCGGATGGGCGAGGCTTTCTCTAAGGCCCCGCCCCTCCCCGCCTGCCCGCTCCGAGCTACTGACTTTCTGGCAGGAGCGGATTTCCCTCAGACCACGCCCCTCACACTCTATTGGCCTGATTCCTTTAAGGGGCGGGTCGTTCTCTCGAGCCACCGCCCTCGAGGAGCCTTTGGCCTAGTTCTCTCCACAGAGCGGGGCTTTTTCAGGCCCCGCCTCCTCACCGCGCTATCGTTGAGGTCTTTCCTGAAGGCGTGGCTTTCTCCTCAGGCCATTCCTTCGCCGCGCTATTGGCTTGGTCTTTCTGGAAGGCGCAGCTTTCTCCCTCAGGCCCCGCCCCTGCTGCCGTGTTTGCAGAGTCTCTTCCGGTAGGCGCGGTCTTCTCCTCAGGCCCCGCCCTCGTCCCGTCGTATAAGAGCGACGCGGCCTCGGGTCCCCAGCGGTCTTCAGTCCTGTGTCCCACACTTGCTTGTGCATAGTTCGAGCCTGCTGCGTTTGCTCGCGGTCTCTAGCTCTTTCTTATCGCGGGTTCGAGCACCGGGCCGGTGTGGCTTTGGGTCCGCGACCGTCTCCACAATGCTGTTCGATAAGGTGAAGGCGTTCGTGGTAGAGCTGGACGGGGCACGCGCGGGCACCGAGCCCGTGTTCCACGGAGGCCAGGCCGTGGCAGGCCGGGTACTGTTGGAGCTTGCCGGCGCGGCGCGCGTGGGCGCCGTCAGGCTGCGCGCTCGGGGCCGCGCGCGCGCGCACTGGACGGAGTCGCGCAGCGCGGGCTCCAGCACCGCTTATACTCAGAGTTACAGCGAGCGCGTGGAGGTCGTGAACCACCGCGCCACGCTGCTCGCGCCAGGTACGGGCTGGGGACCGGGGGGCGCGCCGAGCGCGTGCGGTCCCCAGGCCCACGTCCGCTGAGCCCCGGGTCTTGTTCTAGACTCGGGGGACGCCGCCACGCTTCCCGCTGGACGCCACGCGTTTCCCTTCAGCTTCCAGCTGCCCATGTAAGCCCCGCTGTCGCCCTGAGCCCTGGCTCCTCGGGACGCCCCTCGCTGTGTCCTGATTGTGACCCCTGATCCCCACTCTTGCCACCCAGCTCCCTGGTGACATCCTTCGAGGGCAAACATGGCAGCGTCCGCTATTCCATCAAAGCCACCCTGCACCGGCCGTGGGTCCCTGCGCGCCGCGCCCGGAAGGTGTTCACTGTCATTGAGCCCGTGGACATAAACACACCTGCGCTGCTGGCAAGTGGCCGTCCCGGGAGGGTGGGGTGGCTCCGCCCGGCCGCGCCGACGCCCTTTCCATCCGAGGGGCCCAGGGGGCCTCGGAAACAGGGAGTCGGTGGTGAGTAGGGAGCCCACGCCAGCTAGGAGCGCGTTCTGAGGGTGCGCCCGCGGCAGGGCTCGCCCTTGTTAGCCTCAGATACCCCGTTCCGAAACAGGTTATGAGAGGGCTCGTTTTGTTTTTGTTGTTTTTTGTTTTCTGTTTTTTACTGACTTTGGGTTTTGTTTTATTTACTTTTCTTTTCTTTCTTTCTTTCTTTCTTTTTTTTTCTTTTTTCTTTTTTTTCTTTTTCTTTTCTTTTTCTTTTCTTTTTTTTTTCTTTTTTCTTTTTTTGGTTTTTTGGATTTGTTTTTTTCAAGACAGGGTTTCTCTGTGTAGCCCTGGCTGTCCTGGAACTCACTCTGTAGACCAGGCTGGCCTCGAACTCAGAAATCCACCTGCCTCTGCCTCCCAAGTGCTGGGATTACAGGCGTGCGCCACCACTACCCGCCTCTTTTTCTTTTCTCTTTCTCTTTTTCCTTCCTTCCTTTCTTTTTTTTTTTAATTTTAGAAGGTCACTCTGTGTGCAGTCCTGGCTGGTCTGAGACTTACTGAGTAGACCAGGCTGGCCTCCAGCCCACAGCGATAAACCTGCTGGGACTAAAGGCGTGTGCCGCCACACCTAGTCTTGTTTTTAGCTTTTATTCTCCTTTTGGCTTCTTAAGACAGGGTTACATTCTTTGGGGGTATCTGGTCAGAACTTACAACAACCCCCTGCCTCAGCCTTTCTATAAGACTAGGGTCTGCAAGTGCCCAGTGCCCAAAGTGACCCTCGGCGTCTCCACAGGAGCCCCAGGCTGGAGCCCGGGAGAAGGTGGCGCGATCCTGGTACTGCACCCATGGCCTCGTGTCGCTCTCAGCCAAGATTGACCGCAAAGGTTACACTCCAGGTAACGGGCAGTGTGTGCAGCTGGTGCGGGGTGACCCAGGAGTGGGGAAACTGAGGCAAGCTGCTGTCTGCCGCAGGCGAAGTCATCCCTATCTTTGCGGAGATTGACAACGGTTCCACACGACCCGTGCAGCCCCGCGCCTCCCTAGTACAGACGCAGACCTTCATGGCCCGGGGCGCCCGCAAGCAGAAGCGCGCCGTCGTGGCCAGCGTGGACGGGGAGCCTGTGGGCCCCGGTCGCCGTGGGCTGTGGCCCGGTCGTGCACTGCGTATTCCGCCAGTGGGCCCATCCATCCTGCACTGCCGCGTGCTCAGTGTGGACTACTCCCTCAAGGTACCCCAGGTTCCCCGACATCCTGCAGCGCGGACCGAGGGGAGGGCCCGGGCGGGCGGCAGCCCACTCCGCCGCTGCTCCCTTCAGGTCTTCGTGGACATCCCAGGCTCTTCCAAGCTGCTGCTGGAGCTGCCGCTGGTCATTGGCACCGTCCCCCTGCACGCTCTGGGCAGCCGCTCTGCCAGCGTGGGCAGCCGCACCAGCTTCCTACAAGCCTGGGGCCTGTGCACCCTGACGGATCGGCCAGAGGGTGAGCCTAACCAACCCTCAAGGGGTGTGGGCGGGCAGCGCCCAGGCAGGGAGTCATGCCAGCACCCACCAAACCTGCACACTAAGGGCTAAGGAGTCAGTTCAAGGCCAGCGTCCAGTGCTTAATAATTTAGAAGCCAGCCTGGGCTTCAGGAGACCTGGACTTAAAAGCCAAGGCGAACCAGGGTGTGGGAAGGCAGGCCTATGACGCCAGCAAGCATCTGGAGGGCAGCCTGCTCTACACCAAGGTCCTGGCTCAAATAAGCAAAAAGAAACTAAAAAGTCCAGGATGCCAGCTGAGGCAGGAGGATTGCTACAAGCTGGATATCAGCTGTCCCCAGGGGAAAAGGGCCCAGGTGTCAGCCCTGGTCTCCCAGAGCCTCACTCCCTGTCTGTCCTTTCCAGCCCCGCCTGAGTACTCGGAGGTGGTGAGGGAGAGCCCACTGGTAGCTGCGTCGTCGTCACAGGGGCCCTCCTCCCCCCTGCACGACCCAGGGCTGACCACGGAAGGGCCCTACTTTGCCTGTCTCCAGGAGTTCCGCTACCGCCCACCTCCTCTGTACTCCGAGGTAAGCTTCCTGCACGTCTCTTGGTGATTTGCTAATGGAGGCAGGGTGTGGCAGCACGGCCGGTTGTCCCAGTCCTTGGGGGGCTGAGGCAGGAGGATCGTAAGATCCAGGTGACACCCTCCTCGGGACCCCTGGCTGTGCCCGTTCTCAGAGTTGATCTGAAGGGGTTGGGCTGGCGGGGCACAGTGTGCTCACTTGGGCTCTGTCTGTCAGGAGGACCCTAACCCACCCTCGGGGGCTGTGAGGCCACGCTGCATGACCTGCTGATCCGTGGGCTGACGCCTCGGTGCTAGGTTCACAGTCTTTGGCCACCGAAGACCTGCCCTCTGCTTTGGGAACAGCGTTAGGTGAGGTCGCGTGTTCTCCAACGTCGCCCAGGAGCAGCATGGCTTCCGTGGACGGTTCCTCTTCTCAGAGCTTCCGGATCTCTGCATTTGGCCCACCAACGAGGGAGGCCGTGCTAGGCTCGTCTAGGGGATTAGAGTTGGGAGAGATGAATCTAGGCGCGGACACTTCCGGTCTCACAGTCAGAACAGCAGAAGTCCAGAGGGGAGGCCGAGGCTTCCAAGGGGCATTGATGCGTGAACAGCTCAGCAGACAGCGCAGAGGAAACGGTCAGAGCCCGGGCGCCCAGTCCTTCCTCCTAGTGTCCGGAGCGCAGGCAGCCGGTTAGGTGCCTTAGATATGGCCCCACGTGAGGTCACAAGGCAGGGGCCCAGGGACAGGCGCGAAGGGGACTCATTGGGACCTGAGGGTCCAGGGGTTCCAGCTTTTGAGGACTGGTGGCCCAGGTGAACCCGGAGCTGGGCTCGTGATCCTGCCATGTTCAGAACCTCAGGCCTCCCTCAGGGGTGAGGATCCAGACAAGGACATCACAGGGAGAACGGGCGACTGGGGGCGGCTGGGCAAACCCCACATCCCAGGCCTGCCAGGACCTGCCATTTCCACGGTCTGAAGGGTCGATCACTTTTGTATATTAAATAAATAAATAACACACAGGGCCATGTTGTCATTTGTTCACAACACTCAAGGCCAGCGCCGCCCTGACCCCTCCCTGGGACCCAGCCCTGCCCTGCCTGTGCGGCCTGCTCAGCAGCTCTGCTGCTGCTTGTTATAAGATTTGCTTCTTTTGGAGGCCAGAGGGGACATCGAGTCCCTGTAGCAGGAGTTGACAGTCAGCTGTGAGCCCTCATGGGTGCTAGGGACAGAGCCCAGGTCTTAACCTCTGACCCCCCACCCTCTTTGGCAGGTGTGCTTTCTTTATATTTTTAAAGTTTTAGAGTAACTTCCCAGCCCTGGGTGTGGTATCTGCATTTGATCCCCAGGTCCCTCCCTGAGGCACAGCACACGTGGTTGTCGCCAGCACATAAATACACACAGTTAAAAACTGGCTGAGTGGGTTGGAGAGATAGCTCAGTGGCTGCTCTTCCGGAAGTCCCGAGTTCAAATCCCAGCAACCACACGGTGGCTCACAACCATCTGTAATGGGATCCGATGCCCTCTTCTGGGTGTCTGAAGACAGATTTAATTCTTTAAAAAACTGGCTGAGCACTCAGGAGGTTGAGGCAGGAGGATTTCCATGAGTTCAAGGCCAATCTGAGCAACTTAGTGAGACGGTAGCAACCACAACTGATAATAATTAGATTCCATTAATCAATTATTTAATTCCATCCTTGGGAAGCAGAGGCAGGAGGATCTCTGGGAGTTCCAAGCCAGCCAGGGCCACGAGAGGAGAACAAAACTTAACTACAGTCTAAGTGGCGTTGGTGAGGCGGGACCGAGGTAGCGCAGACGCCCCTCCGGAGCCCCGCACGGGCATGGGGTGCTCTGGTTGTCCAGGTTAGGGAGCCATCCTCACTACTGTCCCCCAAAACCCAAACCTGCAGCGTTGCGTCCCCACCACGTGGGTGTGAGACCCCACTCCCAGGTGTGTGCCTCAGCCGCACAGGTCTCAAGAGGGGATATCCCACAATTCCAGGGCGGCTTCCTCAGGCCAGGACACCGGGCTGGCAGCTGTGGGGACCTGATGCTTACAGAGGGTTTTGGGGGTCAGGTGAGCGACTAGCAGGAAGGGGCTGGTTTAGTGGTCCCGGGAGGGGGAGGGGGAGGGGAGGGCCCGAGCTAGCGAGGTGGGCGGGGCCGCGCTGCTTCAGATCCCGCCTCCCTCTGCTGGGACCAAGGCTGCTTTCCCACCTGTGGCCACAGGACTGAAGGTGAGGCTCACCTCCTTGCACCACATCCCAGAACCCCCTTAATCTGACCAATGAGGGCTCAGTGCCCCTCTCTGTCTCTCTGGACCCTGGCGGTGTCTCTGATGCCTCTGAGCCCGGGGGTGACAGGCACGCCGGGCACAGACACTTGGCAGCTGGCCTGGCTGGGCGGCCGTTCAGGAATCTACCCACAGTTGCGGCCGCCCTCACCATCTCACGGCCGCTCCAGGGCACATTCTGTCCAGAGCAGGGCGCCCTGGGGTGCCGGGGAGGGGGCCACTGTCCTGTTGGGCTCCGGTTACAGGACACCCTGTCCCTACCTCCCGTCAGCACAACCTCCAGAGCCCCCTCCCGCTCCTGCTCCGATCTTCCTGGGGAGGCAGAGCAGCTGCAACCCCAGGACCTTTACACCTGCTCCACCAGCCACTCCCGCTCCTCAGCCTCCGAACCCTGTTTGTTTTTATTTTTGTTTGTTTTTGAGACAGTCTCCTGTAGCCCAGGCTGGCCTTGAACTCCGCCCTGACACCCCTGCCTCCCCCTGTCACGATAGTCATACATGATTTCTGTGTTGCTAGGACAGGCGGGGCTTTGCCCACGCTAGGCCGCGCTCTGCCTCCCAGCGAGCCCCAGCCCTGATCCTAGACTTTGTTTATGATGTTCAGGAAAGTCCCAGAAAAGCTGAGGAGGAAGCGGTGACTTGTCCGGTCGGTTGGGTGGTGCCAGCTGTGGCCGGTGGGGGAGGGGAATACAGCCTGGGAACAGGGACATCAACAGAGCAATCCCCCTGCAGGGGAATTGTCCAGGGCTCCTCATATCCGTAATGGGCAGGAGGACATCCAGCCTTGTGCACACAGCCCTATCAGGGTATGGAGTCCTCCCCTCGCAGCCGGGCCCGCCCTATTTCCGGGCTCCATGTGACCACGGGTCATCTGATCTGGCAGAGCCATCGGGTTAGGCGACAGGCTCCGGACAGAGCCCCCGAGACTGGGGGCTCAGCAGAGGTAATCCAATCCCACAGACTCCTGGGACTAAGGCAGCAGGGCAGAGTCTCAGGGACACCTCGATGGGGACAGGGAGGGACAGAGTCCAGGCCTCACAGAGTCAGGGTGGAGCCATGCAAAGAAAAGAGAGAGGACATTGGAGTTGGGGTTTGGGTGGGTGAAGAGGAGTTGCCTGGGAAGGGCGTCCCAGCCACAGGGAAGAGTGCAGTGACGCAGCAGGCAGCAGCCACAGCTGCTGGGGCAGCCCAGCCGTGCTGGCTTTGAACAGAACAGGGCTGAGGGGAAGTGGCCCTGGGGGCCCCCAGGATGGAGCCACAGGTCGGGGAGATCTGGTATAGCCTCAGGTCAGGAGTCAGCGCTAGACTCTGGGCTTCCCTGAAGAGGCAGCGGGCACCTGCAGTCCGTGAGGAGGCGTGAGGAGGTGGCTGTGGGGTCCCGGAGTCCTTCTCCAAGCACAAGCTGTTCCTTATGTGGGCAAAACAAGAAGGGGCCTCGGGGCGGGGGGGGGGGACCTGGGCATTCGCCAGGTTGGCCCGCCTGGGCGTGGCATCGCCCGTGATCCCTGTGCAGGGACGGCACCGAGGCTGGCTTGTCCACCGTCCTGAGGGGAGCGCAGACCTGTGGTTCCTTGTGACCATGCTGGTGCTATGGCGGAGACAAGAGACAGGAGCCACCGCTGAGCCCTGAACAAGGACCCCGGTTGGCCACGTCCCTCTCCCGGGCTTTCATCTCCACCACATCAAACGGGGACAGTTCCAGTCTGAGGTCATTTTGCCCCTGAGACAGTTGGAGTCCCATTCTCTATCACATCCCCAGGATGCCGCATTCTTGTGGGAACCTTCTAGGCACCCTTCAACCCCCCTACACTGCGCCTGGCACCCTCCCTGCCTCTCCAGCCGGGTCCTGACCCCCGCAGGCTGAGGGTGTTTGTATCTTGTATGGGTCGCTGCTCCTGTCATCCTGGCCAAGGCTGAGGCGTCTCGGGGATCAACACCACAGAAAAAGAAAGGTAGCACCGGATTTCTCAAATATGACCTCATGGCTGCGTCCTACAGACTAGCCACACCAGCCTCCATATAATTAGCTGCTTTTATTCGTTGAGGCAGGGGGCTTGCCTGGAGTTGAGCACACGCTTCTCCTCCTCCCTCAGCCTGTGGATTGCTGAGCTCATGGCTGTGCCTGGGAGACGCCGCGCACGCGCGCCGTGTCTGAATTCAGTTCTTCCACCATGGCGGCTGCAGGGTGGCCCCACAGGAGCGCTGTCCCAGCTGGAACTGGCAGTTGCCCCTCTGGGGAATGTTTACTAAGTATCGAGTGACATCAGCGAGTGACCAGACCGGGTCACAGGGGCGATGCTGTGCTGGACTGCACGGCGGTGGCTGCAGTGGCCTGTACTGATGGTGAACCCAGCCTGCCGCTGGCACGGCCCGGCTGTCAGACACCGAGTCCAGGGGGTCGAGGACGAGCAGCAAGGAGCCTCCGGTGCCCCGCCTGCCAGCCGGCTGTGCCACCCCGCCGCACTTCCTCAGCCGTGAAGGACCTAGCTTTCTCACTGAATGTGAAAGTGAGTAGAGGCTGCCCCTGCAGTACAGGCTGTCCCAGGTGGCTCCACGTCAGACAGACGGGCAGACTCTCTCTCTCTCTCTCTCTCTCTCTCTCTCAGGGGGTGGTGGTGAAGGTGTGATCTTGCAGAAGATGTGCCTGGTGAAGACGGCCTAGCCGGGGCCCAACCTCTGCCATCCCAGGACCTTTTCACACTCCCATCAACAAGCAAGAAGGGGCCGGCCAGACGGCTCAGCAGGCCTGGTGACCTGAGTCTGATCCTTGGACCCCCAGAGCGGAAGGAGAAACGGACTCCTGCAAACTGTCCTCCGACCTTTACACGAGCACCACCACGCATGTGCCCTGACCCCACACCAATAAATGCATATAAATAACAAAATAAATCTTCAAACATCCAAGAAGCAGCAGAAACACAGGAACAACTTAGCCAAGCCCTGTAAAGACACATCCTGGGGCTGGATCTTCTGGAGGCAGAGGGTCCTAGGCAGGGGGCACATGCAAAGGTCCTGGGGCTGCAGACGCTGGGTGGCTCGGGGCACCGGGGTTGTGTTTCAGCCTCACTGGTTCTCTGGAGCTCAGGGATGGAAACCCAGGTTCCACCCGTGGTGTGGGAACTCATGGTCAGGAGCATGTCTTCTCCTTCACCTTCCTAGCAACCGTGTCTGCTGGAGCATGGGCTGTGTGCAGAGCCTTCCAGCACCCAGGCTCTTATAGGAACAGTGAGGGTGCCCAGCCGTGCCTCAGTTTTCCGTGAGCAAGAGGAGTTCTCTGGCCTGTGAGGGAGGCTGAGGAAGTCGAGGGGCGAGGAGCACAGGTTCTCTCTCGATTGTTTAAGGCTTTGTTACAATTTCATTTGTTTGACATAATAACAAAAGAGTAACTACACCGGCCTCAAACTCACAGAGATGCGCCTGCCTCTGTCTCCAGGGTGCTGGAATTAAGTAATGAGTTTGATTTTATTATTTTTAGTGCAACAGTCTCACCACGTAGCCAGGTTGGCCTCAAATTTATGGCAATCCTCCAGCCTCAGCTTTCCAAGTGTTTCAGGCCCAAGTGCTGCCCGCATGCTTAACGAGCCGGCTTGGAGCCTGATTGAGCCTATTTTCCTCGTTCTAAAACAGGGGTGGGGGCTGGGGGGAGGGGAGGAGGCATGTCACTGTGGAGAGACTGGGTGATAAGCCACCAGGGTTGGGAGCAGTCTTAACGTGGAGCAGACCCCAGGTCAGGCGGCGGTGCTGTCCCCAGACACCCTGCCCCCTTTCCCCTGGCACTGCGGTCAGTGCCCCACGCGCCATCGCTCACACTGTCATTTTTGAAGCAGGATCTTCCCCTGAACCCGGGCCTTAGCAGTTCAGCCAGAGTGCGGAGCCGGGGTCCCCCTGCATTCACCTCCCGGGAGCTCCTCTAGCAAGCCTTGGACCTGATACTTGGGGTGCAGATTGAGGGACATGGTGACCACGCAGCCAGGCTGCAGCTCGGATGTGTCACGTGACCCTGGTGATGCAGGCGGCGGGGTGGGGGTGCTGGGGTCAGTACCAGGGCGGCAGGCCGCGTCAGCTGGGCCACTGCGGAGGGATCAGAGCTACTTCCTGGCTTCTACACAGACCTGGAATTTTCCAGGACTCACAGAAATGCCTAGTTCTGTTCCTAAGGTTCAGGGGTTCAGCATGCGGCTTGTGGGAGCCTCAGAGAGCGGGGCAGTGTGTGTGGGGTGTCGGGGATGCTCCTGCCAGCATGGCCACCCCTTGGGGAGCGCACAGCTCTGCACAGCTCTGCTTTGGAGTGTCTGGGGCACGTGTTGCAGGACTTGGGAAACGGAAGACCCTGGAGCAATCTGTACGCTCAGGAATGAGAGACTTGACTTGATTAAAATATTAAAACGTGTTTAAATTACGTTTTTATTTTACTTCTTTACTTTGGGGGGTGAAGTGGTGAGATCCTCGTGCTGAGGTCAAGGCATAGCTTGCTGGAGCCGCTTCTCCCTCCAGTGTGGAGGTCCCAGGGAGCGAACCCCGGTCCTCAGGCTGGGCAGCAAACCCCCGCTCAGCCATAGTGCCAACCCTACCAAAAATACTCATCGTCAGACCAGGAAGGTGAAGGCATAGGCCTGTCATCTTGACACATGGGAGACTGAGGCAGGGGGGTGGCTTTGAGTTCCAGATCAGTCAGAGAGGTACATAATGAGACCCCCATCTCAAATGACAACAGCAAAGATTAGTGGAGTCTGCATCATAGCTGGGAGGTAGAGGTTTTAAACTCATCCTTGGCTATATAGTATGTTTTTTAGGCCAACCTGGGCTACATATGTAGACCTATCTCAGCAACAACAAAAAGCCCTGTTTGAACAGAGGGTGGTGCAGGGACCAACACTTCTGGAGAAAGGTGAGGCAGTGAGACTGGTCCTGCCAGGCCTTGGGAGCAATTTCACAGCCTGTGGTTACATCAGAAAGATTACCACAGGGAAGGGCTCATTAGCCAACACGCTGGAATTCGGGGCCACAGAAGCACCCACACAGCGTGGGAATCTGCCCTGAGTTTGAGGGGGTCTTTCCTCAGAGTCAGGGGCCATCGGTGCTAGCCCTCAGACAGCGGGCACTGAGCTCCAAGTGGTACTGTGTGCGGGTGCTGGGGCACAAGTTCACAGTCCCAGGACTCAGCAGAGGAAGGGAATGGCGAGTTTGAGGCAAGCCTGGGCTCTCAGAGGGAGAGTCTGCCTCAAAAAACTGAAGAAAACAGGGTAATGTGTACAAACTCGCCGACATTAAGGACAGGAAGGCCAAGGAGGCAGCGCAGGGAGTCAGATGCCTATTGTGCAGACTGAAGTCTGAGTCTCCAGCTGGGTGCAAGCCGGGCGGCGGTGGCGCACAGCTTACATCCCAGCACTCGGAGGCAGAGGCAGGTGGATCTAGGAGTTCAAGGCCAGCCTGCTCTACAGAGTGAGTTACAAGACAGACAGAGCTACACAGAGAAACCCTGTCTGGAAAAACCAATAACTAACCAACTAACTAAAACTAAATACATGCTGGGGTAGCTCTTGCCTCAGCGCTCAGGGAAGACATGGGAGGGGCACAGTCGTCAGCACTGGGTTAGTGAGAGACACTGTCCCACGGAACAAGATGGTCTGACGAGATGGCGCAGAGGGTCACGGTGCTTGCTGTCAGGCCTGACTGTCTGAGTTTGATCCCCAGGACTGAAAGAACTGAGCCCTCAAAGTTATCCCCTGACCTCTGCATATAACCCTCAAATAGATCAGTTAAAATGTAAGGAGAAGGAAGAGGGGGGAGCCCAGGAAGACCCCAGATGCTGAGGCCTGGTTTCTGTGCCCACGGGCAGGAATGCAAGTACACACACAACGAAATGCATAACTAATTCTAAAAAGCAATAGAATGCTTTGTTCTTCACCCGACGCCTCTAGAAAAGGGAAAAGATAAATAGCGAAGTAGCTTCGGATCTCGGGTTTCACAGTTCTGTGCGCACGTGAATGCAGAGCACAAAGCGGCCACAAGGGGGAGCCGGATCCCTGGGACTATGGAGGCTGCGAGCTGCACTGCGGGTGCTGGGAACTGATCCCAGCGTCGCTGCAGCGAGCGCGGTGCCATGGGCCACACCCCCCGCCGCTTGGCCGCGGGTCCTGAGACAAGGGAGGCTGTGCGTATTTTCCATTGATTCTTCCCATGTAGGACGGTGTGTCAGGACAAGGCCCCGCCCTAAGCCCAGGACATCTGTGCTGTGTTAGTTTTCTGTCACCTTGACACAAGCTGGTTCTTTGGGAAGAGGAACCTTGGTTGAGAAAATGCCTCCATCCAGTCGGGCTGTAAACCTGCCAGTGGGCGTTTTCTTCCTTAGTGACTGGTGGGGGAGGCACAGCCATTGTGGGTGGGGCCATCCCTGGCCTGGTGGCCCTGGGTTCTGTAAGAAAGCAGGCTGAGCAAGCCACGGGGAGCAAACCAGCAGGCAGCACCCGCCCCTCCACGCCTCCGCATCAGCTCTGCCTCAGGCCCTGCCCTGAGTGTTTCAGTGAAAGCCAAATAAACCCTTTCCTCCCCAGATCGCTTTGGGGGCGGTGTTAGCACAGCCAATGAAGGAACAGTGTAGCGGATACGGATATACGCGAAGGACTCCTGTGCTGCGCTACAGCCCAGGTGCCCACACCCCAGGGGATACGGTGGGGACGCAGCTCTTGTCCGAGGCCCTGGAAGACACAAACAGCTTCCTACCACATGACGGACAAAAGTTCCAAAACCAGAGCTCGGAGGCGTCTCCCCTTCACCCACTCAGGACACGCACACAGTGGGGCGAGCTTCAGAACCCGCAAGCCCTTGAGTGCCCAGAGAGAAAGGTGCCACGGCCGGGAGCGCACACCACCTCTGCGGGGCTGGAGGGCCTGCCAAGCCCAGCCACAGGCGGCTGGGACGCGGGCCGGTCCGGTCCCACAGGCCGCTGGGGGCGTCCGCCAAGGTTGAGGGAGGGAGGGCCTAGAATTTGAGTCTAGCTCGGGCTACACAGAGGCACCGGGTCAGCCTGGTGATGAGAGAGAGCAGTGTGCAGGGACCCAGCTGAGCACTCGAGGTCCCGGTCCTTCCTGCGCTGCCCAGCACCTGCCCCTGTCCCTGCGCCATGGCCTGGTGCCCTGTTTCCTCCAGTACACGGTGACAGAGCCAGCCTCCCCCAGCCGCCCCAGGCAGTGTGATCCGGTGCCATCTGCAAACCGATACCAGCCTCCAGCCACCTGTGAAACCGGCTGCCACTGTTTCCACCCATGAGAACGTCCTCAGGCAGGCTGTGTGGGGGAGTGGCCGATGTGGTGGATTAGCAGGAATAGCTCAGCTCTGTGCCTCAGTTTCTCCACCTGTGAACTCTCCGAAGTCCACACAAGTCCCCTCTGCTGCTCTCAGGGAGGGGCCGGCCTCACACACCTGACCTGTGGTCACAGTCGTGCCTATCGCTCTGACAGGGCCTGGTCTCCTGCCCCAGGGCCTCCCACTTACCCAGCCTTCACCCAGAGCTGCCTCCTCCAGGAAGCCCTCTTTGGCTGCTGACCTCAGAGCCCCCCACCGTCTGATTGTGATGACCTGTGGGTAGAGGACACCAAGCCTCAGCCTGTTTGTCAGGTGTGCATTACTTAAACCCCAACTGTATGTGGCAGCTAAGTACTGGGGACATGTGGCGGAGAAGGACATTGGAATTAAACCCAGGATGGGCAGGAGGCAGGGAGACACAAGGATATTACAAAACTTAAAGATCCCAGGCAAAAACAAGATCCATGAGAAAGTGCTGAGGCAGGAGCATGACTGAGTTGTTTGGGGAGTGTTAGGAGGTTGAGAAAGATGGGGGTGAAGAACACGACAGGTTCTGCATGGGATTGGTGCGACTCGGGGTTCAGTGTGACTCAGGTGACGGCAGTTGGCCGGTGTGAGCGGGGTCAGTCCCCCGGAGCAGTCATCAGCTCTGGAGAAGGGACCACAGTTTTGTGGGCCGATGGTGCAGGAAGCAAAGAGACCAAGGCTGAGAGAATCCATAAGCTTGGCCCGGGCCCTGTCTCTGAGATGCGTGTTGACTGACTGTACGACCTCTTCCTTGAAACCCCAACTGGAAAGCACCGACTCTGAGGAGGGGAGCCACTGTTTGTATTTCACCGGAAGGGTCCGGTGCTGGCCCAGCGCAGGGCAGGGACAACGGCCAGAGCAGATCCCAGCCGCCTCCTCCCTCGCTCCCTGTTTTATTCCGTGCCTGGGCCACCATCATGGTGCTGGGGACAGTGGCTCTGAGAGGCCGCGGGCCAGGGAGGTTGCCCGAAGCCCTGTCATGGCTGCTGGGATTCAACTTTGATGATTCTAGGAGGCTCCGGGGCAGAGAGGCAAGCGCAGGGGTGGGGCGTGGCCTGGGTAGAGCAACAGCCTAGAATCCCGCGCTGAGGGGCTGAGGGCCCGTACTCAGGGGAGTGTCTGCTTCCGGTGAATCAAGACCCTGGCTCCAGAGCAGAAAGGAGAGGAGAGGAGAGGAAAGCACACAGGGCCGGAGGGGGCACAGGGCCGGAGGGCGGAGCGATCCTGGAGGGCATGGGGAGGGGAGTCGGGAGGGTAGTAGAGGCAGAGAAAGGCAGAGAGGTAGGGGGAGGGGAGGGGAGGCCGCCATGAGCATGTGGAGAAAGTGGGGGAAGGGAATGGGGCGAGAGGGAGAGCGGAGCGGGAGCAGAGGGGGCAGCACCCCTTTTACAGAGTCCGGCATACCTGGCTGTTGCCAGGCAACAGTGCGGCGGAGCTTAGACAGACCGCTAACCGAGGCGCATGCGTCAACATGGCTCCCCCTGACCGGGGACGACTCTTGCTCTCTTAGCCCGCTCTGTTGTTGTCACCCAGCTGCAGCTGCTGTGTCTGGTTTGCACTGCCAAGGACATTTCGTGATTTTTCTCAGACCTCAAGGGAGGGGGCCGCGCCTCTCTAAGGGCAAGTTAACCGAGAATGGAGTCTCAAGAACAAAATGGAGTTTGTTTGGCTACCTCGGTTCCTTCACTTGGCTGTGCTCGCCGGCTCGGCACAGCATCGCCCCCTCCAGGATCGCTCCGCCCTCCGGCCCTGTGCCCCCTCCGGCCCTGTGCCCCCTCCGCCGCCATCACGGTCCCAGTTTGTGGCTGTGATGACGGCTGCGTCCGTGTCTGCCCCAGCACCGATGGCCTAACCTGGCCGTGCGGGCTGAGCACGGATCATGGTCAGAACTTTGTTTTGCACTGGTGATGCTCAAACCCGTTGTGATGATCATCCCGCCCTGGAGGCCCGCCCCCAGCCCCTCACGGGGCTCCCGAGCTGTCACTCTGCCCCGGGCCACGCCCCAGCCATGGGGGAGGGGGAATCCTAGGCCGTCACTTCGTCCCCCACCCACCCATCTTTCCCTTGGCCAGAAGCCAGATGGAGCCTCTTGGACACAAAATTTATTCCATGAAAACGGAGCTGGACGGCGGGTTTAGTCCGTCACGCGTGGATGCAGGTGACCGACTCTCCACCCCCGGGTCTGGTCCAGGCAGACTCTGGGTGCGCTGGAAAATTCTCCCAAGCGCAGCGGCGTTCTCTGCTTCACCGTCCTCGGGTCCCCCGAGGAACCCCAACATAGCCCAGCGCTTGGAGACCAGAGCTCGCGTAACCGATGTGCTGTGCGTGTAGCCACTGTGTGGCTGGGCCCGCAGAGCACGGCTCCTTCCCCAGCTCGAAGCTTCCACGATAAACAGGTTTTAGGTCTGGGACGCCTAGCCCTACTCGCTTAGCATACTCTTGTTATAGGGTTCTCAAACCCGGGGAGCTCAAACTGGAAAAGTCCAATGTGCGCCCCACGCGCAGGGCGGGAGGAGGCGACACGCGTCGCTGCTGCCACCTAGTGGCCAAGGTTGGACATTACGGACACGCGTTACCACGGCTGCAGCGCTGGGGTCCTCTGGACCGGCATGGAAGAGGGCCGGGGCCACCCAAGAACTGCGGCCCCTCGCCTTAACTCTCTCTACTACCCAGGTCTTATCTCGGAATTCTGAGTGACTGTCCACCCAGACAGGGTCTCATGTAGCCCAGGCTACCCTCGGACTCGCTAGGCAGTCCAGGCTCATCTTCCTGCAGCTGCCTCCTGGGTGCTTGGATGGCAGACGTGCACCACGACGCAGCTTCGGTTTGTCAGTCATTGGGAAGGCCCATTTATTGAGTGCGCAATGCTCCATTAGGGAAACTGAGCCCGGATGTGTAACCCTCCCGTGGATGTCTAGGCCCTGCTTTTTAGGCGGCCTAATTTATGACGCCCTAGATTCATCCTGTCTAGTGCTTCTGGGGATGGACTCCAGCCCAGGACGCTGGAGGCAAACTCAGCCTGTGACCCTATCCCCTCAGACTGGAAGGACTCCCCAAAATAAACAGACCCGTGGTAGGGCCCAGCCTTGCTCGGAGGACACCAAACGGGGCTGCATGAAGCAGTTCCCCTTCCTGGCGGTTTCCGTGTTCCCCTAACAGGCCGTGCGGCTCTAGGTGCTGGAGGGAGTGGGCGGTGGAAGACAGGGGCTACAGCACGGCAGGAAGGCCCGGGCCTGCGTCCTGCAAACGCTGTGTGACCTCGGGCGAGACATTCACCGTCTCGGGACCTCAAGAGTCACATCTGTAAATTAGCACAGCCACTGTGACCAGCTGTCGCAGCGTGGGGCTTGTGAGGGCGGAGCAGGCTGGAGATGCAACAGTCAGGCCTCCTGCCCCATCGTGGTCGGTCCTGGCTCCACCGTCTCGTCGGTCCAAAGATCGTCGGGTGCAGAGGCCCCCTGTGTCACATCTCCCAGGAGCAGCGGGAGTGTCACGTGGGCCAGGTCACTGCGGGGACTGTCCTCCCGGGCCAGGCCCAGGCGCCTGGCTTCTGAGAGTCGCTGCCCCCGCCCCTCAGTCTCCGAGGGCCGCCGTGTGTCCATGGCGCGTTCAGGGCCGGCCTGGGGCGACTCTGTCCCGTCGCCTCCGTCCCCGGGCACCTCCACCACCAGCTCGTCTCGCGGGTACAACACCTCCGGGAAGTCCTCAGGGTTGCGCCACTGCCAGGCCTAGAAAGAGTGGGGACAGAGCCGGTGTGCGAAGGGGGCCGGGGCTGAGCGAAGCGGCAGGAGGGGCTCGGGGTGGGGCTGGGGGAACTGGCAGGACGCGTGGGCGGGACCAGGACAGAGTGAAGGGAGGAGGGCAGGGCTAGGGCTGTGGGCGGAGCTATGTAATTGGATGCCTCCAGGACTTGGGAGGAGCCAGAACAATGGGAAGAGCTAGGTCATTGGGTGGGGCCAAGGCTTGGTGGGCGGGGCCAGGATACAGAGTAGCTGCAAACCCCGAAAATCTCCCCCAGTGCCTGGAGGAGCGCATTCATTCTGAGGACACCCTTTCCAAATCGCCCACCGAAACAGCCAGGGGTGAGGCCCCCAAGGAGAGCAAGAAGCGGACCCCGGCCCCTGCATTCAGCCATGCCTGAAGCCCGCAGCCTTGAGTTTTCCACACTCCCCTTCAGTTGAAACCACGTTAAATTCTGATTCTAAGATGGTTCCAGAATTCTCCTGCCTGTGGGATCTTCCGGTCGCCCTTCAGTTTGGGCAAGCTGTGCTGGAGCATGCACACTGCCCGCTCTACACACCCCACAACAGTGGGAAGCCGAGAGGGAACCTTTACCTGCTTGCCCTGGCTGCCAGGGAGCTCCACAGCAGTGCTGCCACAGGGCGTGGGCAGGGGTGGGCACAAGTGCCAGGCGGCCCTGAGGAACCAAAGGTGGCCGATCAGAGACGGTGCTCCCGAGGCTTCCCTGTCTCCGCTGTGTGTGACGTGGCCCAGAGGAGAGTCCGGCACACTCAAGATGAGCAACCTCTGTGCCCACAGCGCACAGCCTGTTCAGGGCCCTCTGTGCCTTAGTTTCCTTGGCGACACCAGGTCTGTACTTTGGGGTCCTGAGTGATCTTAATACTTCTCTAGCAGACAGAGCAGGAGGGGTAGGGCAAGCGTCACCTGTGTAAGCCGATGTATCCGAGGCTGCCCACGAGGAGGACGCTGGCAAAGCTTCCCAGAGACGCGAAAATGATGGATAAACGGGAAACCTGTACCTCTGGAGGTGGAACAATTCGGGTTGAAAGATGTGTGCCCGTTCCTACCCTGACTAGGGAGATGTAGCTCGACCCCCATACAGCGACCCAAGGAGCCAAAGAGACAGGTGGTGAGTTCTTCCTAGAGAAGGGAACTTTACAGCTGGGCTTTGAAGGATAAATAGGAGTTTGACAAATAGGGAAGAATCGAATATTGCAGGTAGTCGACGTAGGCCAGAGAAAATGAATTCTGACTAGTGCTTTTTCCAGAGGCCCGTGGAAAGCCACAAAGGAAAAGTCAGCCAATAGGGTGCTGTGGTGCCCGGTCCTGCGTGGTCATGAAAGGGAGGTGGGACACGGTTCTTGCTCCTGAAACAGAGCCAGGAGGGAGTTGGCCTACAGGAGTGTTGACAGTTGCTGAGTGTGAGGCAGGCGCGCACCTGTGTGTGTGCATGTGCGTGTAAAATATTCCTTCTTTGTGAAATGTTCTCCCTGCCAAGGTTAATGACTCAATGATAATTAGAAACACAATGAGTCCATGAGGTGCGGCTGTGTCTATGTCTCATCAAAACAGTAAATGCTGAGACCTTCAGGACAGCCCTTAAGGCTGTGGGAAAGAACTCTGAAAACATGAGTTGAAGAATATATAATTTCTCAATATGCAAAATATAAGGATGCAATATAAATTACATAAGGAGCTTCACAGATCTAAAAGAACAGGGGCAGCTACACTCTGACCAAACTTGTCAGAAAGAGACTGCGGAAAGAGATGAAGATGGTAATCTCCTGACAGGATCCCACCCAGCTTAACTTATTGTCTGTGCTTACAACGGTGGACAGATCTCTGAATTCATTCAAAATGTCAAGAAAAGGCGGGGGGGGGGGTCAACCAGAGAGCACTGAGTGCTCTTCCAGAGGTCCTGAGTTCAATTCCCAGTAACCACATGGTGGCTTGCAATCATTTATAATGGTATCTGGTGCCCTCTTTCTGGTGTGTCTGAAGACAATTATAGTGTACTCATTTGAATAAAATAAATGAATCTTTAAAAAAAAAGCAAAAACTTCAAGAAAAAGAAGGAAAAAGAAAGAAGCACGTATCGGGATGGTGATTCGCAGAATGATTGGGGGGAAGGTGGACGAATAAATTGATGAAATAAAAGACGGGGGGGGGGGAGAGATCGTGCAACCTGGAACCTGGAGAGCTAACACAGCTATTTAGAAATTTTCCTGGCTTTTATTTTGATCGGAAAACTCAAGATTTACTTTTAGAATTTTTCTAACAGGATTTCTGACTTGATTGGAAAAATCTAAGAATTTTTTCTGGCTTTGGTCAGAAAGCCCAAGAACTATCCAGAGAGCTTTTAGAATTTTTTTTTTTTTCGTAGCAGAGAGCCGTCTCAAGCAGAGATCTATCTGGACAGGCAACTGGAGCAAAACCCAGGGCTCTGGCTTTGTACCCCACACTTGACTTCAAGTTGTTCTTTCACTACTCCGGAACACCTTTCCTCAGGACCCTTTCCAAGCCGAGGCTGCTCCTCGGCACCGTAGTTATCAGGGGAAGCGCAGTCTTGCCCTTGAGGTCTCCACTCACCAAAGCTAAAGCGCTGGGCAGGGCTCCAGGCGCCCCGGAGCCTCTCAGTGTCCGCTCGCACCTGAACCTTGTATACCACGCGGCTGCGCAGCCCGTCGAGTGTCACTTGGGTTTTCGTGGGTGGCACGAGCCACTCTGCTGGGGAGGACAGCAGTGGGTCAGGGATCCCTCCACGGCCTGTGAGTCTGACACTCAGAGCAGCCCTGTGGGATTCACACTCGCTGCGGGGTCACTGTACCTTGTCTCAGGACACAGCAGTGGGGCTCACACCACACCCCATTCCTCACACACACACACCCGCACCTGACTCCCACGTGCCGTCTTCAGCCTCGCAGCGCACGACATATTGCGTCAGGACCCACGGGCAGGTGCTCAGCTGGGATGCCGTCCACTCCACGGACACCGAGTCCCCAGTGTGGTTCCTCACCGACACGTGGCGTGGAGTCCCGACCCTCGAGGCTGTGCAGCGCTCCAGTCAGCGAACCGAAAGGAAGGCCCCACCCACCACGATCTTGCCCACGCAGACCACACCCATCGCCACGCCCCTCCACTGTGGCCTTGCCTACCTTGGTGGCTGCCGGCCCCACCCACAGCCCTGGATCTGCCCAGCACCCTAACTCCACAAACTTAGGGCTCTATGCATGGCCTTGGCCACACCTACCGATGTGGCTCCATCAGCGTCTGGCCGGCTCACAACCTTGGTTTCTCCCACAGCCCAGGTGACCAAGGGACGCCAAGGGTCACCAAGGGATCGATCCACTCACCGTTACCCCCAAAGTAGTAACTGGACAGGACCGTGGCCCACAGCGTGGGATTCTTGGGGTTCTTGGAGGCAAAGACAGTGACGCGGTAACATCCCTCCTGGTCCAGGGCAGGCACGGAGCTCCAGCTGTGCGTCACTAGAAGGACCGTCCAGGAACTGCTTGTAGGCTGTGCTGCCTAGAAAACTCCTACATGTGCTTCAAAGCCTTTCCACCTCTTCCCCTGCATCCCTTATACAGCTACTCTACGCCATGCGGAGGAGTCTATGTTCAGCTCCACAGCCTCCGCTGGGGTTCTCTGAAAACCCCAGAAGTGTGTCCACCAGGCCTCCAGCCCAAACCCAGAGCAGGGTGTCTTAAAACAGGATACTTCAGGCACCGTCCTGCTGCCTGGCTTTCGCCAGTTCGCATTAATTTGCCAACAGCAACTGTGACTTGCCACCTTTCGTGGTGTGGGGAATGTTTAAATCACCGTGATCCGTGAGACTCATTATCTGCTGCAGTGTGACCTGCTCAGGGCAGGACACGGGAACCCTGCAAGGCTGCAGATGCAGGCCACAGCATGCAGCTTCTGCTTGGGCCCGCCCGATGCTGTGTGACTCTGAGTAAGTGAAGGTGACTCTCTGGGCTTCAAACACCTGTCTGCAGAGACCCCAAAGGTTAGAGGCCACCGTGTGTCACAGAAGACATTTATCTGACAGGATTACCCATCTTGGCAGGGTCCTCTTCTTCCGGTGCAATCAGGGTACAGTGCGTGTGGTTCCTGTGCTGCTCCCACGGCTGCCACTCAAGGCAGTAGGTGGTGCCCGGAGCCTGGGCTGCCCATTGCATGAATGTCACATTGCCTTCCAGGCTGACATTCAGGGTTCTTGTCCCTAGAAGGAGACCGAGTGTCACATGGGGACAAGGGGTCCCCAGCATGTCAGTGATAATCACAGACACAGACTCAGCTTCCCACTCTGAGATCACCTCAGCATTTATTGAGCACCAACTGTATGTCAGGTTCATTGATAGCAAACACTTTACAGGCTACAAAGTGGGGCTCTGGCCTTCTCATCTTTTCTTTTTAGAGGCAGGGCTTTTCCGTGTAGCCCTGGCTGTCCTGGAACTCACTCCGTAGACTCAGCTACCCTTGAACTCACAGAGTGAGTTAAGGCGTGTCTCGGGCTGGAGAGATGGCTCAGCAGTGAAGGGCACTGACTGCTCTTCCAGAGGTCCTGAGTTCAAATCCCTGCAACCACATGGTGGCTCACAACCAAGTGTAAGGGGATCTGATGCCATCTTCTGGTGTGTCTGAAGACGGCTACAGTGTACTCACATAATAAATAAATAAATAAATAAATAAATAAACAAACAAACCATTTTTTTAAAAAGGCATGCCTCACCAGACCTGGCTGGTTGCCTATTTTGCACGAACACAACCAGAGGCACAGAGAGGGAGAGCCACCAGCCTGAATCTGCCCAGCAAAGCCTTGAACCAACCAAGCCGGAGCCCACTGCTGTGCCAGCAGGTGAAGTGCCTGTGCCTGGACACTGTGGTGACAGGATCAGGTACCAGGTGCATGGGCATGAGATTTAATGAGAGGCCAAGATCTAGGAAGTGACAGGATCTTCTGTTGTAGTTTTCAGACAAGGTGTCTATGTGAGGCTTGGAATTTGAAATCCTGTCTCAGGCCCCTGCGTGCCCCCCACCATCCACCCACGCCAGGTTTTAAGGTCCTGCATCAAACATTGCACATCTTGGAAACTGCAGTTTTGATGCAACCTTAACTTAGTCTTCTGTGCGGAGTGACCCAGGCCTCGCGCATGCTCAGTGCAGAGCGGGACCAGCCTCCGTAGTGCTCCCGTCCCCCGCGACCCGGGCACCTGAGAGCTCTTGGGCAGGAAGGGGCCACCTCTGGATGGTGCTATGACCGAAGCGGGTCTTGGCGAGCACAGCCAGGTCGTAGGCGGCCCCGGAGAGGTTCAGCGTCTTGCCCAGGGGCACAGTCTTCGAGGTCTGGGCCTGGCACCTGCAGGACAGCATACGCACCAGCACCAAGTGCCTCTTCACCTGCGCACCAGGCCTGCCCCGGCAGCCTTCCGGGACCGCCAGCTGTGGCGACTGCAGAGAGGAGATGGACACTGCGGGACGGGACACGGCCCTCCCTGCTCACACACACGCCCGGTCTCCCCATTAGCAGCAGGGAAGAGTCTCTCGGCCCAGGCTGGCCAGAGAGGACCCTAAACTCCTGATCTCCCTTTGTCTGCCTGTGCTGGATGACAGGTGCGGTCCGCCATGCCTAGCTCTTTCTAAGTTAACCCCATAACCTCCCACCACTGCCACCACTGCCTCCCCTGCCACCCCCAGCCCAAGCTAGGACAGTCACCTGCCCCTGCATGGTCAGACGCCTCCTTCCTCCTTGGTTCAGGGGCTCCACCAAGAACTTGATCTGGGCCTGGGGAAGGACTTCTGTAAGGAGAACAGAGCTGGTCCCACACCTGAAGAACTGAGTGGCTGAGCCAAGTCCCTCCCGGCCCTGAAACCTGATGTCTAACCCCCAGCCTGATGTCTAACCCCCAGCCTAATGTCTAATCCCCCAGCCTGATGTCTAACCCACCATCCTGATGTCTAACCCACCAGCCTG
The DNA here is from genome assembly GCF_947179515.1 of Apodemus sylvaticus. Classification (NCBI taxonomy): domain Eukaryota; kingdom Metazoa; phylum Chordata; class Mammalia; order Rodentia; family Muridae; genus Apodemus; species Apodemus sylvaticus. The sequence goes on from NC_067489.1 coordinate 70,547,000, forward strand.
ATGTCTAACCCACCAGCCTGATGTCTAACCCCCAGCCTGATGTCTAATCCCCCAGCCTGATGTCTAACCCCACCAGCCTGATGTCTAACCCCCCAGCCTGATGTCTAACCCCCCAGCCTGATGTCTAATCCCCCAGCCTGATGTCTAACCCCCAGCCTGATATCTAACCCCCCAGCCTGATGTCTAACCCCCCAGCCTGATGTCTAACCCACCAGCCTGATGTCTAATCCCCCAGCCTGATGTCTAACCCACCAGCCTGATGTCTAACCCCCCAGCCTGATGTCTAACCCACCAGCCTGATGTCTAATCCCCCAGCCTGATGTCTAACCCCACCAGCCTGATATCTAACTCCCCAGCCTGATGTCTAACCCCCAGCCTGATGTCTAACCCCCCAGCCTGATGTCTGAAATTTGCTGCCATCTTTTAGTATTTTCTTTTGAGACAGGGTCTGGCTATGGAGCCCAGGCTGATCTCACAGACAGAATCCTCCTGCCCCAGCTTTCTCGGTGCGGGATGACTGGCATGCACCCCCACATGTGGCTTTGTTGACTCCTCCTAGTACTTGTAGCCCACGCCCTCTCACCAGGCGGGACACACACAGGCACACTCCAGTCACTCCAGGGCCCCCCGGGGGCCCCCGACGAGAGCCGCCTCCTCCTCCGTATCTGGATCTCCTGGGTCATGTTCTCAGAAGGGCAGAGGCAGGACTCTGGGTAGACAGAGAACGGGGATCACGGTGTCAGTGTGGGGCTGCCCAGATGTAGCTCAGCTCCCCCAGCCAGCACTGGGAACTCCGCCCGCCCCCCTCCCTGGGTCCCTCCTTGCGGCTTCCGTTACTTTGCTGGGCTGGAGCTCTGCCCCCACCCTTGACTGTGTCCTTGTCTTCGCACCTGCCACTCCGCCCCTTGCAGAATAGGAATAAACCCACATTGACCGACGGGGCAGGGCCGTAAGCCCTGATAGAACGGGGACTTCACTAACGCTCACCAGAACTGCTCCCACGAATGTCACTTAAGCCAGAGGTAACTTGAGGTCCGCAGTCACCCTAAAAGAGAAAGGCGTTGGGTGAGTGGCTCAGAACGGAGCAGGTGCTTTTCCCACCTGGGTCTCATTGTGCAACTGAGTCCCGGAGCCTGAGAGCCTCCCTCCTGCAACTCCCAAGGTGGGCGCTGCCGGCTCAGCCTCCTCTGACTCATTCCTGTTTATCTGAGAGGGAAACTGAGGCCCGGGTAGGGTCGTAGAACCAGGGGAACAAGGGGACTCCAGTGACCGGGGACTGATGGGAACAGATCTGAGAGTAAGAGGCGGTGCTCACACTGTGGGTGGAGTCGGGAATGATTGGGCTAGCCCTCACACTGTGGGTGGAGTCGGGAACGACTGGGCTAGCCCTCACACTGTGGGTGGAGTCGAGGAACGACTGGGCTAGCCCTCACACTGTGGGTGGAGTCGGGAACGACTGGGCTAGCCCTCACACTGTGGGTGGAGTCGGGAACGACTGGGCTAGCCCTCACACTGTGGGTGGAGTCGGGAACGACTGGGCTAGCCCTCACACTGTGGGTGGAGTCGGGAACGACTGGGCTAGCCCTCACACTGTGGGTGGAGTCGAGGAACGACTGGGCTAGCCCTCACACGCGGAGGATAGAAGCCCAGAGCCTGGGCCACAGGAGCCCACAGGGACCCGGCAGAGGGAGAAAGGCAGCCCAGAGCTTGTCAAAGAAGCAAGGGAGGGCAATGGGGAGCTTCTGCCTGCGCACGCACACACGGAAGCAAGGTCACCACCGACAGGACTGCAGAGCAAGCTCTGAGCATGAAGACAGACGCCAACTGAGGGTTAATGACGGGGGGGGGGGGGGAGGAGGGGCTGTGGTGAACTTTGACCTGTAGAACACACTCACCGAGGTCCAGTTCGTTGTGGGCATCCGGCGCCTGAACTGTACCTCAGCACCCACCTCATCAGACACATTCCAGTCCATTCGCAACTGTCCGTGTGACCGTGACACTCTGATGTGCCCCAGGGGAGGAGTGAGCTTGGCTGTTGGGGGGATGGACACACACCCCTGTGACCTGAGTATAAATGTCCAGGGGGTCTGCCCGGCTCCACCCATGGACTGCCCTGACTGAGGCAGGGTCCTGTGCCAAGGGTTGGGGACAGGCGTTTTTGTTTGTTTCTTCAGACAAGGTCTCTTAGTAAACTCTTGATCCTCCTACCCCCCGACAGGGGACTGACAGACATGCACCCCCACAGCTGATTCATGCTGCGCCAGGGATGAAACCCTAGGGCCCCTGGGGCGTGCTAAGCCCGCACTGTCTACCTACTACCTTGTATCCCCAAGACAATAACTAAAAAAAAAAAAAAAAGACTGTATCAAGGGGCTGGAGAGACGCTCAGGGGTCAGAAGACCCAGCGTCAGCTGTCACCAGACACTTGGCAGCCACTCCGGGGCATCCGGTGGCCTCTTTAGGCCGCCATGGGCACCAGACATACTTGTAATACATACAGGCAAAGATACATATCCGTAAAATAAAAATAAATAAACCTTGGGGGCTGGAGAGAGGGCTCAGTGGTTAAGAGCAGTGGCTGCTCTTCCAGAGATCCTGAGTTCAATTCCCAGCAACCACATGGTGGCTCACAACCATCTGTGATGGGATCTAGTGCCCTCTTCTGGTGTGTCTGAAGACAGTGACAGTGTGCTCACAAACATTAGATAAATAAATAAATAAATAAATAAATAAATAAAAAATAAACCTTAAAGAAGAAAATGCTGGGGGCATGACTGGGGTGCAGAGCCCCTGCCCAGAATCCCCCAGCAGGGGCTGGGGGGCGCGGCTCGGGGCAGAGTATGAAGAAAATCCTCAGTCTCCTCAGCAGCGTCCATCCTTCTAAAACAACCTTTTGCTCAAGTGTTTCCCACTGAGAAGAGAACTTTTCTCTGCCGTGGTTAATTTCCTGCCTCAGTGGAAGGGTGGGCAACCCCCTCACTAGCCTGCCCACATCCGTTCCTGAATCTTCCCACAATCTACATCCTCACGCACAGCAAGGACAGCGCTCTGGCAAGCCGCGCTGAGTCACGAAAACACAGCTCCCCAGAGGATCACGCTGCAGCCAGAGGAGACCTAAAAGAGCCCAGTGACAGGGGCCCTGTGTGACGGGGCCCTGTGTGATGGGGGCCCTGTGTGACGGGGCCCTGTGTGACGGGGCCCTGTGTGACGGGGCCCTGTGTGACGGGGGCCCTGTGTGACGGGGGCCCTGTGTGACGGGGGCCCTGTGTGACGGGGCCCTGTGTGACGGGGGCCCTGTGTGACGGGGGCCCTGTGTGACGGGCCCTGTGTGACGGGGGCCCTGTGTGACAGGTCTGCTCTGTCCAGCAGCAATGTCCCAGCGCCTCACCCAGGACCTGGCATGTTCTCAGGCCGGGGACTGGGGGTGTCTGCGGGGACAGAGGGGCAGGTAAAACGAACAACTCACTCCAGTTGTACAGGTACTGGGATATCTCCTGAGACTTCAAGGTCCGGTTCCCAAGCCGGGACTCCACCCAGAAGGTGACCTTGGACAGCATAGAGATGCCATCCTGTTCCCAGAACTGCACAGTGCGGGACCGGCCTGAGGAGAAGCAGCAGCAGCACTCTTGGCCAAAGCCCGCGTGGGTAGAGTTCTGACGGACAAAGCTGCAGAGCGGAGAGGGTCACAAGGAGTCCGTGGAGGGTGTGTGTGTGTGTGTGGTGCGGCGGGGGATGGGCAGGGGCGGGAGGAGAATTGAAAGGTCAGCTTGACAGTGAAGTACAGACTTGAAAGCGCTGTTTAATCCCAGGATTCCGGAGTCAGAGGCAGGAGAGGATCTGTGAGTGTGACTTTGAGAACAGCCTGGGCTACATAGTGAGACCTCATCTCAAAAGGCGAGAGAGAGAGAGAGAGAGAGAGAGAGAGAGAGAGAGAGAGAGAGAGAGAGAGAGAGAGAGAGAGAGAGAGGTTCCCTCTGCCCCTTGCAGTGACATGCTGTCCTGATCACCATCAGGGATAGGTGAGCTCACCCTCAGCTTGATCTCACACAGATATGGGCTGTGAGGGACGCGGGGACGACTGAGGTTGTGGGAATGGGTCCTCACCAGCACCACAGGAAGTGAGCAACATTGTCCTCAGGGCCATCATATTGCCAGGAGCACTCGTAGTCTGTCCCGGAAACCCTGTAGCAACTCAAGTTTCTGGGTCCTAAGGAGGAGCCTGGGGGAGATTGTGGTAGTGTGAGGCGTGAGGCCCCGTGCGCCTCCCATCCTGTGTCCCCAAGCCCTCCCCCCACTGCCAGCACCCTTTCTAGACCTCAGCACGGCTGCGCAGGCCCCGCTGAACGAGGCCAGAGCTCCCGAGCAGGAAGATTTTTGTTTGGAACTCGGCAGCCCTGAGCCGCCTACCTGGCAGGGAGCTGCACCCCAGTGCCCTGCAGGCTTTGCTTTGTTTTGAGTTTCATGTAGGTAAAGATGACTGAACCCCTGATGCCCCCCACCTCCTGCTCTTACTCCCCCCCCCCCAGAGTCTTCCAAGGCCTGGAATAACAGAGGACTAGAGCCCTGTTTCTTGGAGTTCTTTTGTGATATTTGTTCATAAATATAAATACTCCGCTTAGGGACTGAGTGCAGACATGTAGCTGGTGATTGTCCCAAACACTGGCCGCGGTCTACATAACAGGCACTTGACCCTGAGACCAGGCTGCTAAGGAGGAGGGTCGGGGCAGCCCGTGCTCACGTGCTCAAAAGGGACAGGTCTGAACGAGTGCCTGAAAGGGACAGGCAGGGCCCAGCGTGCAGGGGCTGGAACATGGGGGCAGCATGAGGCAGAGCCTGGTGTGGTTCTCAGCCTGGGAGGACCCGTGCCAAACCTGAGGCTTCATCTGGGTGTGATGTCTTCTCAACGCAGCAGCCGTCACCTCGGCTGGAGGCTGGAAGACAAGAGTGAGTCCTGTGAGCCTGGGCGGGCGCAGGAGTGGGCATCCACCCGCCTGCCCAGCCCCATGCCTGTCGGGTCTGCTTCCTATCAAACAGACCCGCCCCTCCCCATGCCCTCTACCAACCCACCCAACCCACCCCTCAAAATTCTACCCACCCTCTCAAAGGCCAACCCCACCCAACCCATCTACCCATCCACCGTCCATCTATCCATCCATCATCCATCTACCCATCCATCGTCCATCTATCCATCCACCGTCCATCTATCCATCCATCGTCCATCTACCCATCCACCGTCCATCTATCCATCCATCGTCCATCTATCCATCCACCGTCCATCTATCCATCCATCGTCCATCTATCCATCCATCGTCCATCTATCCATCCATCGTCCATCTACCCATCCACCGTCCATCTATCCATCCATCGTCCATCTATCCATCCATCGTCCATCTACCCATCCACCGTCCATCTATCCATCCATCATCCATCTACCCATCCATCATCCATCTATCCATCCATCGTCCATCTATCCATCCATCGTCCATCTACCCATCCACCGTCCATCTATCCATCCATCGTCCATCTATCCATCCATCATCCATCTATCCATCCATCATCCATCTACCCATCCATCGTCCATCTACCCATCCATCGTCCATCTACCCATCCACCGTCCATCTATCCATCCATCATCCATCTATCCATCCATCGTCCATCTATCCATCCATCGTCCATCTATCCATCCATCATCCATCTATCCATCCATCATCCATCTATCCATCTATCATCCATCTACCCATCCACCGTCCATCTATCCATCCATCATCCATCTATCCATCCATCGTCCATCTACTCATCCACCGTCCATCTACCCATCCATCGTCCATCTATCCATCCATCATCCATCTACCCATCCACCGTCCATCTACCCATCCATCGTCCATCTACCCATCCATCGTCCATCTATCCATCCATCGTCCATCTATCCATCCATCGTCCATCTACCCATCCACCGTCCATCTATCCATCCATCGTCCATCTATCCATCCATCATCCATCTATCCATCCATCGTCCATCTACCCATCCATCGTCCATCTACCCATCCATCGTCCATCTATCCATCCATCATCCATCTACCCATCCATCGTCCATCTACCCATCCATCGTCCATCTACCCATCCACCGTCCATCTACCCATCCATCGTCCATCTATCCATCCATCATCCATCTACCCATCCACCGTCCATCTACCCATCCATCGTCCATCTATCCATCCATCATCTATCTACCCATCCACCGTCCATCTACCCATCCACCGTCCATCTACCCATCCATCGTCCATCTATCCATCCATCGTCCATCTACCCATCCACCGTCCATCTACCCATCCACCGTCCATCTACCCATCCACCGTCCATCTACCCATCCATCGTCCATCTATCCATCCACCGTCCATCTACCCATCCACCGTCCATCTACCCATCCACTGTCCATCTACCCATCCATCATCCATCTATCCATCCATCATCCATCTACCCATCCATCATCCATCTACCCATCCACTGTCCATCTATCCATCCATCGTCCATCTACCCATCCATCATCCATCTATCCATCCACCGTCCATCTATCCATCCATCGTCCATCTACCCATCCACTGTCCATCTACCCATCCATCATCCATCTATCCATCCACCGTCCATCTACCCATCCATCATCCATCTACCCATCCACCATCCATCTATCCATCCATCGTCCATCTATCCATCCATCGTCCATCTACCCATCCACCGTCCATCTATCCATCCATCGTCCATCTATCCATCCATCGTCCATCTACCCATCCACCGTCCATCTATCCATCCATCGTCCATCTATTCATCCATCATCCATCTATCCATCCATCATCCATCTATCCATCCATCATCCATCTATCCATCCATCGTCCATCTACCCATCCACTGTCCATCTACCCATCCATCGCCCATCTATTCATCCATCGCCCATCTCTCAGCCACCATCCCTCTCCCCACCCCGACTGTAAGCTCTCCCACAGAGAGCTCTGTGGGTTCCTCTATGACTGAAGGACACAGGGACAGGCGGAGAAGCAGGGCCCAGCACACTGGCCCTAGAGCACCGTGCTGCTGGGGGAGGGTGTGTGTGGGGTAACAGCCGGTGAGTGCCTGCATGCTCTTGGCAGTCAGGGGTAGCAACAGGCCCTAGAGACGGTGCTGTCCTGTGCGCAGATTCCACTGTGGTGCTCCAGCACAGGGTCTCCCCAGAAGCCTGCGTGAGAGTGGATGACGCCCCAGTCTAGGAGTTCACCTGACTGGGAGCATGTCATGATGTTCGGTGAAATCACCCTTCTGGATTCTGAGGTGAGGGTCTTCCTTCTTCCTCGGGTTACCCCAGCCTTGCAGCCTGAAGCCATGCCTCCCTCTCTGCCACCCCCAGGTCCTCAGACGGTAGCCCTCTGTAGGAGAGGCCCTTGCCTCTTGCTGTGAGTCTCTGAGCACATGGTGTTCTCTAAAGGCCTGCAGCCCTTTTGCTGTGGCAGTCCTGACTGCTATCCCCAGAGCCAACAAGCTTCAGATCTCTGGCCTACGGAGGAATATAGAGGCACAGAGAGGCATAGAATTTGCCCAGAGTCACACAGCAGCCAGGACTGAGGTGGATCCACGGGGCCCTGGCCCTTCTCAGCCTGGTCCATGCAGTGCCCTGAGAACCTGCCTGTGCATGAGAGTCTGGGAATCTGCGTGCAGAGCATGCAGTCCTCCCAGATGTGCCTGCCAGCCCAAGAAGATGGGAGATGGGAATGGGTCAGACTCCTCCGAGAGGGCAAAATCAAACCTGGACTCAAATTAGATCTGTGGCCACAGGACAAAGAGCAAGACAGCCTCCGAGACTGCCATGACCTGGACCCGGCCACCTGCCACAGACCCCGCAACCTGCCACGGACCCCGCAACCTGCCACGGACCCCTTCCTACCCGAGAGACATGGGGCAAGGATCAGTGGGGACTCACCGCCTAGCTGGCAAAGCAGGAGGAAGGCGACGTGCCTGCTGGGCCCTGGCAGCCTCATCGTGCCCATGAGGAGCCGTGAGGCCCCAGGAACTTCTGCAGGGCTGAAGGGGCCCAGCCACCCCTTCTGCGCTTGCTCGGAAACACACTGACACTAAGAGAGAAAGAAAGTTGGGGGGGCGGGGGGCCAGAAAGAAAATCTCATTTGCCTCCTAGAGCCAGTCAAAGTGAAAGCGAAAGCTAGGAAGTCAGCCCAGAGGTGGGGGCCCCTCTGCACTACAAACCCACCTGGCGATAAGTAAGCCTGGAAATCTTTTGGGGGGATTCTTTGTGTGTGTGTGTGTGTGTGTGTGTGTGTAGAACAGGGTTTTATGCAACTCAGGATAGATTTAAATTTGCTCTGTGGCTGAGGCTGACCTTGAACTCCTGCAGCCCCCTCCCCAGTACTGAGATGACAGATGTCTACCACACCTCTCCTGATCCAGCAGGGACAGGGGATGAAGCCAGAGCTTCCTGTGTGCTGAGCAGGTGCTCTAGAAACTCAGCCCAGCTGGCGGGAGGTTGCTTTTCGAGTTCTTTTTCCAGTACAGGGAGGTTGAGATAGGGGATCCATGATTCTGTGGGCAGCCTGTACTATATAAGAGAGAGAGAGAGAGACAGAGACAGAGAGAGAGAGAGACAGAGAGAGACAGAGAGACAGAGACAGAGACAGGGAGAGACAGAGACAGAGAGAGAGGAACAGAGAGAGACAGGGAGAGAAAGACAGAGATGGAGAGAGACAGAGAGAGGGAGAGAGACAGAGAGAGGGAGAGAGACAGACAGACAGACAGACAGAGAGGAGAGAGAGAGAGAGAAAACGTTTAAGAGGTATGACTGTTCTTTAAAGATGTTAGGTAGAGCAGTGGTGGTGCACGCCTTTAATCCCAGCACTTGGGAAGCAGAGGCTGGCGGATTTCTGAGTTCAAGGCCAGGCTGGGCTATGGAGCGAGTTCCAGGATAGTCAGGGCTACACAGAGAAACCTTGTCTCAAATTAAAAGTTCCAGGGCTCACACAAGGCAAATAGATGACAGTCTTTTGTGGGCTGGTCATAGGGGAAACTGAGGTTGAGTTCATGGTGCCTTGGGGGCGGGACAGCTTGGAGCAGGAGCCATGTTCCCAGGACAGCTGGCTCGGCCTGGCCCAGGGTCAGGCGTCCTCAGGGCTATGAGGTCAGCAGCTCTGGGACAATGAGGCTGTGTCTCTGCCCTGGCACACTCGCCCCGTGACCCACACAGACTGACTCCCATGGTGCTCACAGGGAGGACTCAGAGCTGGGGGAGGGGCAGAGTCAGGGGGATGGAATGACACACAGGGAAGGCCAGGTTCAGTAACACAAACCTGCCATCCAAGCACTTACCTGGGAGGCTGAGGCATGGGGATTGCTGTGAGTTCTATGCCATCCAAAGAGAAGGGGGGAGGTCGTGGAAGACTATACCATGAGTTTGACCTGCCCCCTGCCATGGTCTTAAAATGGCCTTGCTCTCAGAAAGGCTGCCATGGTCTACCCCACATCACAGATGAAGAAACTGAGCACGGAGGCCCCAGCTGAGGCAAAGACATGGAGTCACACACTGCGCGGGCCACACTTGGCTGATGTCCTCACAGGACACATATGTCAGGCTCTGTCCCCAACCGGCCGGGCTGGGGAGTGCAGTCAGGCAAGGCCTTGGCCTCGAGCTTCCTCAGCTGCCAAGCTGAGGGCCGGCCTGCCTGGAAGGGAACCAGGCTGCACGGGCGGGCGTGTGAGGTGGGGAGACTCCAGGCACACTGCAGTGCTGGGTCCCTGCTGAGACCGCGGTGTGGGCACCCACGTTTGTCCTCCTCCCTCCCACGGCTCCTCGGAAGGCTCAGTGCCTCAGCTAAGTGCCTACGGTGCCCCACTTTCAGGGACTCACAGTGGGGGCGGGAGCAGGAAGGAGTAGGTCATAAGGGCCCCGGAAACCATAGCAGAAGAAACCACTGAATGTCCCAATGGCCGTGATGCTGCTGCCTGGGGCCCAGTCAAGAGAGTGACCGTCCCTTCCTGTGAGCGCATGAAGCCCTGAAAGAGCTTTCAGAGAGGGTATTGAGGAATGAATAGGAGTTTGCAAGGAACAAACTTTGTTTATTAACAAGCACAGGGCATCGATTATCAATAAGAACAATTTTAAAGATTTTTTTTCTTTTTTTTCTTTTCTTTCTTTTTTTTTGGATTTTGGTTGGTTTTATTTTTTTTTTTTAATTTATTTATTTATTTATTTATTTATTTATTTTTCTGAAACAGGGTTTCTCTGTGTAGCCCTGGCTGTCCTGGAACTCACTCTGTAGACCAGGCTGGCCTCGAACTCAGAAATCCGCGTGCTGGGATTACAGGCGTGCGCCACCACCGCCCGGCTAAGATTTTATTTTTATTTAGTGTGTGTGGTGTTTGCCTGCGTGTATGTCTGTGCCCCACATGTATGCATGGTGGCTGCCAGGAGAGGGCGCCAGGTGCTCTGGAACAGACAATAGTTACAGACACCCCGTGGGTGCTGGGACCTGGGTCTATGGAAGACAGCTGATGTTCTAACTACGGAGCCATCTCTCCAACCCCCATAAAAAGGTTTAGGAAATCACTCAGCCACACTGTTCAAAGGAATTCTATGTCTTTATTTTTAGGTTGTTAAGATGGGCTCTCGTGAGCCAGGCAGTGGTGGCTCGGGAGGCAGAGGCAGGTAGATTTCTGAGTTCAAGGCTAACCTGGTCTACAGAGTGAGTTCCAGGACAGCCAGGGCTACATGGAGAAAAAAGGAAAAAGATAAAAGATAGGGTGTCGTGTACCCCAGGCAGACCTTGAACTCATGACCCTGCTGCCTGACCAGGGCAGGAGAATTGCTCATAAGAGGACAGGAGCTGTCAGGTCCCAGCCCGCACTCTCTGTTCCCTGTTCCTGGTGAACGCTGCATGCAGTCTGGGTTTTTTGCACATGGGTTTTCAGCCTGTGTGTCCTGTAGAATTCGTCACTTTGTTGACATTTGCTTGGCGGACGGGCGGGCAGGCGCTTGGGCGCTTTGGGAAGCCAAGTGGCACTTCCTTGCCCTTGAAAACACATAGCTACCATCTGGCCCTGGGAAGTCCACTTGCAGGTATACATCCAAGAAGACGGAAAACATATGCCAAAAAAGACATTCCTTGGGCTGGAGAGATGGCTCAGTGGTTAAAAGCACTGACTGCCCTTTCAGAGGTTCCATCAATTCCCAGCAACCACATGTTGGCTCACACCCATCTGTTAACAAGATCTGACGCCCTCTTCTGAAGTGTCTACCAAACGATGTGGCCAATGCTACTGGTGGGTAAGCCAGTGGGGAATACTACTCAGCCATAAAAAGGACGGCACACTTGACAACCCGGCAAGGTGGGCGGAGTTTGAAAAAAAAAAAACGTGAAATGGTCAGCTCAGTCAAATCCTAGGAGAGAATATGGAGTTGGGGCTGCCAGGGGCTGGAGCTGGGCACAAGAGAGCTTGCTGGTGAGGATGGGCCCTTTGGGGTGTGTCTTAGGGTTAAGTTGTGGTACTGAAACCCCTTATTTGTCTTGAGATAAGATCTCATGTAGCTCAGGCTAGGCTGCAATTCTCTATGTAGCCAAGGATGACTTACGGAGATCTGCCGCCGCCTCCTCTCGCGCTGGGATGAAGGGTTAGCCCCAGCACGCTGGCTCCACACAGCTTTTTAAACTCCGTGTAGTCGTAGTCGGGCTGGAGAGGGGTCTCAGTGGTAGGGTGACCTAGTGTATGTGAGGCGCCTCGCCCACCAAGGCAGGGACCACGGCACACTGGCCTGGCGTGCATGGAGTCCTGCCCCAGTTCGAGCCCAGCACCAGGTACTTGTGACTTCAGCACTGAGAGGTGGGAGCAGGAAGATCAGAAGTTCAGAATCATAAGCAGCTGGACGAGGGGGCTGCATGCGACACCGTCCAGAAAAAAATCTAAAAATTAATAAAATATTTCAAAAACCCAACATTTTCTTAAAGATAGAGTCGGGGAATGGCTTCAGTTTGGTATCGAGCTGAGCGTCGCGACCGTCTTGCTGTGTGACCTCAGCTGGTTCAGAACCTCTCGGCGCCTCTGCTCGGGCCGGAGGGGCGGGGCCGGCCGGGCGTCAGCTGACCGACTGGACCAATGGTGCTCGGGGGCGGGGACGCGGGACTGGGGTGGGGCCGTGGGCGGGGCAGGTCGCGGGAACACTCAGCGATGGACGAGCCGAGCCTCCTGCGGCGCCGCGGGCTCCAGGTGAGGCAGGGTGCGGGTGGGAGCGCGGACGGAGCCTTCCGGGCTGGGAAACTGAGGCAGGGAGTGAGGAAGTGGGCAAGCGTCAGATTGCGCCCTCTGCTCACCTGCTGTCCAGAACGGCTTGCTACAGGGGAAAGGAGGTGATCTGTTAGAGGGGGAAAACTGGAAACTGAGGCTGGGCTCTGGCACGGGGAGAAGGAACTCCAGGGTTCCCGCACCACACCAGCCGCAGGGCACGGGGCTCCAGCGTGTGCAGCCGCTGAGGTGGACTCCGGGCACAACCCAGCCGCCTGCCAGGGTCGCTCCTAGCGGCTAGTCCCCTGTCTCCGGTTCTCTCGCCTAAGGAAGCCACCACAGCGACTGCCCGGCTGAGACTCCAACTCTGCGGCAACACAGAGCTATGTGACCACGAAAGATCTGCAGGGTGTGTGGTAGTGGTGGCTTCTCCGTGCCTCAGTTTCTCGATTTAGCGTTGCGCCTCTGGGAAGTAAGAAAGTGGGCGTAGGGAGATCAAAAATGCAAGTCCAACTCTGGAGGCGACGCCTCTGGTTCCTCTGCATCTCAGTTTCCCCATCTGTAGCCTCTGCAAAACTCAGAGAGGTTTGCCTGCTCCGCCGTGAGCCCGGGACCGCACACCTGGGGGTCCAGCAGCCTCGCGGTGGGTGGGGTCTCGTGGCTACGCCCGCCCTGCATCCCGTGAGCAAAACCTCAGCGGGCTTAGAGCTAACGGCGCGGGTGGCGGCGGCCGCGGGAGGCGGGCACAGAGCAGAGGAATTTGGGGAAGTGAAGATTAAGTAAAGCTGTTTAGACAGGGGTAATGGGGCGGGTCCCCTCTCCTCGAAGCCCCGGAGCGGAGACCCCGCGGGAAGGCGGGAGTGGGGGCGGGGCTGGTGCGCGGCGGGTGTCGCCGGGGCCCCAGTTAGATGTGAGCCCGCCCTCGGCCTCTTAAAATAGAGACACCGCCTCCGGGTGAGTGAATGGGGGCGCAGCTGACGTCAACAAGTGGGACCTGTTCCACAGGGGTGGTAAATATTTTCAGATGACAGGTCCCACGCTACACACGGGGAAACTGAGTCCCGGAGAAGTATAGCGGTTCTCAGGCTCAAGCGGCCCGTAGGTTGACTGCAGGAAGTGGAGGGGTGAGCAGGGAGGACCAGAGTTGGGGCTCAGCAAGTGCAAAGGCCCGGAGGCCATGGCTGAGTGTTGTTTGTAAGGGGAACTAAAGCCTGTAGCCAGATGCGGATGCTCGCATCTGTAATCCCCGCACTTGGGCGCCAGAGGCAGGAGGGTCCAGGAGTTCGAAGCCAGTATAGGTTCTGTAAGACTCGTCTTGAAAACCCCAAACAACAAAACCATCCAGGAAAATATTTTTTTCAGTTGGAGCTAGGTGCAAAAGATAAGGAGCTTTTTAAAAAGCTAAATTTTAGCCGGGTGGTGGTGGCGCACGCCTGTAATCCCAGCACTTAGGAGGCAGAAGCAGGCAGATGTCTGAGTTCGAGGCCAGCCTGGTCTACAGAGTGAGTTCCAGGACAGCCAGGGCTACACAGAGAAACCCTGTCTTGAAAACACCAAATCCAAAAAAAAAAAAAAGCAGCTAAGTTTTGGGGACTAGCGAGAAGGCTCCAAGGGTAAAGGCATCGCCCTTGTCTCACAACCTGAGTTTAAGCCCCCGGAAGAAACATGGTAGAGGGAGAGAGTTGATTTCCACAATTTGCCCTCTGAGATGCACACATGCGCTGAGGCACGTGGGCACACACATATAGGAAATAAACACACAAGTAAATGAAAAGACAAAATAAGCAGGGCCGTGGTGGTGCATGCTTTTAATGCCAGCACTCAGAGGCAGAGGCAGTAGATCTCCTGAGTTCGAGGCCAGCCAGGGCTACACAGAAAAGCCCTGTCTCGGGGGAAAAAAAACCAAATCCAAAAAACAAAACAAAAGTTTGCCCAAGGCACGCTTTTTGAGCTATCTCTGACATGCTTAACAGGTTAGATCCTCAGCCAATCAAAGGGCAGGCTACCTGTGACAGCCAATCGGAGTGCTTGGAGGCTGATGCAGGAGGTCTAGACCTAAATGCTGGAGGCAGCATTTCTGGTAGCCAAGGTTGGCCTCAAACTCCTAACCATCTTGTCTCCTCCTGAGCAGCATGAGTCCAGGCTGCTGGCCCAGGGGATGGGGCCCCAGGCTGTGTGGCCGCAGCTGCCACCAACTTGAGATCAGAGTCATTGTGCAGGTCAGGCCAGCCCAGCCCACTTCAGCCCAGGGCAGCTGGAAGGCGGGCAGTACTGTCCCATGCTTTGGAATGGTCCATTTGGGAATGAGAACTACACACACACACACACACATACACACACAACACACACCCCACATACACCACATACACAACACATATACACACACAACACATATATACACACAACACACATACACACACAACACACACACATACACACATATGTACAACACACACAGACACCACACACACAACACACACACATACATCACACACAGACACCACACACACAACACACACATACAACACACACAAACATCACACACACAGCACACACACACAACACACACTCACACAACAGACACAACACACACAGAGACACACACACAACATGCACACACACAACACACACACACAACACACACACAACACACACACACGCACACACACAACATACACGCACGCACACACACAACACACACTCACACAACACACACAACACACACACAGACACACACACACACGCATGCTCATACACACACACACACACACACACGCACGCTCATACACACACACACACACACACACACGCACGCACGTACCTAGGTATATTTAGCCACCTCCTCCAGGAAACCCTGGAGTTCGACTTTTGTTAACAGCGATGGTGTATACCTATCGTCACAGGAGTTGGGAATCTGAGGCAGGAGGATTGCTTCAAGTTCTGAGGCCTGTTGGGGTTTCTGAGTAAGTTTGTGTTTAAAGAACAAAAGCCAAATTCCCATTATGCAGATGCCCTCGGAGGGTAGACTGCAGGGCGGACCCCCAGCCCCGGCCCACACAGCCGCAGTTGGAATCACCGAGTCGTCCCAGTCAGCCCTGCCGTGCCAGCGTGTACACCGCGGGCTCCTGAGCCTGGGGGCCACACGTCCCCCGGAGCGCGGCTCCGTCCTGACGTCCAGTCCTCCAAACTGCGTGATCTGTAGGCTGGCGGTGACTCCTGGCCACAGCACCCACCCCTGAGCGATCCCTAAACACAACATTTAAAGGGCGGCTGCAGCGGCTCAGTGGGCAGAGCACGGGGTGGTCACGCCGGCCTCGCTGGCCTGGGCTCCGCCCCCAGCTCCGCTAAGCCGCCATCAGTCTAGCATTCCGAAGTGAAGACAGGGAGGGTCAGGAGTTCAAGGTGAGGCTGGGCCTAGGGAGGGAGGGAAGAGACAGAGACACAGACTCAGCCTCAACAACAACAACATAGTCCCAGACGGCCATGCCCTGTGATCGCAGCCCTCTGCAGCTGAGCCCGGAGGATGGAGTTCCAGGCCACAGGATGCGCTTCAGAGAGAAGCCCTAAGAAAAATAAATAACAGCCAGTAGCTTGGGCGTCCGTGTAGGAGTCGTCACAGGAGCAGCTGTAGAGGAGGCCGCGGAAGCAGATGGCGCGGGGGACGTCGCGGGCCCACTTCCGGGGAGCTTTCCGGGCCTGGCACCCCACCCCCACCCCCAGCCCCCACTCCCCGCCACCTCGAGTCCTTTTGTATCTTGGGAACTAACAGAATTTAAACGTCTAGTTGCCTGCACTGGGCCTTATGGAACCTGCTTTTTTGAGTTAACTCAGGCACAGAGAGGTTAGGCCAGTTGGCAGACGCCACACAGCAGGACCTTCAGATCCCTAGAAAACAGCCCGGATGGTGGGATCCCAG
Source organism: Apodemus sylvaticus (assembly GCF_947179515.1). Lineage (NCBI taxonomy): Eukaryota > Metazoa > Chordata > Mammalia > Rodentia > Muridae > Apodemus > Apodemus sylvaticus. Next base: position 70,563,183 of record NC_067489.1, read on the forward strand.
GCTGAAACCTCCTCGAGTTCAAATTCTGTTTCTTTTTTGGCTTGGTAATCGGGGAAGCGGGTGTAAAAAACCCGCCCCCATGAGTGGATGAGGCTGAGGGGAGACCCTCGGGGAAATCCGAGCACAGCAGGGGCCCACCTCTACCCCTTTGTCAGCCAAGTGGTCCAGGGCCTGGCGGTTTCGTTCCCCTCCGATTGGCTGTGGGGACGGATGACGCCACTGGTTGCCATGACAGACACCCGCCTAGGGATGTGGGTAGTCTGGGACCCACCATTGTAAAAATAGTCCACGTCCCCAAAGTGGCCACCCCAATGAGTGTGTCTGAGCTGGGGGAGTCTGGAGCGTCCATTCCCCACTCTCCCGCTGTCTCTGTGCCTCAGTTTCCAAGCCTGTACAGCCGATCCTGAGTCGCTGAGACACAACGCGGTCCGTTTCTATTTCATTTGCTGCTGGGCTGAACAGTAGGCACCACAGCAGCGGGAAGGAACGAGCCCTGGCCGTTGGCACGGCTTTCTCGGAATTAAAAGGCTCCTTGAAGGAGCAGGTGGCAGGGCAAGCAGGTCAGCTGCAGCTGAGAAGCTGAGGCAGGAGAATCACTATGAGTTTCAGGCCGCCCTGGGCTGCATAGAGAGAGCGTGTCTCTCATGTTTGGGACGTGGCACAGTCAGTCAAGCTGCCTGCCCGGAGGCAGCTGTCTTCCCCTGGGGTCCACACTGAAAGAGACGCACGCACGTTGTCCCGTGCGCCATGACACGGTTGTGTGTGCACACGCAAGCACACAGACACAACATGAGCGTCCCCTAACCATGTGGTCAGAAGGGACAGGGACGTGGAGCCCAAGACTGGGCCTTCTTTCTCCTTATACACGGGACAGGCAGCTAGAGTTGGCACACACCAACTTTTTTGAGTTCTCAAAGGGTAAATCTAAGAGTGTCCCCACCCTGGACCAGAACCCACAACTTTATAGGCTCCGGGGATCTGGAGAAGTAAATTGGGGTGCTGAGGTGACAGGTGTGTCCCACTAGCACAGAATGTGTGTGTTTGTTGTACATTATTATTGCTTGATACAAGGCTCCCTCCCTGGCCCAGGCCGGAATGAAAATGTTCTTGTCTCCCTCCGCCAGGGCCGAGAGCCACTGTGCCCGCCTTTGTTTCTTCTTTTCCTTCCATTATTTTACATTTGTTCATTAATCTTGTGTGTGAGCACACACCCTTGGCCATTCCCTCATTCCAACATGAGAGTCCTGGGGACCGAACTCAGGTGGTCAGCTTTAGCAGCAAGCCCCCCTTCCCACTTAGCCGCAGTGATATATGTGTTCACACCCCCTCCCCAGCAGCAGGGTCAGAAGAACACGGATCAAGCTACGGAGCCTCACAGAGGCTGCAGTGGGCGCAAGGACCCTAAGTGGGGGGCGTAAGCAGACAGAGGCCTCGGCTGGGTCGGGAGGCTGATGCTGGGGTGCGGTGGGCGGAGCACTTCCTAGGTTGACCCTACTCTCTGTCTCTTCTTTCAGAAGGAGCTGAGTCTTCCACGACGGGGGCGTGGGTGAGTAATCTATTCCATGATTAACACCACAGCATCGCCTTCCCTCTTCCCTTCGTGTCTTCCATTGGGGCAGGATAGCTCAAACCCAGAACTCAGCAGCCTGCTCTGGAGGTCCCCGTCTCTCGGCCTCGCAAGGCTGCTGTCAGGGGTCCTCTGAACCCAAACTCTGATCTTCAGCACGAGCAAACTCACTTTAACCACTGAGCCTCTCCCCCATCTCCCTTCCTCTCCCCACCCCGCACCCCGCAAGAACACTTCCTGGGGCTGGAAAGATGGCTCAGCAGTTAAAGGCACTGGCTGCTCTTCCAGAGGTCCTGAGTTCAACTCCCAACAACCACAAAGTGGCTTACAACCATTGTAATGGAATCTGATGCCCTCTTCTGGTGTGTCTGGAGACAGCGACAATCTTCAAACACATATAAATAAATAAATCTTAAAAATACAAACCAAGCCGGGCGGTGGTGGCACATGCCCTTAATCCCAGCACTTGGGAGGCAGAGGCAGGCAGATTTCTGAGTTCGAGGCCAGCCTGGTCTACAGAGTGAGTTCTAGAACAGCCAGGGCTACACAGAGAAACCCTGTCTCGGAAAAAAATAAATAACAAACAAACAAACAAACAAAAAATACAAACCAAAACAAAATAACACTTCCCATCTTGGGATTTGGCCAAAGCAGAGTTTGGCATCTCAGTGATCCCAGCAGCACCCAGGAAGCTGAGGTAGTGTGATAGTTCCAAGCCAGCCTGGGCTACATAAGATCCTGACACACACACACACACACACACACACACACACACACACACGCACACGCACACGCATGCACATGCACACACACATGCACGCACATACACATGCATGCACACAGACACACAAGCACACACACACACACACATGCACACGCACGCGCATGCACATGCACACACACATGCACGCACATACACACACGCACACACACATGCACGCACACAGACACACAAGCACACACACACACACACACACACACGCATGCACACGCACGCGCATGCACATGCACACACACATGCACGCACACAGACACACACATAGACACGCACGCACACACACAAAGCCTATATCTGGGGACGTGACTCCAGTGTAGAAGACTTGCTCAAATATTTGCGGGCCATAGGCTTGAGAGGTGGCGCAGTGGGCTCCGGATGCATAGGCAGCCCCAAAAGTTATGTGTGCAGGGACAGACCTCTTTCACTAAATAAATAAATGTAGAAAAAGATTTGACTCTCAGCACTGGGGAGGGGGGTGGTTATGAAATATTAACTTCTAACCCAAGTACATTGGAATGGGCTTGCATGACAGAGACTCGCTTCCTTTCGGCGCCCGCCAACAGAATCCGTAATGCTGCCATCATCTGGGGAGCTCTGGAGCTCAAAGAACATTTTGTTCGGTGCGTCCCGGGTTTACAGATGGATAAACAAAGACTGGGGGAGGGGTTCACCTCCTGTTCGCTCCAGAGAGCAAATAATCTCGGACGCCCCATCTTTGAAAGTTGCGCATGCCCAGTTGGAGACTGACAGCTGGGTATTTTTTGAACACCTACGAAGTGTTAGGCCCTGCCCACAGGACAAACAGGGGAAAGAGATGGTTGAACCCCTCTGGCGCCCCGGTTCTTAGTGGGGGGGGGGGTTGCGGACACAAACATGAAAAGTGTGTGCTTACGGGAAATTAAGTGAAAAGAGACAGGCGCCGGATCATTTGGAGGAGATGAGGTTTGGTTTTGGAGAGGATCAGCGGCGGGCAGGGCAGGAGGAGGCCGGACGGGCGGCAGATGTGTGGACAATTCCAGACAGGGGGACCACGAGTGGAACCCGCTTTGTCAGTTGAAGGGGGACTGAGGAAGAAATGCAGGTTCTGAGAACTGGGTCTCAGTTGCCCCAAAGTCATGTGCACTACGGCTGGGGCGGGGCCGGACCTTGTCCTGGGTGCGCTGTTGTGAGGGATCGGGGGCAGGTGGAGCACAGTGCACCGACCTCGAGGGTAAAGTCAGGGCCAGAGTCGCCCGGGAGCTGCCAGCTCTGCCACCCGTGCTGTACGTGACTCGATCGCGGGCTGTCAGGGACCAGATCTGTGGGGGCGCGACGATGGGAGGGGACACCGCAATGCGATCTCGGGTGGGAGATCCTGGTCTACAGAACCCAAGTCTCCTTCCCTTCCGGCGCATGGCTGGGCGGCTGAGTGTCTAGGAAACTGGTCAAAGGGCCATATGGCAGAACCCAGGGATCGCGCGCAGGTCTCTATTCCGAGCACGCGCTCTCTCCGGAGCTGGGCGCTCAGCCCCGCCCCACCGCTAGGCTCCGCCTCTTTCCCCGCCCTCCACGACAGTTCTTAAGTGGTACCGCCCACAGACAGGCCCACGAGCCAGTCTAGAGTCCACACACACTCAGCAGCCCCGCCCACAACCTCACACCCGCGCGACTGGGGTCCTGCAAATTGCTTCCAAACGCCCAGCCCATAGTATACTTTTGAGGCCCAACCCCCTCAGCCGCATCCGGCTGTGTATACTAGGCCCCGCCCTCTCCAGAGACTCCTCCCTCCCCAACCCCCTCCCTTCTTCCCATAGCTCCGCCTCTCATTCTATAACCTAGTCTACACACCGGAATCCACGCCTACTTTCTTACTCAGGACCTCCCCAGAAGCCCGCCTCCTCACCCTCAGCGCCTTGTAACTCCGCTCACACCTCATAGCCCCTCCTGAACCTTGTAGCGCCGCCCCATCATCCTTTAGTCCTGCCTGGCATCTTGGCACTACTGCCTATCGTCCTGCCCCTCGGTCCACCGTCTGTCCGGCTCCTGGCCCCGCCCCGTGACCCGTAGCCCCGCCCCGAGCCCCGCCCCCGCCAGCCTCTGGTGCGCGCGTCCCTCTGTCCAGAGTCCCAGCGCGTCTGCTCACGCCCGGTGCCACCGAGCGTCGGTTCCCGCGCCGCCGCCATGAAGTCCCGCAGGGAGAAATTACTGATCCCCGCGCTGACGCTCGAGTGAGTACGGAGGCCCGAGCATCGCGGTGCGACCCCTGGGAATCCGCGGGGGTCACGTCGGGTCGCTGCGGGGTCACCGCTCGCCTCTGTCTTGCAGTCTGTCGCCTAGCAGCCAGAGCCCATGCCTGTTGAGCCCCGGCAGCCCGTGCAGCCCGTGCAGCCCATCTCTGGGCCTGCAACACTGGAGGTGAGTGGCGCCGCCCTGCACGCGCACCCTCCACCCGGGCCTTTCACACTCCCTGGCCGCCCCAGGCCTCAGTGTCACCCACCGCCTCCTTGGCTTCGCAACCCGCGGGAACAACCCAGCTGCTGGCTGGAGCTGGACAGGTGTCCCAGGCCAGGTCAGAAGTTGAGCCCAAGGACTTCTTGAGACAGGTGCTGGATTCCCAGGGCCCTGTTGGTTGGTGACCTCGGGAACCTGCCAGAAACTCTCCCTGTGGTCACACACAAACCCAATGGGCTGCACCAGACCGGAAATAGCCACTTCTGCTCTGATCATATTTCCTACTCAGGGAACTGAGGCTCTGAGACAGGCCTGTTATGATTCCCTAAGTCTGGGGGCCAGTTCGGCCGCCACACCCTCCTGAGAGTCAGCACCACCCTCTGTACCTTGGGGGCAGGTATCAGGGTGAAAGCCAAGTCTTGGCTTACCTGGGAGCCATTTACACCTTAGTATGAATGAGGTGCTGGGCACATCCCATAGACTTTGAATGGGGAAGACCACATACTATGGAATCCACACCTAATTCCAACTGGGTCACCTCCACCCACTCACTCAGCAAACGCTGACTAGGCACCTAACCAGTCCGTAGTTGTGAGCAAGAATGGCGGGGATCTCCCACCATGGGTCCTCAGTTGTCTGCAGGAGGTGACCAGTGAAGCAAATGAGCGACTCTGTTCAAATGCTGATACCTTGGGGAAGCTTATCGGAGCCATGGTCAGAGCTAGGTGAAGGGTAGCACCGGGCAGCTAGGACTGAGTGTGCAAAGGTCCTGCGGCAACCTTTTGAGGGGAATACGGTCTTGTAGTGACTGGGACATCTGGGGAAAGCTGGTCTGTCTGGAACTGGTTGCCACTGGAGGAAGGCGCTGCTGTTGCCACACTTCCTTGGGCGTGGGTGGAGAAGACCCAGGGCATCCTAGGGGACTATGTGAGGTCAGATACGTCTCTAAGTCCTTGTTCCCAACCCAGGGGAGGGCAGGTGAGCGGAAAGGGAGAGGCCCTGAAGTGGGGTTGCATGTGACCGAACAGGTTATACCTAGAGGAAATGGAGCCCAGCCTGCCGGGCAGCCACAGTCACCACCACAGGGGAGCAGAGCCACCTTGCCTGCAGCCACGCAGCCTGGAGCCTCACATTCATTCCGTGCTGGGACAGAGTGAATGTGATTTGTCTCGCAGCCGTTTGTACCTCAGTATGAAGGAGCTCCTCTGATCCGCACATGATCAGAAAAGAGGTCCTGTGTGTCCCATAATCCTTATGGTCCCAGATCTTGTGTAACCCACCTGCCTTTCCCCATCTGTCCCCACGCGTCACTCTGGATGGCAAGCAGTGTCTGTGCAACGAGTGCGCCCTGCCGAGTGAGAGAGAGCATCTCTCTGTGCCATTATGGGGTATTTATTTCCTTCACAACTTTGAGAGGCCCTAAAAGGCTTGTCCTGAATCTCTGCTCACAGTGTGTGCTCAGGGCAGGGCCCAGTATGCAGCAGGTGCTTATTTGATGCTCTGGCATAGATGAATAGAAAGCAAGTAGAGGGGCTCTGTTGTCCTTTAGGGTCAAAGGTTATCTCGACTTGGGCCTACAGGCCACAAACTGCCCAGGGCCTTGGAGTCCAGGCACAGAGGGAATGTAGATTTACCTGGGGTGTGCAGGGTATGGGGGCTGGGGACAGTGGTCCAGCCGTTTGGAATTGTGGGAAGAACTGACAGGATGGCTTGGCCAGATTAAGACTCACCCAAGGCTTTGCCATTTAAGCAACCCCAGAGAGACAAAGCAATGTCTCCAGAGCCAGTCGCAGGTGACTTATGACCCCTGCCCCAAGAGGGTTTCATGTAGAAGCCCTCTGCAGAGAGCACTGTGTGCTCAGAGGGCAAGAACTCTGCATAGCCCAGTTCTTCAGAGCAGGAGACAGGCCAGCTGGGGTGCTAGGGCGTGGTCTGTGGTTGGGGATAAGCAAACAGCCTGTGTATCAGGTGTGTGGTGGAGGTGTGCTCCCAGGCACAGCAGTGGTAGGTGGCTCTTCCTGGAGGGCTCCATCGCCATGTCAGGCGGCTTTGAGCCTTCAGTCAGGACTCAGACCTGACACAAGTGTCCATCGCGATCCTTTGTCACACGGGGCCGGTCCTTGGGACTCAGAATATGGGCTCTAGCCCTCTCATTTTCTCCAGGTCTTAGCATGACATGGTCCTTTCTCAGAGTTTGCTCCCGTGTGCCCCCAGCTCCTCACTGGAGGCTTCGTCCTCTACGCCAGCTTCTCAATGGTCTGTCTTTGGTTTCCAGGACAGGCGTGTGGGGAGCTCTGACGTCACCATGGCTCCCTGTCGCACTGTCAGTGAGCCCCAGTCCTTACTGCAGCTGTGTGGACAGCTCAGTGAGCACCGCCTCCCCCTCTGTGACTCCCTGTCCCCATGCCGGCTGAGTCTCTTCTTTCACAGGGTCAAAGTTATTATGTTGCCTGCCTGCCTGCCTGCCTGCCTTCTTTCCTATTTCTTGAGAGAGAAATAGCGTCCAACCTAGCCTTAAATTCCCAGATGTACCCCTCAAGTCCTGTGACAACAGGTGTGTGTCACCACTTCCGAGTGTGGCGAGGGCTGGGGTGGAGCCCTCCGTGCCAGGCAAGAGTTCTGCAGCTGAGCTTGAGATTACTCTTTGACATTCTTCACCTGCCTCCTTATCTGAGATCAAGGATTACCACCCTCGAAGTCACCCCTAGATGTCCCAGGGGCAGGGAAACTGTAAGTGTTCAATAAATGTTTATCAAGTGAATAAATGACTGGATATGGGTTTGTGCTCCAGCCAGCAGCATAGGAGACGCCTGATGTGGCAAAGAGCCTGGAGGAAACGTGGCAAAGTCTTGGGGTGACTTGAGAAGGATGGGTTGGGGAAACCCTGGGCGCCTGGGCCTCAGTTTCCTCAGCTATCTTCTTGTACCAAATATGGGGTCTTCATATCTTCAGATCTGATCAAGATCTTAATCAAGATCAGATCTGATCAAGGCTCTGATCTGATGTGTCCAAAGGTCCAGACAGCCAGGTGCTGTTAGAATGACTCCCACTGGCTACCTAAGACCTAGGGGAGAAGGATTCCTTTGCTTTGTTAGTGTAGGTGACTTATCGCCTTTGGTAATGGCTTTCGTGGCCGTGCACGCTGCGTTCATCGCAGGCATTATACAGATTGGAAGGAAAGGAGCAGAGCCAGGCAGGGTTGACACCTCTTACTGAGAGGACTGACGGGTTACAGCCTGCTTTAGTAACGCCAAAGCCCCACCCTGCTGCGGGCCCTAGCAACTCCCCGCCTCTGCTGATAAGGCCAAAGCAATGTCCCACCCGCTTGATGTGGCCCTAGCGACGCCCCACCCTCACCACGCAGAGCCCTAGCAACGGCCAGGTAACCCCGCCTCCCAAAGCTCAGAACCCTAGCAAAGCCCTGCCTGAGCAGCTGAGGTCCTTAGCAACGCCCCGCCCTCGTCCCAGGGTGCCTCTCCCGGTGCTTTGAGCGCTAGCAACATCCTGCCTGTGTTGCTGAGTTCCAGAGGAACGCCCCGCCCTCGCTACTCAGAGCCCTAGCAACGGCCAGGTAATCCCGCCCCCTATGCTCAGAGCCCTAGCAAAGCCCTGCCTGTGCTGCTAGCGGACTTAGCAACGCTCAAGTCCGTCCCAGAGCCCTAGCAACGTCCACTACGCCGCGCCCCGCTGCTCGGAGCCCTAGCAACGCCTCGCGCTGTCCCTCAAGGCCCTGGCAACGCTGGGTACCGACAAGCGGGTTCTAACCGCGCTCCATCCCAGCGCTTCCGTCAGAACTGTAGCAACAAAAGCTCCTTAGTTGGGGACCCTAGCAACGCCCCGCCTAGCGCTGTAACAACGCCTCGCCCCCTTTCCTCCTCCATCACGACGCCACGCCCCCTCAGGCTCCACCCCATGATTGGGCGGGGCTCCCAGCCGTGCTTCCTCCTTGCTACCGCGCGCGCTCCTTGTTGCTTGCGACTAGTGGGCCGCTCCACCGGGCTCAGGCCGAATCCGGCCGATCTGGCCGAGTCCCCGGCAGGCGGAGGGCGGCAGCATGTCGGACCCCAGCTACTGGACCGCGGTGGCGGCCCCCGGACACCGCAGCCGCCTAGCCAAGGGTGCGCTGCTACAGCGTTCCAAAAGGTAGGGGCAGCTGGGGGCGCAGGGTCTAGCTGTGGACGCCCGGTATTTGAACTCGGGATTCGGCCGAGCCTTGCAAAGCGAGGAATGTGGGAAGAATGAATAAGTCTGTCCTGGACACTCAGCGGAAATGTTGGCGCAGATGCAAATACTCATGGCCCAGGCTGACGAGTGGGTGGCAGGTCTGTAGCCAAGGCATACCTGGCTTCTCCTCGGCCTAGGTCCTCCTCTGCAAGGCACAAAGGCCAAGAGAGGTGGTGCCTAAACTGTCGACCTTGGTTCTAATTGTAGGATAGCTTTTTACCGTGCTGTGTGACCCCAGGCAGTTCCTCAACCTCTCTGTGCTTGGGTTTCTTCTGTATTTAGGTTTGCATAGTTGGGCAAAATCTGGGTTGCAAGGACCCTGAGTGCTCAGTCCAAAGCTTCGATTGGGCGTTGAGATAGCGCGGTGTGTCACATGGCTTACTAGTCTTTTAGAGCAAGGAACAGTGTACGCAGTTGGCATTTAATGTGTGCTCAAGAGGGGTGAGCCAGGTTCTCTGAGGTGCCCAATATGGTTGTTTTCAAGGTCTTGCCTATAAGCATAAGGGAACGGAGCCATCCTGGCTCATTGGCTACCGGTGCAGGACTCCGGGGCAGCCCGGGCAGGGAGAGGATGTGGCTGCCAGTGTGTGTCGTGTGCAAGGGGGGGGGGGCGACAGGAAGTCCTGCAGGGCCCTTTGGGTTCCGCTTCTGCACCCACACCTCAGCCTAGGGGGCAACCCTTCCCACTCCAGGTAACTGTAGCCCCGATTTCCCCGTGTGGAGAGCAGGCGGTTGGTGGGTTTGTACTGTGTCCACACCTGTGGCTTAGCTGACTCTGGGGGCGTGGCCCCCCACGGTCAGCTTCACAGGGTGTGTTGATTTGTGCATCTTCTGGCTGTCCTGATGGGGAAAACAAAGGCCCCTGCAGCAGCAGACAGGCTAGGCCCCGCTTCCTACCGCACTCCTGCCTGTGCCCTCTGCTGCCTGCGATGCCTCCTGTCTCACCTGCAAACTGTGCCCCTCTATCGCCCAGAACCCTCCCTGCCTCCCGAGCGCCCCGCCTGTGAGCGCCCCGCCTGTCGCTCCCTCCTTGACACTTCTGCAGAGTGGCGTTGGTGGAGGCTGTGTGGGCTGCTCTCCTTAACTTCAGTCAGAGCCGCCGTTGCTGGGTGACTGTAGGGAGCTGGGGAGGAGGGCAGGATCCCAGTGACTTCAACTCTGCCAAGCTCGGAGTCTGGTGGGCAGAGGGGCCAGAGACCTGGGCTGGGGGACCGGGCAGGCGGCCAACAGGGGCATGGCTTTGTATGGAGCCCTCTCCGGCCCCCAATGCAGAGACTTTGGGTTAAAGGGTGTGATACCACAGGGGGAAGCATTAGCGCTTTGGCAGGATCTAGGGACGGTCCCCAGCTTCGGGGACAGGGAGGGAGAGTGGAGTTGGCTCCTGGGTATCTCCTGCCTCCACCAGACATCTGGGCATGCCTGGCTGGCATCATGGATGCCATGATGGATGAAGGGTCAGGGGCGGGAAAGGAAGAAGTCAGTATGTCCATGTCACCTGCCTGCCTGCCTGTGACACCAGATGGGCTTTCTCCCGCGTGTTGCCTCACCGGTGGTGAGGAGCATGGAAAGGGGACTTTGAAACGGGTTGTGTCCCATGCGCCATCTGAGGGGATCAGGCCCAAGGCCAGCCTGTGCTATATGAGACTGTTTCTTTTTCTTTTTCCTTTTTGTTTTTTCGAGACAGGGTTTCTCTGTGTAGCCCTGGCTATCCTGGAACTCACTCTGTAGACCAGGCTGACCTCGAACCTCAGAAATCCGCCTGCCTCTGCTTCCCAAGTGCTGGGATTAAAGGCGTGCACCACCTCCGCCTGAGACTGTTTCAAGAATAACTAGATACATTTGGGCTGGGTGTGGTGGCACATGCCTTTAATCCTTTTGAAGCTGAGGCAGGTTCTGTGAGTTCAAGGCCAGATAGCCTTGGGCTATACAGAGAAACCTTGTCTCGATTAAAAAAAAAAAAGGTATATTTGCCTAGGGGTGACTTCCAATGGGCCTCAGAAACCCCTTAAAGGGACCCACCACAGGGACTCGTGGTTGGTCTGTCCCTGTCCCTCAGGTTTGCTAACACTGCTGTCCCCCCACAGCTGCCGCAGTGGCAACCGTAAGAGCCTCGTGGTTGGGACGCCCTCCCCGACTCTCTCCAGGCCTCTGTCACCTCTCTCTGTCCCGACTGGTGAGCAGGGAGATCCAGGTGGGTGGCTGGGTCCTGATGCCACCCTGAAGTGACAGTTTTCCCACCTCCCCTCAGCAGGTAACAGCCCCCTGGACAGTCCTCGCAACTTCTCCGCTGCAGCCGCCATCAATTTCCCCTTCGCGCGGAGGTGAGTGTCCTGCCCTGGACTCGCCACGCCCAGGGCCACACCTGCCTGCCCCTCATTGATTTTTGTCCCTCTCTTGGCCCCTTCCTGCCCTGGTGTCTGGTGGTGGTCTCTCCTGCGGCTTCCTCCTCCACAGCCACCTCGCCCACGGTGACAGGTAATTGAGAGTTCTGGGAAGGAAGAGGAGGCTGTAGCCTGACTACATCAGTAACTCACTAACAGACGCATTAGTTCACTAACTGAGAACTGACGGTGCCCAGGGCCTTCAATTCCACCAAGGATTGAGCGGCTAAGGCTGTGTGTGCCTGGGCACGGGGTGAAGCCAGCTCCGTTGGTGGATCCCTGAGTTGTTTGTGGTCTGGCTTGCTCTGCACCTTATCAGGGAGGGCTTCCTGGAGGTAATGGACCTGGCCGCCTAGAGGGTCCTTGATCCAGAGTGGGAATCCGCCAGCACAGCTTGCTAGAGGCCCTAGCAGCACAGGGTCAGGCTGTCTCCCATCTGTCCCTGTCCCCCTCCAGGGCTGACGGCAGAAGATGGTCGCTCGCTTCCCTCCCATCCTCGGGCTATGGGACCAACACTCCCAGCTCCACCGTGTCGGTACTGACCGCTGCCTGGGCAGGTGGAACGGGGTGGGGTGGATTGGAACGGACACGCCCTGCTGTGGTTTGTGGGGCTCGACCCTAGGCTGGGAGGGCTTGCAGCGCCTGTGGGATGCCGGGTGCTGGGCCTGGGCTGTGACCCGACCTTCTCCTTGTCGCAGTCAAGCTCGTCCTCCCGGGAACGGCTACACCAGCTCCCCTTCCAACCCACGGCGGACGAGCTGCGCTTCCTGTCCAAACACTTCCGCAGCTCAGAAAGTGTGGTGGACGAGGACGGAGGCCGCTCCCCGCGCCTGCGCCCACGCTCGCGCAGCCTCAGGTAGACTTGGGCTGGGACCTCTCCACCTGACAAGGGCCTCCTGTGTGCCCCTCGCTCTCCTGTGTGACCCTACTCTGTCACCCCTTCAGCCCTGGACGCACATCAGGAACCTTTGACAACGAGATAGTGCTGATGAACCAGGTGTACCGGGAGCGCTTCCCCAAGGTATGCTGCAGACCCCTCTACCCTGCGGCCCCACCCTCGGCTAGCATGGTCTACTTCCCAGGCTCTGCACCCTGTCACTCACCAGAACCCTGCCCACCACTAAGGCTCTGCTCCCTGCCAGTCACCAGCGTCAGACCCTCTGCTGAGGTCGCCCAGCTCTGGTCATTGCTGTCAGCCCCACCTCTGTATCAGTTATCCCTGTCCCATCCTCTATTCCTGTCACCCCCTCTGCCTGTCCTGTGACTATAGCCCGGCCCCCGACTGAACCGCCTTCTCTCAGACCCCAGCCTGGCCCGTCCTGTCCTCTGATCCACTTCTGTCATTACTCGCGCCCCCCCCCCCACCCCCGTCCACTGACCTCTGCTCTCCCCGCGCAGGCCACGGCGCAGATGGAGGGCCGGCTGCAGGACTTCCTGGCAGCATTTGCCCCTAGCGACCGCCTGGCACTGGCCGATGGGGTCCTGGGCTTCATCCACCACCAGATCGTGGAGCTGGCACGGGACTGCCTGGCCAAGTCGGGCGAGGCTCTGGTCACGTCCCGCTACTTCCTGGAGATGCAGGACAAGCTGGAGAGGCTGCTGCAGGATGTACGAGGGGTGGGGTCTGTGAGGGGTGGGGTCAGGGGAGCCTAGGCTGGCCCCTATCGGGTGGGCGTGGCCTCCGCTGGCCAGTCTCGGCAGGTGTACTTGCCTCCAGGCTCACGCGCGGTCAGACAGCGCCGAGGTGGGCTTCATAGTGCAGCTGGTCCGCAAGCTGCTCATCATCATCTCCCGGCCAGCGCGGCTGCTCGAGTGCTTGGTAAGCCGCAGGCGGGGGGCCTAGGGGCCTGGGGGCCAGGGAGCCAGGCCAGGGCTGCAGGCTCACGGCCTCTCCTGCGCAGGAGTTCGACCCTGAAGAATTCTACCATCTACTGGAGGCCGCAGAAGGCCAGGCCCGCGAGGACCAGGGCGTGAAGACCGATCTGCCCCGCTACATCATCCGCCAACTGGGCCTTGCCAAGGACCCCCTGGAAGGTGAGGGCACCCGGTTAGGGAGGATCTGCATTGGAACCCGGGCTCCCTGTGTTTCCTGGTCCCAACCCCGCGCTGCCGCTTTAAGACAGTGACCCCTGCCACGTGGGTAATGCTCAGAGACTCACTGCTAACTGTTGTCTGCCAGTCCCTGGGGCAGAACACCTGGAGAACATGGCTTTCCTAGAAGATTCTATCGTTCTTGCTACTGGGCTACACAGTGAATCCTTTCCAAAAGCAAAACACAAAACAACAACAAAACAACTTTCTTTCTTTGACAGAGATCCAGCCCCTGAGTGACCCTGACGAAGGCCAGCCCCCAGCTCCTGGGTCCCCTGAGGTGAGCTACAAGCTGGTTGCCCCATGTTGCCCTTTCCTGGGTGGTTGATTAGGGTATGAGTTTGCTGAAATATATGCTTAATAATTGTGATGTGGGGTGTGGCCGCAGTGAGACTGCTCCATCATAGAAGTATCCCGAAGCTGGGCTGGGCTGTAATGGGCTCTGAAAAGGTGGGTTTTGAAGGATGTGTAGAAGTTTGCTGGGAAGCAGGCTATGCTAAAAACAAAACAAAACAAACCCCAAAAACTAAGAAACTTACATATTGACAAGTTTGGACAGAGAAGAAGTAGCAGCCTCAGTGAGACAGCAGCCTAGACTTGGGGACAGCTTTGCAGTGGACAGACCCTGAGCTCTCCCCTTGCAGAGCCGAGGCCTGGGCGGTCCGTCTCGGAGGAAGCCATGTGAGAGCGACTTTGAGACCGTCAAGCTCATTAGCAATGGAGCCTATGGGTGAGGCCTGGGTGTCTACTGGGCGCAGCTCTGGGCCTGGACTGCTGGTTACTCAGTGTCCCCCTTCGTATGTCCAGGGCCGTCTACCTGGTGCGCCACAGGGACACACGGCAGCGCTTCGCCATCAAGAAGATCAACAAGCAGAATCTGATTCTGCGCAACCAGATCCAGCAGGTGTTTGTGGAGCGCGACATCCTGACCTTCGCGGAGAACCCCTTTGTTGTCGGCATGTTCTGCTCCTTTGAGACCCGGCGCCACCTCTGCATGGTCATGGAGTATGTGGAAGGTGCGACCCCTAGGCTGCGAGCCCCGCCCCCATTCCCACCTCTGGGCACAACTGGGGCGGTCCAGAGAGGGATGTGTTGGGGCCCTGGAGGGCTTGGCATAGTGGCCAGGCTGAGGGAAAGAGCGTGCACGTTGGCACTGCCTGGAGACAGAGTCCCGCCCCTGCTGACCTCAGCCGCATGGGCGGGACCCAGGCCTGATCCAAGTCCCGGTGTAGGGGGTGACTGCGCCACGCTCCTGAAAAACATGGGCCCGCTGCCCGTGGACATGGCGCGTATGTACTTCGCGGAGACGGTGCTGGCACTGGAGTACCTGCACAACTATGGCATTGTGCACCGAGATCTCAAACCTGACAAGTGAGTGGCCGGCTGGGGCTGGGGCTGGGCTTCTGGGCGGGGCCATGGTGTTAGGGGTCTGGCAGGTGCTGCTAGTATGGAATGCCAGGATGGCGTCCTCATGCACACATGCACCTACTGTGTGCTCTGAAGAGGGAGGACTCCCTGGTTTCTTAGTGCTGTGTGGAGACGAGAGCTGGCGTGAGCTGGCGTGAGCAGAGCCTGGCGCTGCTTGCTCTCAGCTCAGCAGGTGTATCTGACACCGCTCTTTATCTCGGCACTTCATTTCTGTGCACACACACACAGTAGTCACGGACATGTGATTCTTTATTGGCCTAGACATAAAATGGGGGTGGGGCAGTGGAGCAACAGCAGTGTGAACAGAAAGTGAGCTTTGGAGGAGTGGACGTAAGGTGCATAACCAAGGGCATCGCAGGACTCGGTGGACACACCTGTCATCCTAGACTCAGGAGACTGAGACAGGAGTTTAAGGCCAGGCTGAGCCGGGCAGTGGTGGCACACGCCTGTAATCCCAGCACTTAGGAGGCAGAGGCAGGCGGATTTCTGAGTTGGAGGCCAGCCTGGTCTACAGAGTGAGTTCCAGGACAGCCAGGGCTACACAGAGAAACCCTGTCTCAAAAAAACAAAAATCAAAAACAGAAACAAAAAGTGGGGCTGGGCAGCCTGGAGGGGAGGCTATGGGGGCAAAGCAGGGTTGGTTGGTTTGTTTTAGAGCAGTGCGTGCTGATGGGTTACCTAGGGAGACCAGGTCTCACAACAAAACAAAAACTGTAGATCCAGGGGGCTTCAGCCAACCTTGGCGCTGGGCTGGCTCTGGCCCCCACCCGGCCTGAGGGCCCTGGCCTCCCCACAGCCTGCTCATCACCTCCCTCGGCCATATCAAGCTGACGGACTTCGGCCTGTCCAAGATCGGCCTCATGAGCATGGCCACCAACCTGTATGAAGGTCACATCGAGAAGGATGCCCGAGAGTTTGTGGATAAGCAGGTGTGACCCAGCCCAAGGGCAAGATGAACCCACCCACCCCGAGTGCACGCATGCGGGCCAGGCCAGCCTCACTTCCCTCATCCTGTAGGTCTGTGGGACTCCTGAGTATATCGCACCAGAGGTGATCTTCCGCCAGGGCTACGGGAAGCCGGTGGACTGGTGGGCCATGGGCATCATCCTGTATGAGTTCCTGGTGGGCTGCGTGCCGTTCTTCGGAGACACGCCTGAGGAGCTGTTCGGACAAGTTGTCAGCGGTGTGTCTTAAAGGATCTGGGACTGGGCTGACCACGGTGCTACCTCAGGGTGGGGTGTGCAGGAAGGTGCTAGAAAGGGCATCCTGACGCTCCTCCCACCTCCAACTTCAGATGAGATCATGTGGCCAGAGGGAGAAGAGGCCCTTCCCCCCGACGCTCAGGATCTCATAACCAGACTTCTGCGTCAGAGCCCAATGGACAGGCTGGGTACTGGTAGGTCCATGGGACAGCTCCACTCGGGGCCTGTTTACCAGGCTATGTGGAAGAGGGAACTGGAACTGGGGTTTTGAAGGGTCTGTAGGAGTTAACATGCATTAAACTTTGAAGTTGGCTCTGGTGCTCCCCCCCCTTTTTTTTTTAACCACATTTCTGGGTCTGTCCTGGCTCCATTCAGTGGGAAGGGAGGTGGGGAGTTGGGGTGTGTGTGTTGTGCAGAGCTCAGGCAGCCTGTTTGCAGGTGGCACCCATGAGGTGAAGCAGCACCCCTTCTTCCTGGCCCTGGACTGGGCAGGGCTCCTGAGACACAAGGCCGAGTTTGTCCCACAGCTTGAAGCTGAGGACGACACCAGCTACTTTGACAGTAAGTGGGGACCCTGTGGAAGCAGAGCAGGGCCTCCTGCCCGTGACCCCTGCCTGTGGCACAGCACCTGCATGTCAGGGCTCCTCCTTGCCTGTCTATCTTGTGTGAATCGGGAATGCAGCTCAGCCTTGAGACATCTCCATATAGGAACATGAATTCCTACGTGAACACACAGCTTTGGGGACACGGTGGGGACCACCAAATGTGGATCTGCTGTGCAGGAGTCTGTTCCCAGACACCTGGCAGGTTCTGGCTCCGGTTCCCATCTGGCTGGGCTGTTCTCCTGTAGCTGAGTGCCAGGCCCTGGGCCTCTGGGTGTCCCTGGCTGCCCCACCCCCTTCCCTCCCACAGCTCGCTCTGAGCGGTACCGCCACCTGGGCTCCGAGGACGAGGAGACGAACGACGAGGAATCCTCCACGGAGATCCCCCAGTTCTCCTCCTGTTCCCACCGCTTCAGCAAGGTGGGCTGGCTGCTGGCAACATGCTCTTGAGTCTGTCAGCCTGTGTGTTTCGTTCAGTCTTGAGTTCTGAGACGGGGCCTCCTGTCACAGCCTCCTAGGTGCTGGGGTGGGTGCCCTTTGTCACCATTCTCCCTCTTACTGACATTAAAAAAACAAACACAACCTCACAGGTTTACAGTAGTTCCGAGTTCCTGGCTGTCCAGCCCACCCCCACGTTTGCTGAAAGGAGCTTCAGCGAGGACCGAGAGGAAGGCTGGGGACAAAGCAGCGAAGGGGACACTGGCCGCCGGCTGAGCACTGACCTCCGGTAGGTGGGCTGAGGAGGTGAGAGCCAGGTTACACAATCTGACTAGAAGGAGCTTCCCACTGGTCCAGTAGGAAAGAGTGAAGGGTAGGAGGTTCCTGACAGTCTCACTCGTGCTGACACGGTGGCTGCTGTGCTCCGAGGCCCTTTTCTCCCCAGTGCACTTGGCTAGTAAACTCCCTTCCTCCTCGAGCTCCAGACTCGATAGAAACAATGCTGGCTAGAGAGTGGGAGCCTGGAAACTGGGATTTTAGGTTGAAGAATAAATGTAACTTTTATTCTCTAGATGTAATTGTTGTGTCTAAGGCTTATGCCTCCCTCTGCTAGCCTAGGCCGAGTCCTGGAGGCTTCTAGCAGCTGCCTTCAATCTTACCCAGGCCTAGAAGGCTCTCAGCCTCTGAGACTCCCTGCTGAGCAAGCTCTCCCTGCCTAGTTCTTCCTGACCTCCGGCTGTTCTGGCTCTAACTCCTCTCCACACTGACTGACTCAAACTGGCTTCTCTCTCTCTCTCTCTCTCTCTCTCTCTCTCTCTCTCTCTCTCTCTCTCTCTCTCTCTCTGCTTCTCCTGAATTGCCCTGCTTGGCCTCATACTAATTCTGGCCATCTGTTCTAATCTTCTTCTGGCTCCTTCCGATTCTCTGGCTCGTTCTGTCTTCACCTGTGTCTAGTTGTTCTCTCCCTGCACCTGCCTCTGTCCAACTGTCCCGGGAAAACTGCATCCTCCTCCTCCTCCTCCTCCCCCTCCTCCTCCCTGCACTGCCCCTCACAGAGCTTCCCTTTCCTCTTCTCCTGAGGGTTGGGCATGTGCTATTCTGTCAAAGCTTTCTCTGGTTGTCACTTTGTCTGCCACATCCCTTTCAAACATGGGTGCTTCCTTCTTCTTTTTTTTTTTTTTTTTTTTTTTTTTGGTTTTTTGAGACAGGGTTTCTCTGTGTAGCCCTGGCTGTCCTGGAACTCACTCTGTAGACCAGGCTGGCCTCAAACTCAGAAATCCACCTGCCTCAGCCTCCCAGAGGGCTGGGATTAAAGGCTAAAGGTGTGCACCACCACTGCCCAGCAGCTGCTTCCTTCTCAGAACTAACTTTACCTTCATTGTTTGGGATTAAAGCTATGTGCTAAGGGCGGTCTGCATTCCAGCCAGAAGGAATGTAGGGGCGTGCTAAAGCAGTTGGTATTCCAGTCAAAATTGCTGGATTAAAATCCCTCTCCTGAGCCGGGTGTGGTGGTGCACTCCTGTAATCCCAGCTCTCAGAAGGCAGAGGCAGGCAGATTTCTGAGTTCAAGGCCAGCCTGGTCTACAGAGTGAGTTCCAGGACAGCCAGGGCTACACAGAGAAACCCTGTCTCAAACCCTCCCCCCAACCCCCCAAAAAAATCCCTCTCCACTGAATAGTTCTGCAAGCAGGTGTGGCTGAGTGACATAGCCTCCTCCCTCCAACAGGCTGAGGTCCTGGACACCTGCCTCCTCCTGTCAGCCATCTTCCTGTCAGACTGACCGGGGTCCCAGCCCATCTCTCCTAAACACCATCAGTTTGGACATGATGCCTAAATTTGCCTTCTCCTCCGAAGATGAGGGAGCAGGTTCAGGACCTGCTGACCCCAAAAAGCCTGTCTTCATCCTGGGGGAGCCTGACCCCCCACTCCCAACCACCCCAGTGACACCCAAGCCCTGTAACCTTTCTGGTAAGTGGGCCTCAAGGTGAGTGGGGGGGGGCTGTAGAAACAGGAATAGTTTCTCCAGAAATCACAAACTGAGAGTAGACAGGCCTTACACACCCTGAACCTTCATTCTAGCTTCTTATAGCTGGGGGCAGGGGCGTGGCTGGGATGAGATGACAGGTGCCAAGCTCACCCCAGTTGTCCCCTCAGCCGACACAGCTGTCCTCAGCCATGCCCGCCTTCGAAGTAACAGTACAGGCGCCCGGCACTCGACTCCTCGGCCCCTGGATGCTGGCAGAGGCCGCCGCCTAGGAGGCTCAAGAGATCCCGGCCCCGAGAAGTCCCGGACCTCCCCTGGTGGCAGCGGGGGTCGAGTGCCCAAGTCAGCCTCTGTATCCGCCCTGTCCCTCATCATCACGGCAGGTGATGTGTCACTCTTCCCTGTGGTGGGGGGTGGGGTGCTTCTAGAACGGATGCAAGACCGAACGCCAGGGTGGGGCCGTGTGGTCACGTGGGAGAAGACCCGAAACCCACGTAGTGTCTGTCCCACCCTCCACAGACGACGGCAGCGGGGGCCCTCTCATGAGCCCCTTGTCGCCCCGCTCGCTGTCCTCCAACCCGTCCTCCCGGGACTCCTCACCCAGCCGGGACCCATCACCAGTGTGTGGTAGCCTGCGGCCCCCCATCGTCATCCACAGCTCCGGCAAGAAGTACGGCTTCAGCCTGCGGGCCATTCGCGTCTACATGGGTGACAGCGACGTGTACACGGTACACCATGTGGTCTGGGTGAGTCTTGGCCCGGCTGTGGGACCCGGGGCGGTGCTCTCCCTCCCTGAGTGGCCCCGCCTTGCTCCGTAGCTGGGGGAATTGATGCAGTGGCTTACTTGGGTACATATGGGCCTGTGCGGGTACGGCCTGCGGTACTGACCATCCGTGCTGCGCCCGCCCGCAGAGCGTGGAGGAGGGGAGCCCTGCACAGGAGGCGGGGCTGCGTGCTGGGGACCTCATCACACACATCAACGGGGAGTCGGTCCTGGGCCTGGTGCACATGGACGTGGTGGAGCTGCTGCTGAAGGTGCGACCCGTGGACCCCCGGACCCCCGGACCCCCGGACCCCCGGCCTGAGGGTCTGCCCACTGCGCATCCTGGCAGCTTTTCCAGCTGCACCTCCCCTATGGTGGAGTTGAGGGAACCCAGTGTTCGTGCTGGGAAGGTGTCTTCCCCCTCCCCGAAAGCTCTCAGGTGACCGGTGTCCCTTCCCGCAGAGCGGCAACAAGGTCTCCCTGCGCACCACAGCCCTGGAGAACACCTCCATCAAGGTGGGGCCTGCGCGGAAGAACGTGGCCAAGGGCCGCATGGCCCGCAGGAGCAAGCGCAGCCGGCGGCGCGAGACCCAGGACCGGTGAGCGGGGAGGCCAGGAGCAGGGCCCGGGCACCCCAGCCTTCTCAGCCTCCCTCACTGTTACCGTGCCTGTCCCCAGGCGGAAGTCTCTGTTTAAGAGGATCTCGAAGCCATCTTCTGTGCTCCACACCAGCCGGAGCTTCTCCTCGGGCCTCCAGCACTCTCTGTCCTCCAGCGAGAGCCTCCCCGGGTCACCCACTCACAGCCTGTCACCTAGCCCCACTACGCCCTGCCGCAGCCCTGCCCCCGACGTCCCCACAGGTGGGTGGGCTCTCAGCCCAGGCCGCCCAGTACAGGGCAGAGGGAATTGCTGTCTGGTAGCCAGTGCCCTTCATCCCAGCACGTAAGAGAGGCAGAAAAGCCAAGAGTTCAGGCCAACCTTGTCTTTTCAGCCTGGCTTTATGAAACTCTGCCTGTGAATATGAATATATATGCACATCCATGGTAACAATCAGTAAGGCGCCATGACGTGTGCTAGAGCTGAGGGAAGGCCTGGTGGCCTTGTGTTCGTTGTCCCAAGTATGTAAGGGTCAGACACAGCTCTGGGGAAGGGTCAGGCTATGCAAAGAGGAGGCAGAGGTTTCTGAGAGGAGGGGTCGGTGAGGCCTGGCTTTGATGGATGAGTAAGAGTTCACTAAAGCACAGCCAAGGGGACTCCCTGTGTGGGTGGGTGGCAGCAGTGGAGGGCAGTGCCAGTTTGGTCAGTGCAGGCCCTACCTCTAGGAGCGGGACAATGACCAATTCCTGTCGCACACAGACACGGCATCCCCACCCAGTGTGTCCCCAAGCTCCAGCAGCCCCGCTTCTCCAGCCACTGGCCACACCCGCCCCAGCTCACTGCATGGCCTGGCTGCCAAGCTCGGACCACCTCGGCACAAAAGCGGTCGCCGCAAGTCCACAAGCAGCATCCCTCCGTCTCCGCTGGCCTGCCCGCCAGTGCCCACGCCGCCGCCGCGCTCGCCGTCGCCCCTGCCGGGGCACATCCCCATCCCTGCGCGGTCACCTAGGCTGCGGAGGGGCCAGTCCGCCGACAAGCTGGGTCTGGGCACCTGTGAGAGGCTGGACGGGGACGGAGGCCGGCGCGGCCGGGGCGCCGAGGCTGAACTGGTCGTCATGAGGAGGCTGCATCTGTCAGAGCGCCGGGACTCCTTCAAGAAGCAGGAGGCGGTGCAGGAGGTGAGCTTTGATGAGGAGCCAGGGCCACCTCGCACAGTGCCGAAGATCGCTGTGCAGGGTGCAGAGGCCACGCCTGGAAGCCCAGGACCAGGCAGGAAAGACTGACCACCTTGTCTGACTGCACTTCCTTACGGAGCTGTCACCTTCACCAAGTCACGCCCATCTGGGGTGCAGCCATCAGCCTGGTCTCGGCTGGAGGACGGGAGTGGCAGGGACATGTACATAGCCAGCCCTTGCGACTAATTTATTACTTTTTATAAGCAATAGCCAGGCTGGGCCCCTGGTGGACTCGGCTGTCTGTCTTGTCCTTGGCCTGGGGCGCAGCCTACAGACCCTGTTCTCTGGGTCAAGGTGAAGCACTTTGGACAACTTCTGTGTTTTCTAGTTTGTCCCCTGTCCTTTCCAAGTGTGTGTGTTGTGTGTGTGTGTGTGTGTATGTGTCCCCATCCCATTCCCAACCCAAGACCCACTTTAAGGCACACAAACGCTGATTCTGTCCAGTGTCGACAGAATCTGGAAGCTGCACCCTAAAATGGGAGGACCTACACTCTGAAGACTAACTTCTGTGTGGGAGTAGCTCTCCTCAGACCGTCCTTACTGCACTCTGCCTGTGATCCTGCATGCTTCAGTTTAGGGGTTACTGTGGGAACACAGGGCTTGGAGGATGGGGAATGCTCTGGTTTAAGACAGAATAGCCCACACACCTTGCAGGAAATACCTGACAAACTTAAGGGCCATCAAGGTGGGGAGGGGGTCCACTGCAGGGATGGGGCAAAGCACCTGTCTACCCAAGTGAGGACCTGCCTGACCACCAACCAACACCCCACCCCACCCCACCCCGCACCACAAAATCAATGCCTACGCGCACAGAGTCCCATGTGCATGAAGCCCATCATGGTGAGGCCGGGACAATGTGATCTCCCTGGGGACGGAGTGTGGCCCCCTATGCTGTGCAGTTCTGGAGGAGTCTGTCCCCTTCTGTGCCTGTGCTGCTGTGTTTACAGAACTAACCCCAGTGACTTGCACATGTGTGCGCTGAGCACACCAGAATCCGCCCGCCCGCCCCTGCCCCCCACCCCAGGCTTTGTGTGATCCAAGCAGCTGAGATTTCCAAGGCCAGGGGCTTGTCCCACAATGACCCAGTAAGGTTCTGGCTCAGGACAGGATTTCCCAGCCCTACTGTGCACATGGCCACGGGGGAGCCCAGGCTGTCCCCATAATGCCATGCAATCCTGCAGCCATCTAGTAGGCTGCCAATGACGCAGCTCTCCACACTCTGAGGGGAGTTTGCAGGCACGCAGACCCTCTGACCTCCCCTGACGCCCAGCCAGTGCTGTCTGCTGGAAGAGACCAAGGCTGTACATGAGCAGCCAGCCCTCCACACAGCTTGGAGCTGCATCAAATAAAGCTCATGGTGACATCTGCTGCTGCTGTGTGCATGTGTGAGTGGCCGGGGGTGGGGCTCAGTATCATCTAAGGTGAGTTTTGTAGGCTGTATAGGGGTTTGCTTAAACACTTAATCCAAGCAGGCTGCATCCCAGCTACCTAGCAGGCTGGGATCCTGACTAGATAGTAATGGGCAAAAATCTGACCTCTAAAATGAAGTGTTTCCAGGCATGACAGTGTACACAGTCATCCTAACACTGGGGGCAGGGGAGCACTGAAGCAGATGGATCATGAGTTCAAATACAGCCTAGGCTCATAAAAAGACCGTCTCAAAAAATAATAAAGCCAAAGGGTGAATCGACGATTAAAAGCACTAGCTGTTCTTCTAGAGGACCCAGCACCTATATGGCAACTCACAGCCATATGTAACTCAAATTCCAGGGCATCCAATGTCACTTCTAACTTCCACAGACACCAGGTACACCAGGTAAGGCATACATGGAAGAAAAACACAATTTTTATTTTGTTTTTTTTCAAGACAGTGTTTATCTGTGTAGCCCTCGCTGTCCTGGAACTCACTCTGTAGACCAGGCTGGCCTCGAACTCAGAAATCCGCCTGCCTCTGCCTCCCAGAGTGCTGGGATTACAGGTGTGCACCACCACCGCCCGGCTCACAAAAATAAATCTTAAACCCAAAAAGCTGGGTGTGATAGCACTTGCTTTTAATTCCAGCATGGTCTTCGCACAGTAAGACCCTGTCTCAACAAATAATTTAATTCTTCAATCTGCCCATCTTTCAATATTTCCCTTAAATATAGAAATCTATATATTTAATGTGTATGTTTACCACTTGCTTGCAAGTCCCAGAGACACCAGGAGGGGGCGTCGGGTCACAAGCGGCTGTAATTTACTGAACCTGGATCCTGTGCAAGAGCAGTGAGCACTCTTAGCGGCCGAACTCTTGCTGCAACCCTTCTGTCCCAATTTTCTACCCTAGTCATTGCATTGACCTAAAATAAATAAGCAAATAAGCCCTCGGGAGTCAGCCGAACAAGCTCGGTTACTTCCGGTTTTCATTCTCGCTGGTTCTCTCTGCCGCCCCACGGTCCCAAGGGCCAGCGTCTGTCGATATTTCCGGAAACAATCTCGCTTCCGGACTCCGATAAGCGGCATTCTCGCGCGCGTTGGGCCGGAGACACTTCGGCTGTTTCCGGACGCCCAGGGTTGCCATGGCAGCGCCCGCGCCTTCCATTCCTTCCACCAGCCGGTGCCGCTGCCTCTCCTCCAGTAGGACGGGACGTACTTCGGCAATTTCCGGAAGCTGTCGGCGGCCGCCGAGTCAACTCCCTAGACCTGTATTGGAGGGCGTTCGTTCCGTCCCTTCCAGACCCGCTCCGCGGTCTTGCAGGTTCACGACTTCGTAAAACAAAACCCAAAACGTGCTGTGGCACGTTCAGCTATTCCCAGAATGGCTCAGGTATCTCAGAGTCCCAAGTCCTATGGAGTTCAGCTTCGGACCGAATGCGTTTCCGACCCTTTCCCTCTCCCGGGCTTCCGTAAGCCCCCGACCGCCTCCCGGCCTAGCACGCTCTCGAGTCGGCCGAGCTCGGCTGTTTCCGGCCAGCCTCGGCTGTCTCGTGGCAAACAACAGCCTACCATTCCCGCGGGAGTACTTTCGGCAGGTTCCGGAAGCTCCCCGCGTGCCTCAGTCTTCGGGCCCCGCCTCGTCTGCGGTGAAAGGACCGCCCTCCCGACCCGAGTGCGCTCGGCTATTTCCGCCTGGGGACGGGCCTGAAGGCTTGGAACCGCGGCGACGGCGGCTGACGCAGGGATCCCGGGGCTGCCGCGGCCGTGCTGGTGGCGACGGCGGCCGGAGTGGGTGAGTCGATGACGGTGGCGAGGACCCGAGGAGCGAGGGAGCCGCGGAGAACTGGGCTCCGAGCCGAGCTGAGCCGAGCCTGGGGCTGTGCAGCCTGCGGGGTAGAGACGGGGTCTCTAAGGCCGGGAGGTCCCCGCCCGCAACGGGGCGGAGAGCTTCGGGGCACGACCCCGGATCCGGCCACTTCCTTCGTCCGGGGGTCTTCGGGGTGCACGAGGGTCTAGGGGCTCGTCTGTGTGAGCACCCAGCCTATGCGTGCACCGTAGGCCCCTCCTTTTGCATTGGGGGTTCCGTGATACCCTTCCCCCATGGTGTGCAGACGTGCTCGGCACGGGGGCGGGAGGACGGGTGGCTTTCTTAGGAGAGGCCTCTCCGACCCTCAGTTTCCCTACCTATAACATGCAGGCCACAAGAGGCCGGACAGTGAGTCACGCCGGATACCCTGGACCGAGAAGCCCTAAGTCCCTCTAGGACACCTGCACCGGGTCCCCGCGATCTGGGGATGAAGCCCAGACCCTCCCCTTGGCACGCTAAGCGTCTATTTGATGGCTCCTTTCTGAAAGCCACTGTGCGTCCTAGGCAGGCATCTTCCACCATCAGGCCTTTGCAGGGACCAGTCTGTCTATGCATTGTCCTGTCCCTATATGAGGACCCGTCACCCTTGGTCCCCCAGGAGGATGCACAGAGGACCGAACTGCAGGCTGGAATGGGGACCCAGGCTAGGACCCGATGTGGTGGTGTCCAGCTCCTGTCCCCATCCTACTGTGGCACTAAGGTGACCACGGCGCTTCTTGACACTTCCCCTCTGTTGCATCACCAGAGAGCCCCAGACTAAGGCAAGCTGGGGCCAGCCCCGCACTGTCCGCGCCTCTCCTGCAGGAAGCAAGGCTTCTGTTCCCTGGATGCCCATGCAGGCCACAGTTCTAGCTAGGCCACGTCCACTGCTCAGGTGTTCCACCTCTTCTTGGGGTCCCCGGTTAGCCCCGAGTCTAACTGGCCATGTGGTCACTGTCTTTGTTCCCACCTTGAATGTGGGTGCATCTGTGGTTGGCTTCCTCCTCCTGATGAGTGGGGTCCTTCAGAGAGCTCTGAACTTCCATTCCTTCGGCCCTGGTGGGTCAGCAGAGCATTCGGCCCCCAGCACCCCGAAGAAAGCCTGTTCGTGTGGGCTCAAACGGGGAGGCTGACCAGCGGCAGGACAGGGGCCATCCCCAAGGTCACTGGGGGATTCTGGCCTGGCTCACTCTGCCTTGTCTGTGTCCTGTAGGCTGATGCCCCCAGCTGAGCAGGGTAGCAGTCTGTGGTCTGGGCTCCTCATCTGGTGTCAGGCTCACCTTGAAGAGCTGGCAAGCTTGGGCACCCACGGCCCACCCACTGATCTCAGCTTGGCCATCTGATGGGGAACGAAAGCCGAATGGTTTGAGAAAACACCAGGAACATCATTGCACGGGTGACTGAGTGGTGGACTCTGTGACAAATGACTTGTAGTAATGGCCAGCTAGGCATGAGCGGCCCCCGAGGTCGCCTGTGACTTCTGGAAGTTAGAGGTCTGCAAGCCTACCACACAGGCCGCACCAGCCCATGGGGCCCCTGGAGCCCCTGGGAGCCACCTGACTGTCCAGATCCCCCCAGGCCCCACCATGGCAGGTGCTGAGGGCTTCCAGTACAGGGCTGTCTACCCGTTCCGCCGGGAGCAGCCTGAGGACCTGGAGCTGCTCCCCGGGGACCTCCTGGTGGTGAGCCGGGCGGCCCTGCAGGCGCTTGGTGTGGCTGATGGAGGAGAGCGCTGCCCACACGACGTGGGCTGGATGCCTGGCTTCAATGAGCGCACCCGACAGCGAGGGGACTTCCCCGGAACATACGTGGAGTTTCTAGGACCTGTGGCTCTGGCTCGACCAGGCCCTCGCCCACGGGGACCCCGTCCATTGCCGGCCAGGCCCTTGGATGGACCTTCTGAGTCAGGTGAGCAGACACCTTGGAAAAGGAACCCTCGCCCTCAGACCTTAAGTCTGTTCCGCGGCCTCTTCTGTCTGTCCAGTGAATGTGGGCTACTCGTTGTATGGGGATTCTGCTGTCAGTGAGCTCACCCCTGGAGTTCAGGAAGTGAGAATGTGTCACTCTGTGACAAGAGTGGTGAGGGGCTGAGGGCGTCGGCTCCGGGCAGAGCAGAGCTCCTGCAAAGGCCCAGAGGCAGCTTCAGGAGCAGCCAGCAGGGAGTGAAGAGAAACTTGGGGCGAGTTCTGTAGGAGGCAGAGGCCTCCTGCAAGCTGCAGACACATTCTCCATGCGAACCTCTAACCCTGTTCTTACGGAGCCTAATCCCAGAAGAGGTGGGATATCTGGCCCTGGGGTGCAGCAGTGGGACGCAGGGACCCCACAGACCCGTGGAAGACAGTCAGGCAGCCAGATGGTGGTGCGTGCCCGACATCCTAGCACTGGGAAGGCCGGGTAGGATCCCAGTGTCCTGGCGCCTCTCTGTGGCTTCAGTGCCCAACGCAGTTTCATGGCCGTCACCCCTCACTTGGGGTGGATCTGCAGCACAGCTGAGGCCTGGGGGGTTGGCTCAGGCCACGCAGCATCTGGCGTCCCCAGAGCCCGGGCTTGTCCCTGAGAGCTACAGGGCCCCAGCCCATCCGGGCTCACAGCCAGAGCCTGTGGCTGCCCCAGTCACAGCCGCCTCCCTCCCCAGGCTGGCCAAGGTCCAGCCATCTCACATGCCCCGCCTCACCCTCAAGCCTTCAGGACTGAGGGCTGCCCTCTGCAGGCTCAGTTTCCCCACCAGCAGAGGCCACACCTCCAGGTACTGAGGCTTTACGAGTGGGGCCTCCATTTGGCACTGCGGTCCCTGCCCCCGACCAGGGTACTGGCCATCTCCTGGTGCAGTTTGGGGGGGTCCTTCCTTCCTTCCTTCCTTCCTTTCTTTCTTTCTTTCTTTCTTTCGTTCTCCCCCACCCCCCTCTTTCTTTTTTTCCACACAGCTAGGCCAGCTCCACTCAGGGAGGCCCCGCAGGCCCTGGCTTGCCTCCGCTGCATGCCAGGGCATCCCTGCCGAGGGCCGGAGCCAACCCAGATGGTAGGGGCAGGCAGACACCTGTGCACAAAAGGCCCTGCATGGGAACCAGACGCCGCTGGCAGGAGCTGGGCCCCGAGGCTGGCGTGGGGGAGGGTGGGAGCCAGGTGTGCGGTGCCCACAGTCTCAGCCAGAGAACTGATTTGGGTTTGAGGCCGCCAGGGCTGCATAGTAGGACTCTGATTCAAACACAAGAGCATTAGACTCGGTGGCCCAGGCCTTTACACCCAGCACTCTAGGAGGCAGAGCCCGGAGTATCTTGAATGATCTGTATACTGAGACCCTGTCTCAAAATCCAAAACAAAAAGGTACTACAATCTGGTGATTTTCTTTGAAGTGTAAGGCCCAGCGATGGTGACCCCTGAGGTCAGGGCTGCACAGCCGACCACAATAGAGCCAAAGTCTGCATGGCCTCTGCTCCCTGCCGCGTGCATCCTTGTGAACCCACGTAGGTGCAGCCGTGTTTGCAGAGGCCAGGCATTTGTGGTGAAGAGGCTAGTGCGTGCTCCTCCGCCGGTTCCAGCCTCATGCCGAAGTTGTCCACACCGCCACCTCTTTTGCTTTTGGAGACAGGCTGTCTGTAACCCAGGGTGGCCTGGAACTGGCCGCCATCCTGCCTTCAGCCCCAGAGTGCTGGATGTCCACTCCCACTCCTTGCACTTGGCTTTTGCCATCCATCGTGTCCCCCACTGTCCCTGGGCTTGCAGATTCCTTGTGGTGAACTTCAGAAATAACTCCCAGTGCCCCCTGTGCCCTGGGTTCCCAAGCTGGGTGCTACGCAGTCTTGACGGCTGAGGGTTCACACCCTGTCCCTTCCTTCCAGGCCACGTACTGGCAGATCTGGCAGAGCAGTTCTCCCCACCTGACCCTGCTCCCCCGATTCTGGTGAAGCTGGTAGAGACCATCGAGCAAGCAGGTGAGGTCCAGCCTGGCTGTGGGGCAGGGGCTCCCTGTGGGCCAGGGGAAAGGGTGACACCTGGTGGGGAGGTGTGCTGGGCCTGTGCTGCTCAGTCACGCGAGTCCCCTTCTCCCAGAGCTGGACGGTGAATGCTACAGCAGGCCGGAGCTGCCCGTACCACGGACAGGTCAGGGATTCTGCTCCCTTTCCCTGGTGATGGGTGGGGCGGGCACATTTCCCAGGCTGGACTGTGACGCTTTGCTGTACCTGCAGACTGGTCCCTGAGTGATGTGGAGCACTGGGACCGCACCGCCTTGTACGATGCTGTCAAGGGCTTCCTGCTGGCGTTGCCTGCAGCAGTGGTGACCCCTGAGGCCGCAGCAGAGGCGTACCGGGCACTTCGGGGTAAAGCCTGGCAGAGCAGGGTGGGCAAGGGACCAAGGGGTGGATACCTGGGTGCTCACTGGCCCGACTGGCTGTCTCTGCCTGCAGAGGTTGCAGGCCCCGTGGGGCTGGTGCTGGAACCCCCGACGCTGCCGCTGCACCAGGCGCTCACGCTGCGGTTCCTGCTGCAGCACCTGGGCCGCGTGGCCCGCAGAGCGCCCTCTCCAGCTCCAGCTATCCATGCGCTGGCCAGTACCTTCGGGCCGCTGCTGCTGCGTGCACCTCCGCCAGGGGGCGAGGGTGATGGGTGAGTGGGTGGAGCCCTGGTGAGGTGTGGCTTAGTGGGCGTGGTCATCACTGTGTGGGCTGGGTCCCAGAAATGATGGAAGGGGAAAAACAGTTTTCCTGGATGGGCAGAGCCAGGCGGGACCAAAGGCTTCGGGGTCTTTAGGATAGGTGGGGCCACGGGGAGCCTCTTTATGGGGCAAAAAGATGGCTCTAAGCCAAAGGGAGCAGGGCTGGGGTGGCTGCACATGGGCAGGGCTGTCACTGTGGGGCGGAGCCTTGCTGGGCAAGAGAAGGCTAGGATCGGAATCCCAGGGGCTGCAGTGAGGGAGCGACAGGCAGAGGAGGTGCATCTGGCGCACGTGGGCTCGGTTTTACTTCCTGTTTTCCTCTCGGAGCTCCTAGTGCACATTCTTTGCCGCACCTGTCTTCCCACGCTGCCAGTTGCGCTCCACACCCGCTGCCCCAGCTTCTCACACGCGGTGCAGCTGTCACTCCCCGGCCTTGACACCCCCACTCGCCCCTAGGAGTGCGCCTGCCCCCGACTTCCCTGTGCTGCTGGTGGAGAGGCTGCTGCAGGAGCTGGTGGAGGAGCAAGACGCCGTCCCCCCAGGTGACTCCCGTTCTCAGTGGTGGGCAAGGCTCCAAGCGGCGTGCGGTCACTTAGTGTGCAGCCGCAGTGTGTCCTTGGTGTGTAATGCATGTGCGGTTCTCTGTTCCCAGCACTGCCACCTAAACCCTCTAAGGCAAAGCCGGCACCCACAGCTCTGGCCAATGGAGGGAGCCTTCCCTCCCTTCAGGATGCAGAGTGGTACTGGGGGGACATCTCCAGGTAGGTCTACTGCTGCAAGAGATGAGCTTCCTGTGGGGGGCGTGGCATGGGGGCGTGGCGTGGGGGGCGGGCGGGCCATGTCAGCGGCTCCATGCCCCTGTTCTCCAGGGAAGAGGTGAATGAGAGGCTCCGGGACACACCTGATGGCACCTTCCTAGTCCGAGATGCTTCCAGCAAGATCCAAGGAGAATACACGCTCACCCTCAGGTAGGGCGGCGCCTTGGCGGTGGGGCAGGAGGCTCAGGTTGGGGAGGCTGTCCCGGATACTGACCCCGCCCCTGCATACAGGAAGGGCGGGAACAACAAGCTGATCAAGGTCTTCCACCGGGATGGGCACTATGGCTTCTCGGAGCCCCTTACCTTCTGCTCCGTGGTCGAGCTCATCTCCCACTACCGCCACGAGTCACTGGCCCAGTACAACGCCAAGCTGGACACGCGCCTTCTCTACCCCGTGTCCAAGTACCAGCAGGTGTGAGCTGCGCTGCGCCGCGCTGGGGGTGCGTGGTCACGGCCGAGCCCGGGTTTGGGAGGGAAGCACTGATCGCAGTGTGTCGTGGGGTCCAGGACCAGGTGGTGAAGGAGGACAGCGTAGAGGCTGTGGGCGCCCAGCTCAAGGTCTACCACCAGCAGTACCAGGACAAGAGCCGCGAATACGACCAGCTATATGAGGAATACACACGGACCTCCCAGGTACCTGGCCTCTGCGCATGCGCGAGAAGGGTAGCCCAGGCCTGTGCCCCGCCCCAGCGCGCAGTACTACAGACCATTTCCTCCCAGTGGATTCCCAACCGTGAATATGAAGGAAGGATGCGTTTGTAGAGTGGGATTTGTAGGCTGAGTCAGAGTTCGCTGCGTGCAGCCAGCCAGCATTATTGGAATATTGTTCCCAGTGAAGGAGACAGAACAGAATTACCCCTCGCTCCTCGTGGCGGGTTTAGGGACGTGTGGGTGTAACTGAGTCTCACCCCATCCCCAGGAGCTTCAGATGAAACGCACGGCCATAGAGGCCTTCAACGAGACCATCAAGATCTTCGAAGAACAGGGCCAGACACAGGAGAAGTGCAGCAAGGAGTATCTGGAGCGCTTCCGGCGGGAGGGCAATGAGAAGGAGATGCAGAGGTGCGTGGGCTCCCCCCCCCCCCGTGCACCCTCTGCTGGGCACAGGGCGAGAGGGGTGGGAGGTGGCGCTCAGTGGTGGAGGAGGCTGGTAATGGGTGGAAATGGAGCGTGCGGGGTGCATAGGAGTTCGCCCTGCCCTTTTCCTCAGGATCCTGCTGAACTCCGAGCGACTCAAGTCTCGCATCGCAGAGATCCATGAAAGCCGCACGAAGCTGGAGCAGGATCTGCGGGCGCAGGCCTCGGACAACCGCGAGATCGACAAGCGCATGAACAGCCTCAAGCCTGACCTCATGCAGCTGCGCAAGATCAGGGACCAGTACCTCGTGTGAGTCGCGCCCCTCGCGCTCACCAGGGGGCGCTCGTGCGCAGCACCGCGGGGCAGGGCAAACCACCACGCTCCAGCGCCCCTTTCGGCCGCCAGAGAAACTGCACTTGGAACCTACTGTGGTTTACCTCCGTTTCCCTTGCACGCGCTCACCACTTACCTCTCCCGTCAGGTGGCTCACCCAGAAAGGTGCCCGACAGAGGAAGATCAACGAATGGCTGGGAATCAAGAACGAGACTGAGGAGTGAGTGGCGTGCTGCGTGGGGCACCGGGGCTTCAAAGGGGACGGGTTGCATTGGTGGGGAGGGGAGGCTCGCCCGGTAGTGGCGCCCTTCCTGTGTACCCACAGCCAGTACTCACTGATGGACGATGAGGACGCCCTGCCCCATCACGAGGAGCGCACGTGGTACGTGGGCAAGATCAACCGCACACAGGCGGAGGAGATGCTGAGTGGCAGGCGAGATGGGACCTTCCTCATCCGGGAGAGCAGCCAGCGGGGCTGCTACGCATGCTCCGTGGTGTGAGTGCCGGGCTATTGGCTAAGGCTGAGTCCTTTGTGTTGCGAACCCACTGCGTGCATTGAGTACCCATTGTGTGTCGAGCTTGGCAGGGACGAGGGGCAGGAGCAGGTCGCCCAGAGAGGCAGCCCTGCTTCTCCTCTGAACAGCTCTGTTGTCCACGCAGGGTGGACGGCGACACGAAGCACTGTGTCATCTACCGCACGGCCACCGGCTTCGGCTTCGCGGAGCCCTATAACCTGTACGGGTCCCTGAAGGAGCTGGTGCTGCACTACCAGCACGCGTCGCTGGTGCAGCACAATGACGCACTCACCGTCACCCTCGCACACCCCGTGCGTGCCCCCGGGCCTGGCCCGCCGCCTGCCGCACGCTGAGCGCCCGCCCCACCTGCCTCCTTGTCCGTGTGTCTGTCTCCAGATCCCCTCCCCGCGAACACGCAGCAAGCCACCCCTCCCGCTGCGCCTGCCATGTTTACAGAGGCTGCGGGGCCACTGACCTGGGCGCCCCGAGTTTTTCAAGCCATATCCCCGGGGTCAGACAGGAAGTGCGCTCGGTGATTTCCAGGAACTCAGGCCTGGGCACTCGGGGCCGGGCGGGACCCGCCCCGCGGACCCCAGCTTCCCGTCTGAAGGTCGAAGTGAAACCAGTCACAGGGGGTTACCCCGCAGCTGCCGAGAAGTTCCCCCCTCTGGCGGGCAAAATACAGACTCTGGCCCTCGCCCAGGCCCTGCGCTGTTCTCCCGACTGCAATCACTTCCCCTTTGGGACAAGGGCCCTGGGTGTGTCCCTGCTCCCTGGACCCCAGGGCTGATGGGCAGCGGGTTTTGTACGGTACATTTATTGATACGAATATGAAACATTGTACCTGTTGGCTGAGTGTCTTTGGAACCGGAGCCCCTAACCCCTGTTGGGAACGACAGACTTTGGCCTGTCTGTGGCCATGCAGCACAGGTGTAACCTGCCCTGCCCCACATCCAGGCCCTGGCTTGCCAGGGAACCTCAAACTTATGAACGGCCCCTCTTCTGGTCCCCCAGCCCCAGGGCGCTCGGGCAGACACCAGCTGGGCATGCCCGCAGGTGACACCCATGTGGTCCCTAGCTTCCTTATCAGGAAGAAGGGCGGCACCAGCCACCCAGGAGGGTGTCTCGCGTCCCTAGTCTCCCTGAGTTGTGAGGGGCAGACAAGCTCTGACCCTCTGCACACCCGCTGACGAGACCCCAAGACCTGTGCTCGTTAGCAAAATTGGGAAACTTAGCAGTCCTGCCCAAGACTTATGCCCGCGAGTATTTCTCTGAGTGCTCCCCTCCCCCACCAGCCTGTGTCACTGCATCATCCGAGAGCGAGAGCCCCTTTGGACTCAGCCAGGACAGTACTGGATGAGCCCCTACCCTACGGGTTGGCCTCAGTCTGTGCTGCACCCTGCGAGTGACCGACCTAAGACAAATGGCACCTTGTGGTCCCACAGCCTGGGAAGCTGAGGCCGAATCACCAGCTTCTTTGCTGGAAAGACAAATCGACATAAGAAAAATGTTACCTGTGCTTGGGGCGTGGCTCAGGAATGGTTCCTGCCCAGCTTGCGAAGGAGTGGGGGTTGGAATACCAAGTCTTGGGTAGAACAGAACCCCTCAGCCTGTAGCTGTCCCTGTCAGCTGTGGAACTCTGGAAATCGCCGTCCGCCCCCCGCTAGCTTGCTGACTCCTGCACGGAAAACCAGCTCGGAGCTGGCCCTTTGTCTGCTGGGGCTGCTGTCCTGTGGCCTGTCCCTGCTCCGGGCACCCAGTGTCCAGTTTTCATGCTGGGGCTCCAGTGCCAGCATGATCCTTGCCTGGTGACTCTGTCCACAGTCCTGTGTCACTCGGACCCCATTCCACTGACCGGAAACCGCAGCTGAGGGAGTCGAGGCACAACTCCGCCCACACGCACTTGCTGGAAGCAAGTACCCCAGTTGTCCTCAGCCCGAGCCAGGGCCAGGACCTCAGAGCTGGGGAGTTGCCCTGGCTGAGCTCCTTTCTTTGAATCAGGGGAGGCGGCAGGGGTGGGGTGGGGGGGGATTGCTGGGCGGGGCTGGCTTGCGGTGACCTGGAGTGATGGGGGTAAGAATTAGTGATGAGAATGTGTCACAACCTCACCTCCGCTGAGCTCAAGGGAAGGACTCTGCCTCCTGTCCCTCGGGCGGTCACTGTCTGGAGTCCCCCTTTCCATCCTGATCCAAAGGTCTCATGTGACCGGACATGCTGCCCGCGGAGGACGGGAAGCTGGACAGAGTCTTGTGGCCTCGTGATTTGGGGCAAGCACCTGGCTGGGGCGGAGCCTTCAGGAACGGAGGCCCAGAGTTAGGAGGAGCCTGGCTGGGGCGTGGTCTTAGTGGGTGGGGCCTCTACTTGCTTAAAGTCTCCCGCCTTCCTGGCCTGGCCAAGCAGTCCAGCCAGCTTCTCCCTCCGCAGCCATGTCCTGCTCTCCGCTCCTACCACTCTTGTCCCTTCTGCTTCTGCTATTGCCACACGAGGTTCCCAGAGCAGCCACTGCGTCCGCGCTGCAAGCATCCTCCGAAGGCGCAGCCACCTGCAAGGTAGGGACGGACCGCGACGCAGGAAGTGGCCGAGGTTCAGATGTCCGTCGGTCTGTCAACATAGGGATTTCTCTGCACTTACTCCGTGAATTCATGTCGGGGAACTCCAAAGTCTCCAGGGAAAGCTGTCACCCCTAATCCAGTCGCTAGACTCTGAGCACCGTGTCCGCGTCCTTTCGCTTCTCCATCTCAGGTCTGAAAAACGCAGCTCTGCCTGCCCGCCTTGCCTGAGCCTCATCAGCCACCTACCGCACATGTCTGAGTCAAGGGCTGAGGGATGGGCGCGCGCGCTCGGGGTGTGGGGGGCGTTCTGCTCCAGACCTGTTGAGCCACTGCCTGGTCTCCACCCTCACGCAATTCTTGTCGCTTACGGTGTGCGTTCCAGCCGAAGAAGAGAGGGCTAGCGTGCTTCTGACATGGAGCAAACGTGTGCCGCACGTCTAGGTCCTTGCTGAGACTCGGGCCGCCCTCCCCGAGACCGGAAGTCCCCGCACGCATCAGGCACCTCCTGTCTGGGTGAAGTTTCCCTGGGTCCCTGGAGAGGAAGAATAGCGTCTTCGTGGGTGAAAGGCATCAGCTCAGCTGCGGTGCGCAAAATTGCGAGGGGGCGGGGAGAGAGCGTGCATTTGGCTTCAGAGTGTGCGTCTCTGAACAGACCAGGCTGAGGAAGATGCATATCTTATTTTTCTTTTACTTTATTTTTCTCGCTTTGATTTGGTTTGCTTTTCTGTTTTGTTTGTGGAGGAGACAGAGTCTCAGTGTAGCGCTGACTGTCCTGGAACTCACTATGTAAACCAGACTGGACTCTGCCTCCCTCCCGGGGGCTAAAAATACGCGTATCTTAGCACTTCCTGCATATAGTTAAAGATTGTGCATTCAACGAGCTCCTACTGTTTGAGAGTCTGTCAGGTTCCGTTTTGCAGATAAACTGTGATTGCGGAACAAGATCTAGAATCTAGAAAACCTCAGAGGGCCCGGGGTGTGGCTCATCAGGAGACCGATCACTCAACATGTGCAAAGAAACCTCTAGTCCGCGGTGCCACAAGGCTGACCGAACTATAAGCGTCTTGGCATAGGGCTGCTCTCTGCAAGGGTGACCGGGCTCGGAAGCCTGGGGGTGACCGGGGCCCCACCTCACCAGACACCTCTCTTCGTTTCAGGCCCACGACCTGTGCCTCCTCGGGCCACGCCCGTTGCCCCCTGCACCACTTGTCAGAGTCAGCCTCTATTATGAGTCCCTGTGTGGAGCTTGTCGCTACTTCCTCGTCCGAGATTTGTTCCCAACCTGGCTGATGGTTATGGAAATCGTCAACATCACCCTGGTGCCCTATGGGAACGCACAGGTGCTGGGGGCGGGGCGGGGCGGGGCGGGGCAACCGAAGCCGGAGGGATGCCCGGGCACTGGAACGCCTGGTCACGGGGCTCACCAAGGTCCATCGGTGTCCTGCAGGAGAGAAATGTCAGCGGGACATGGGAGTTCACGTGCCAGCACGGGGAACTGGAGTGTAAACTCAACAAGGTGGAGGTAAGCTGGGGCAGCCTGCGGAGGACGGAGGTGGGGTTGGCCGCTCCCTCCTGGACGACACTCGCCTTCCTTTCCAGGCCTGTCTGCTGGATAAGCTTGAAAAGGAGGCGGCGTTCCTAACCATCGTCTGCATGGAGGAGATGGAGGATATGGAGAAGAAACTGGGACCGGTGAGCCGCAGGGTGGGAGGCTGTGTCGCCAGAGTTCCCGCATCCAGGCAGGGGATGGGCTCCATTCCCGAGCCACGCCCCCAGGCCCTCACTGGAGGGTTCCAGCCCCGAGTCACGCCCTAGCCCTGGGCGGGACTTTCCCCGGGTAGTTTCTCCACCGGAAAACCTTTAGGTCTAGGAGCCGAGCCTGGGGTCTTCACTATCTGTAGACACAAACGACTCGGGTGACAGGAGATAAGCCGGGCGGAGCCTGCTTCCCGGGGCATTGTGGGACACTCCCAGGCCGGCCCCTCTGGTGGGACTGCAGTCAGGGAGGGTGAGCAGGTAGGACACACCAAGGAAGAAGGAGTAGGGTGTGGTCAGCAGAGGGCTCGGCGCGTAAGAAGGCCCTGAGATAAGGAGATACCTGGGGGCCGAGGCTGCTAATCCGGTGTTACTGGGAAGCGAGTGCACCCAAAGGCTCAGCTTCAAGGAACCTCCGCCCAGGCGGACAGTGAGAGGGGAGAGGCTGGTCTGGGGCCGCCTGCGGGCTGATGGCGAAATATCCAGGGAACTGAGCAATGCGTCCTCCTCTCCTCACAGTGCCTGCAGGTGTATGCTCCAGAGGTGTCACCAGACAGCATCATGGAGTGTGCCACCGGGAAACGGGGCACTCAGCTCATGCACGAGAACGCGCAGCTCACAGATGCCCTACAGCCACCCCATAAGTATGTGCCCTGGGTGCTAGTCAACGAGGTAAGAACTCTCTAGCCGGCCAGGGCAGCACAGTCCGAGTTCACAGCTCCAGAGTCATGTAAAGAGGTGGGCATGGTGCTCTGTTCCCCAGCAGTGAGTGTGGCTGCATCAGTGACTCCAGGCTTAGAGGTTAAGAACACTGGCCGTTCTTTCAGGTGACCTGGGTTCGAGTCCCAGCACCCATGTGGCAGCCTGTGGACACTCAAGTTCCAGGGATCTACCGCCCTCTCGTGGCCACCACGGGCACTACATAAACATATGTAGGCAAAACATCCCTACATATGAAATAAGATAAACAAATCTAAAAATAATAATTTAATTAGAAAAAAGACACCAAAACCAAAATAATGAAAGACAACAGAGATAACCCCATTTTGAGCTCTGGCCTCACACAAGAGTCTTTGTACTCTGAGGACCCATAGCAGAGTGACAGATCAGCCACCCTGCCTGGGTCAGTACAAGTGAGATTGGTCTGATCCTCCTGTGTCAGCTCTCAGGCGCACGCCCCTCACGCAGCTGTGTTTAACCATGTCTCCTGTGATATGCAGAAACCTTTGAAGGACCCCAGCCAGCTCCTGAGCACAGTCTGTCAGCTGTACCAGGTAAGCTGGGCAGGCATCATGGGGTTCATGGGGGGGGGGTTGTGTCTCCCCAGAGGTTCCCCGTTCCTAGCCTTCCATCCACCTCCAGGGACTGGAGAAGCCAGACATCTGCTCCTCCGTTGGCGACTCCCCCAGGGAGGTCTGCTATAAGTGAAGGCCATCGTCCCAAGACAAATGCTCAGCTTGCTCAGACTGAGAGCCCGCGGGAGCTGCTGCCTGCCGCACGTCCCACAGAACCAGACTCAGAACTTCCCAGTGACCAGGATCTCGCCTTATTTTCAAATGGTGCTAAATTTAAATTCATAGAACAAATCATCTATATTACGGTGATTCCTTTTTTCCCGGAGTTTGTGTTTCTGTCTCTTTGGGAGCTGTAACCCAGGGCTCTGCACCTGCGCGGCACTCAGTGCCCCAAACCCTGGAGTTCATGCCTCATCTGAAAAGCCAAAAAATGCTGGTCTCTCTGAGTTACTTTTTCATTGTACAAAAGCTACTTAAGGAAGGAAGGGTGTGTGCTGTATATCTTGTGTTTGTGTGTATGTGTGTGTGTGTATATTGTGTGTGTGTGTGTGTGTGAGTCCAGGCAGGAGCTTGAAGTCACATTCTCTGCACAGTCAGGAAGCAGGCAGGCAGGTGTTGATGCCCCCCTACTTTCTCCACCCCTGGGGGAGGGGTGGGTGTAGACAGGGTTTTCCATGTAGCCCTGGCTGTCCTAGAACTTGCTCTGTAGAGCAAGCCAATCTCAAACTCACAGAGATCCTCCTGCCTCTGCCTCCTGAGTGCTGGGACTAAAGGTCTGTGCCACCACTGCATGGCCACTTGAAACTTTTTAATTTGTGCAGAACTTTCCACAGAGGACGGTGCCACCTGCATTCTGGGGCAGGGGGATCTTTTCACGTCAGCTAACACAGTCTAGACCAGCTGCTCTCACCCAGTGGGTCCAGACCCCTTGGGGCGTTCAGATATTTACAATTCATAACAGTAGCATAATCACCTAACAACGAAACGTTTTCTGGTTGGGGGTCATCACTACATGACATTAATTAAAGGGTCGCAGCATCAGGAAGGTTGAGAGTCACTGCTCTAGACCAGCCATCTCATATGCCCCCAGGGCTTGTCTTCAAGGTGACTCTAGAGCCTGTCTGATTGACAGTATTGACCATCACACCTTAAGATGCCAAAGACCAGTTACCCATGAGTCCCCTGACCAGGAAATGCAGAACCAACTCTATCTCTAGTTTAATGAAGCCAGGACGGACCAGGGGGAGGAACGAGGGCTGGGAGGGTGGGATGTGTGGTTTAACAGTCTTTATAAGTAAGACAGGCATTTCAGAATTGGGTTTTGAAGAATGAATAGGAGTTCCTTAGGCAGAGCAGAAGTTCATGGATTAAATCTGTAGCTATAAAATCCAGAGACTTGATGGGGGTCAAGAGGTTCACTGTAGGAAAAAGTAAGACTTTCCTGGAAAGGGCGGGTAATATATTCGAGAACCTGGGCATCAGAATGGTTTGGTGGCTTGTGTACGGTTAAAGAATAAAGGAAGTAAGGATGTTTGTTTCTGCAGCGACAAAGTTGCGGTGAAGAGATCAATACATGAATTTGCATAACGAACTCCTTCTATTCAGTCTTCGAAAACGCAGACGTGTGGCACGGTGATAGAGGCAGCAGTAGTTCAAGGCCAGCCTGCGCTACATGAGAACAGGTCTCAAACAGCTGAGGTTAGACCAGTGTCCATGAACTTGACTGAGCTCGCAGGCACAGGAGAGGTCACGCCAAGGTCAAGTCCGGCAGCTCGCAATCCGGCGTTGTGGGCGGGGCGGCTCAGGACAAGGACATAGGATTGGCCAGCTCGGCTCAGCGAGACTCAAGTGCGCTTGCCCATTGGTCCTGAGAGCAGGAAAAGGGAGGGTAAAGCAAAACAGGACTTCCGTGCTCGCCGCAACGCTTGGGGACGATTGGTCATTTCATTCAAGAGGCGGAGCTTTGTGGTTTTGGATTGGCCCGTTCTGAGGGGGCGGTTCCTCGGCGGGGCATGTGATTGGCGCGTGGCCGGCTCGCGGCGGCGGCGGCGGCGGCGGCTCCCTGGTGTCTGCAGCGGCCATGGCTTCGGGAGGCTGGCGCTGGGCTCGCAAGGCGCTGGCTGCGGGGCGCCCGCTGTTCCAGGGCCGCGCGCTGCTCGCCACCAACACGCTGGGCTGCGGCGTGCTCATGGCCGCGGGCGATGGCGCGCGACAGGCCTGGGAAGTGCGCGCGCGGCCTGGACAGAGGTTCAGCGCGCGGCGTTCAGGTGAGCGGGGCCGGTCCGCGAACGAGGCGGACCCCAGAGAGACCTGTCGGTCAGCCTTGGAGCGAGCACCCGCCCTCATGGGGCTCTGGGACGGGACACCCACTCTGATGGGACCTGTTGCTCACCCTGGGTCCGGGCAGCCACTCCCATGGGCTGGCTCCCTGCACCCCGCCAGGAGGGTCCGCCATGAATCTCCCTGTCCGCAGCCAGCATGTTCGCAGTGGGCTGCAGCATGGGACCCTTCCTACACTTCTGGTACCTGTGGTTGGACCGCCTCCTCCCCGCGTCGGGCCTGCGAAGCCTCCCGAGTGTGATGAAGAAGGTGCTAGTGGATCAGACGGTGGCATCTCCCATACTGGGCGTTTGGTACTTCCTGGGTAAGGAAGGACTTTGACTTCAGAGGTTGTAATGGGAAGAGCCTGGTTTTTGCTTAGGGGAGTGCTGACGGGACTTTTATTCCTCTCCCCCACCCCCCAGACAGGGTTTTTCTGTGTAGACCTTGCTGCCCTGGAACTTGCTCCACAGACCAGAATGGTCAGACACACAGAGGTCCACCTGCCTCAGCCTCCCGAGGACTGGGGTTACAGGCGTGCGCCACCACATGCACTGGGGCCTTTCATTATTTTTGGCTTTGTTTTGCTGTTCTAGGAGGCATCTGTGTACTCAGACTGCCTTGAGTTTGCCCAGTTCCCTGCTCCCCATTTTGAGACAGGGACTCACTGTGTAGTCCCAACATCTCTATGTAGACCAGGCTGACCATGCAGCCAAAGAGATGTGTCTGCCTCTGCCTCTGCCTCCCTGAGTGCTAGGATTAATGTGGACCACCACTCCCAACTTTCTAAAATCCCCTGACCAAAAGGAGTCTGGGGCAGAAAGGGTTTTTCAGCTACAGGTGTGGGGAAGTCAGGCAGGAACTACAACAGCTAGTGACATCTCAGCCACAGAGAGAAGGGCATGGTCTCTTGCTTTATTCAGACTAGGTTACCACTCGTGAGCAGTCCAGGACCTTGGGTCTTCCCACATCCATTAATTATATAAGCCTACGCATGCATGCATGCATGCATGCCACAGGCCAGTGCATGCAGACAGCCCCTGGGACTCTCCGGTGAGTCTAGGCTAAGGCAAATTGACAAAGGTAGGGATAACACAGGGATGGGGATCACGACCTCCCACAGCTCCCATTTTCCTACGCGTAACTCAGGTTCCCTAACACCAACCCCTCATTTCTCTGGACCTGCCCTGGCGCTCTGCCTGAGACCTGCTGCTGCCTGCTGCTGCCTCGTAGCCACCTCAGCCTTTACAATCACTTCTTGGTCTTCTTCCCAGGCCTTGGCAGCCTGGAGGGTCAGACATTAGAGGAGAGCTGTCAGGAGCTGCGGGCCAAATTCTGGGACTTCTACAAGGTGGGCATGCCCTGTGGGACCTGTCAACATGGCTCCACCCACAAGGCCTTGGCCCCACCCCCAGGTCCAAGCCCTGCCCCTGGTAGCCGCCCCGCCCTCACGCTGGCCCCACCTTTCCGCAGGCCGACTGGTGTGTGTGGCCAGCTGCCCAGCTGGTGAACTTTCTGTTCATTCCTTCTCATTTCCGAGTCACCTATATCAATGGGCTGACGCTGGGCTGGGACACATACCTGTCCTATCTGAAGTACTCGGTGAGCGCAACCCTCTGGAGTTGGGGAGGGCGTGGGTTCCGGCCTGTGCCTGTGTGACCGTCCCTCTGCTGCGTACAGGCCCCTGAACCTCTTCAGACTCCGGGCTGCGCGGACTGAGCCTGAAGCCCAGCACACGAGCTGGTCAGTGGGCAGGAGGCTCCGAAGGAGGTCAGAAGCCCTGGACCATGTCCAGACCCAGGCCGAGCGTGCCTGGACTAGCAGTCTCTTGAGTCCACCAGCGACTGTTCCACGTGGGACAGAAGCCAGCACGTGCTGCCCCCGCCCCTCCCCCAGCTTCCCACTGGGATTATCAAGTCCTCCGTCTGCCTGGACTAAAACAAGGGCTTGCTCCACGGCCTTGAGGTGGGGACTGGTCTGTCAGAAAACTTGATGCAAGGCTGGACAGCGTGCGGAACTTCATTAAATTGTCTCTTTAATGTCAAGGACTGCCTTGGGGGCGGGGGCGGGGGCGGGAGCCGGGCCAGCAGAGACTCAGCCAGGTCCGTTCGCTTTATTGACTGTGTGTAGTGTTCATAACTTGTAGGAATGTGTGGGACACATTGACACTCATGACGTCAGAACAGGTTTGGGGATATCCCAAAGTAGTGACTATATCCCCCTAGACCCCATCTATCCCAAAGTACAGGGCAGAAGGCTCAGGCAAGCAGGAAGCCAGTCTGTCAACCAGGTGGTCCATATGGTGATCCCCCAGCCTCAGGGTTGGCAGGACCCGCCGTCTTCTATCAGCCTGCTGTAGAGTGATATCTGGTCCCCTCTTCACAACCGACAACTGTGGATGGGATGGTTTACAAAACCAAAATGGGAGGGTCTTAAAAGGAGAGGAAGCAGCAGTGACCACAATACACCAGAGCTGGGTGGACGTATGTACAGGGTGGGAGGGGGTGTGCTCAGGACACGCCCTCAATAAATAAATAAATAGCTACAAGAATAAATAGGGTACAGGATAGGGGGCGTGCCCCTGGCAGCAGGGAAGGGAAGCCACTCAGCAGGCACAATCCTGGTGAGGCGGAGCCTGCTGGTCCGTGAGCTGTGGGCCCTGCTTGGCCCCCGTGACTGCAGGGTCTGCAGTATCCAGGGACTCTGACATCTTCTCACAGATCACATCCACCAGACGTTCAAAGGTCTGCTTGACATTAATGTTGTCCTTGGCGCTGGCCTCAAAGAACTCAAAGCCTGCGTTGGGGGAATAGAGAATTGACAATGACGCTGCAGTCCCCGCTCCACAGGCCTCTCCAAGGGTCGCTCCCGCACCCTGAAAGGCACTGGAGGGCCCCCAGGGAGGCCACACTGGGCTGGGTGAGCCTTCCATTACCACCCGTCCCTCTGGATAACAGTGAGCACCCTAGTGGGACATCTGGTCCACCTGCCGCCCAGCCAGGCTCATAGCCCCCTTCAGCCGCTCAGCCTGCAGTGGCAGCTACAGTTCCTCTAGGGGGCGATGATGCGCCACTGCTACTACTCTGTCTATACCAACCACCCTTCCTTCCCACACAGGCAAGCTGTGCCGGCTCCAGGAAGCCAGGCCTGGCCTCTTCCACCCAAGTTTCTCTTTCCAGTTCAAAAACTTCGCAGACCCAGCACCCTGAAAGTAGCCCACGGCTACAGCCGACATGGCAAACACCTCCATGGCCGTCAAGACCCACGGCCAAAGCCTCCTGGGTAAGGCCTGACTTCCTCAAGTGTGAACCACCTGGACTCAAGCCCTGAGCCAGGAGACACTGGGGGTGTAGCTGTCGGGTGTCCAAGCCCCTGGTCCAGCCTGGGAAGGGCCGCAGTCCTCAGTACTCACCCAGGTGGTCAGCCAGCTGCCGGCCACGCTCCGAGGACACCACCCGCTCATCTTCCATGTCACACTTGTTCCCCACCAGCAGCACCTGGGCGTTGTCCCATGAGTAAGTCTTGATCTGTGTGGACCTGCGGAGGAGGTGGCCAGAGGCTGAA
The DNA here is from genome assembly GCF_947179515.1 of Apodemus sylvaticus. Taxonomy (NCBI): domain Eukaryota; kingdom Metazoa; phylum Chordata; class Mammalia; order Rodentia; family Muridae; genus Apodemus; species Apodemus sylvaticus. The sequence continues at coordinate 70,607,048 of NC_067489.1, forward strand.
GAGGAAGCCAGGGGACCCAGCCCCACCCCTGGGTCCCTGTGTCCAGCTAGCCCTGCAAGAGAGACTGCTGCCTCTTGGTGACTGAGATAGACTTTACCCGTGAGCCCAGGTTATCCTGGGCCTCTCCAGCCCCTTGCCTCCCCAAACTGGGAAGATGGCGGGTGTCCTGCTACACCGAACGTTGACACCCAAGGGAGTTAATTTGTGGTACGGCAGCTGGAATCCAGGTTCTCACACCGTAGGCAAATGCCTGGCCAGAGACGCACTTGACCTCAGACAAGTGAGCTAAAGCGGCTCTCCTGCCGGGCTTCCTGAGTAGCTGGGACCACAGACCTGACCTAGCGTCACCTGGGCGGACAGGACAGGTGACTGCCAGAGATGAGTGGGAGGCCCTTGTCCAGCTTGCTAGTGACCTGTGTCCTCCCACAACCCCAAGCCTTGGAAACGGCCACATGGTTTGTCCCCTCAGAGCCCCTCTTCATTGTCTTTCGGACATGCAGGGGATGAACCCAAGGCCACCTGAGCCCAGCCCCAGTTGCTTCCTGTCCCTTTCTTCTGACAGCCTTGTGTTTTCTGAGTGTGTGGGCCGCTCACCAGTCCTGCACTGCATTGAAGGACTCCTCGTTGGTAATGTCATACATCAGGATGAAGCCCATGGCACCCCGGTAATAGGCTGTGGTGATGGTGCGGTACCGCTCCTGCCCTGCTGTGTCCTGGGGGAAAGAGTGATAAGTCAGGAGGGACCTCACAGCAGCCTCTGAGAGAAAATGTGCTCCGAGCTGTCCAGGCGACCACTGTGAGGCCCAGGGACAGTGGGTCAGGAAAACCAGGCAGTGACCCAGATGGGTCACTCCAAAGCCACTTAATCACTCAACAAACACATCCTGGGTGCTGCCCAAATGCCCTGCGCCACACTATGCCGGAGGTGAGTGGGGACTCACTGGACTTAAGAAGACAGGAAACTCATAACCGGGTGGTAGAGATGCAGGCCTTAAATCCCCGCACCAGTTGAGGGCTATCCTCAGCTACCCAGCTTCCTTTTATTACGGACCACAGGGAGAGCACTAAGAACACCTGTGTGCCTGAGCCCCGCGGTGTGTGTGTGTGTCAGGAAGACACCTCCCCTCCAGCCCTACACACCCAAATCTGCAACTTGATCCTCTTGTCGTTGCGGTAGATGGTTTTGACCTTGAAGTCTATGCCAACGGTGCTGACAAAGGCCGGCGTGAAGGAGTCGTCTGCGTAGCGGAAGAGGAACGAGGTTTTGCCCACGCTGCTGTTCCCAATGATCAGGATCTTGAACATATAGTCGAAGTTCTGGTCTGAGGACTCCTTCTGCCCATAGCGAGCGTCTGTGGCCGATGCCATCTGCGGGAGATGGGTCACAGGGTGTGAGGGGAGCAGCAGGACCACACCCAGGGTGGGCACTGCACAAGGGTAGGTGATGACACCCCAAAGTCATATGCCGGATGCCCCCAGCATGGACGGAGCTGTGACCTTGACAGGTCCAAGGTTTTAAGCAGGCTGTGAACCTCAGATTCCCCTGCACCCCGTGGGGAGACTGACCTCCTCTGTCTTCCCATCAGTTTCTCACAGAGCCCCACACGGGAGCATGACTATAGGAGGATCCCCAGATCTCTCTCATCCTTATTCTTCTCCTGGAAGAACGGGGGCCCTGAGATAGCAGCGTCACGTGACAGAGACTGGATGAACGCAGGCTCACATGCACAAAATAGCGCTCGCTCACGTGCGCGCACACGCACGCACACACACACACACACACTAGCACAATGAAGCATCTAGGGCAGGCAGAACCAAACCCCTGCTCTGCATGCAAAAGCGGTGCTAACAAGAAAAACAAGCAGACATGTACGTGTGTGCAAGCCCATGTGTGAGCACAGCTCCCTACAGCCATGCACGACTGCACAGGCCATCCGCGACGCCACACCACACATGCGCATGGCTCCACGCGCGTGATCGCATACTTGAACTGGGACCCACGCACACCGTGCACGCGCACCATGCACGCACAACACTTCACAAGTGTGCACGCTGCGCGTCCGGAGGTCACTCGAGCGAACCTCTACATGCCCAGCGGGCGCGCACACGTGTGTTCACCCCACGAGCACGAGCACGCACAAGCCTCCCGCAAGGCCTGGCTTTCCCCTCCCCCTCTGTCGCAGAGCCCGGGCCCCAGGTGCCAGGTTAAGGATGAGGTGAGGGGTGCGGGATGCGGGACGCAGAATGCCAAATGTGAGACGAGACCCATAGCCACTACACTCGAGTCGCGCTCCCCGCTTGATCCCCTGGCTGCGGGGGAAACGCGGGCTCCCCAGCGTGTGGACCTGGGTTGCGCTCACCTTGCCCTCTCTAAGCTGAGACAACGCTGGCGACGGAGACCGCGGCGACTGCGCTGGCGACCGGGCCCCAGAAGAGGATGCGGGGGCTGCAGGCGGCGGCGGAGGCTCAGGCCCCTGCAGTCCTCGCTGACGTCCTGCAAAGCCAGGGGCGGGGCTTTCTATGCAAACGAAGCTATGACGTTAGGGGAGGGACTGCATCGACAGGCGTGGGACCCCACTGGCCCGTGCGGGGCGGGGGGCGGGGCCTAGTAAACCACGGGAGGGCGGGGCTCTAGGTAGGCTCGAAGTTCTCGTTGGCTGATGCGCTCGAGCGAGGGACCGGATATCGAATCAGCGATTCCTACGTCTTCAGCGGCCCAATGGTGACTACTAGGAATTTGAAGGGCGGAGAGGCTGAGGCCAGGACCCAGTTCTGGCTGGAAACTTGCGGGTAGAAGTCCTTGCTTTTGAGATGTGCAGCACTCAGGAAGTTTAGGTTTTGTTTTGAGAAATGGTCTCATGTAGCAAGCTGGCCTCAAACTTGCCAAGTAGCAGAAGCTAATCTTGAACTCTTGACCCTTCCGCCTGCACCTCCCACATGTTGGGATGGCAGGCATACATCTTGCTTACATTTTAGGGCTCAAAAAACCCATTAAAAAAAAGACAGAGTTTTTAATCCCAGCATTCGGAAGGGAGATGGGGACAGATCTCTGCGAGTTCGAAGCCTGGTCTACAGCGTGAGTTGCAGGACTATGAAGAGAAACTTTGTCTTAAAAAACAAAACAAAATAAACAAAATAAATAATAAAAATCAAAAAGAAAGCAAGGACTGTATTTTAATGGGCCAAGGATAATTCTGTTTGGCGGGGAGCCTGCATTGCAGCACAAAGGCCTGGGCAGATCCAGGTCCCTGTCCTGCATTGGGAAGAGAATGGGAGGAGGAAAAGGCATTGAAGCCAGCTTGATCCACATAAAACCCTGTCGAAAAGAAATAAAGGAGAAAATCCGGTTCTGTGCAGAGACAGGGACGAGTCCCCAGAGAACACTTTGCTTCCTTGTGCACTTAGGACTCAGAAGTATCCTGACCCATAAGTCTTCCAAAATTGTAATAAAAGACCAAGAACGCAGAGAAGGTTCAAGGGTAGCTACCCCACGCCCTTTACGATATGGACACTGGGACCCAGGCGACCCCATGTCTCAGGAATCTGGGCACAGAAATGCAGCCGTTCAGGCCACACGACTCATTCCTGCAAATCCGCTTGCCAAGGTGGGAATCTGGGGTCTGTCCTGGTCTCGCTCTCCGTGCGGCTGGGCAGGTCCCCAACGCCTCCATTCCCACAGGAAGCAGAACTGGGAACGTGGCCTAGCTCCGTTTATAGACGGCCCCGCCAGCTGCGGAGGCGCCGACGACCAGAATAACCTGTCGCCTGGATGCTCCGCCCCCGCGAGGAGCTGCAGCTCCGCCCAGTCCGGGGCCTCTGGGGAAGCTCATTTTCTGCTCCCATGAGCTTCGTGCAGACACACAAGGTGACCACCAGTTTGTTACTCAGCGGGCTCCCGGCCCACGCGGAGGCCACGGTGGGGACCTGGACCAGGTAGGTGTGAGCCTGGGGCACCCAAGGGATAAGGCCAGGGGAGGAACCCAGACGCCTCCACCACCGAGCAAGGGCTCCACGGGAACTGTGCTTGTATCTCAGTAGGTGGCAAGGTTCCATTGGAGCCCTTGGAAGGCTGAGGCAGGAGGATTATCAGTTCATCATCATCTTGTGTTCACAAAGCGAGACTGTCTCATACTATAAACGTGTGCGGGAAAACTGCTGATGACAGAACCTTTAATCACAGAGCACTCGGGGATCTCTGAGTTCGAGGCTACCCAGTAAGGACAACACAGCTGTCTCCAAGAAGAATAGGAACAGAGGGAAACTGTTTGTCACGTCTTTCTAAGTTATACCCATTTATTTGTGTTAGAAAGAGGGGCGTGTCAGAGACAACCTAGGTGATCAATTCTTTCCTTCCACCACAAGTCCTCAGCATGGAACTCGCATCATCAGGCTTGGCAGCAAGCCCCTTGGCTTGCTGAGCCCTCTCACTGGCCCAATAGCTTATTTTCTTTATAAGTTTGTGTGACTTCCAAATTCTCCCACAGTGAACACATATTACATTGTTTAACAAGAAATCTCTAAGGGTCGCCTCTTAAAACATCTGGAAGGAAGAAGGGAATGTTCCCGTGTGTGACCCCACATGGCCTTCCGTGCCTCAGGGGATGAACAGCCGGAGTCATAATATTTACAGAGGAAGTCGCCTGCCCTTCTGGTTCCTCAGAGGCCTTGGTCCAGTGCAGGGTTACAGGCCCAGAGGGAAAAGGGACCCTATGACGCATGCCTGTCACCCCGGCCAAGCACTCGGAAAGTGGAGACAAGAAATGATGTTAGTGTCACCTCTGCGGCCAACAAGCTTGACGTTAGGATGTGAGACCGTGAGACCCGGCCTCAGAAAGTCAAAAGTCCCTGTTTGGAAAACAAACAGGGGATCAGTCTTACCGCCAGGGGGCGCCAGGACCCAGGGTCCGCTCCGTAAAAGCATCGAGGGTCAAGTTGAGAGTCAGTTGGCCCACGAGTGAATGAGCAGGTTTATTCTATTTTTGCAGTGATAGAAATGAAACTCAGGACTTCCTACAAGTTAAAGCTCTGTTACCAGAGGGGGGATTCTAGACAGAAGCTCCACCCCTTAGATGACTCCATCTCTCTCTCTCTCTCTCTCTCTCTCTCTCTCTCTCTCTCTCTCTCTCTCTCTCTCAGATTTGTTTATTTTGTGTGTATGAGTACACCATTGACACACCAGAAGAGGGCATCAGACCCCATTACAGATGGTTGTGAGCCACCATGTGGTTGCTGGGACTTGAACTCAGGACCTCTGGAAGAGCAACTGGTGCTCTTAACCGCTGAGCCATCGCCCCAGCCCAGTCCTGCTCTTTTTATTTCTGGTCAGGCTGCCCAGCCTGGACCAGCTGTGTCCACCTCCTGAGTCCGGGGAATGCCTGTGGTGAGCAGAGGCGTGCCGGCTGGCACTCTGGTTTGAGAAGCCTCGGGTGTCTGAGCAGCTCGTGGGACGACTGAGGCCTGCAGGGGTCTTCTCAGAGGTCACCGACCTCCCCGTAAGTAAGAAGAGTCTCGAACAGCCAATGGTGTCCGCAGACCCCAGACCTCTGTGGGAGGCGGTCCCTGCCTGCATTTTATGAAAGGGATTTTCCCCCTGAGGGACTCAGTAAAGGCTTCTGACTGACCAGACTGGTAAAGGCAGGACATTGAAGGGCAACGTTGGGGCTCGGGTCACAGAGCCCGTGGGAATCCAGGGTTCCATCTTTAGCACCAAAAAGAAACCAACTAAACCATAACACAGAGTCCTGCATGGGCTGCAGCCTACACGCAGACTGAAGCTGAATCCAACTTCTGAGATGTGTGAACGGGCACTGACCAGGCCCTGGTGCTATTGCAGCCACGCCTGTGGTCAGAGTCGGCCCCAGCCTCAGGCTTTCAAGTGGACCCCAAGGCTTGGCTCTGTGTAAATCTCGGCTGTCCTCTGTGACTGCCGAGAAAAGCCATCAGCGCCCACAGGTGCCCAAATGTCCGACCACGACTCCATGGTCCGCACTAGGCTAGCCCAACTCTTGTGGGACAAGGCAGACCCTGGGCTGGCCATGGAGGACAGGAGGGAAGTATGGGGTGACTCTGAGGTCTCTCTGTTCAGGGCTGTGCACTGCCTTCATCCTCCCCCTCCTCCTCTTCTGCCTCCTCCAGGGTCAGCTCAAACTTGAACCTGTCCGGGCCGCTGGCGTGCGGAGGGCTGCGGGGAGCCCTGCTCTCGTACCACGCTCTGTTGTCTTCCAAGGTCTCCAGCAGCTCCTGAGCATCGGGGTGCACGAGATCAGCCCACGTTTCCCACAAAGGCTGAGCGATGTAGTCAATGAATCCCACCTTAGGGTGACCACAGACGGGCAAGTGAGTCCCAGTGGAACCCAGAACCAGCCCCAGCTCACGGTTGGCTGCATGGTGCGCTCAGCCTGGAACGATCATTTGCCAACTCCTAGTCATCCTTCAAAATCCTCTTGAAAAAGCCCATCCTAGCACAACATGCAGGAAACTGAGGCAGGCTGATCTCGAGCCAGTGAGTTCTCGGCCAGCCAGGGTGACAAAAAGAGATGTTTTCAAAACAACAAATCAAAAACTCCGCCCTAGTTGGATGGTGGTGACCGCCTTTGACCCCAGCACTTGCCAGGCAGAGGCAGGTGGATCTCTTGAGACAGAGACAAGAGTGGTCTACAGAGGGAGTTCCAGGACAGCCAGGGCTGCACAGAGACACCCCTGTCCCATCTCAAGAAAGCCACCGCCCTGCAGTGGGGCACAGCTCCCTCCCCGCACCTGGGATTTCTCCACGGAGGCTGTGTGCTTGTCGCACATGGGGCTGATGTCCAGGCCTGACTCGCGCTCCCGGTCGCCCTGCTGGAAGAACTCGGCCATGATGCGCTCCGTCCACTGGCGGTAGAGGGGTAACGGCTTGGCGGGGTTGCTGAGGTCAGCGCAGTGCACCAGGCTCTGGAGGACCTGTGGGGGATGGGGGCTCAGACGGCCGAGCCGCACCCCATCTCACCACCTCCCACCCGAGGCAGGAGAATGCTGACTACTCGAGCAGTCGGAGCTACAGAGTGAGATTCTCAGGAAGCTAAAGGGGGAAACCGAGGCTGTGGCCCCCGCGTCGCGAACCTGGATGCGGTCAGAGTAGTTGTCCAAGAGCAGCACGCCAAGGCTCGTCACTTTCTTCGTCTCCACCATGGTCTTGAGGTCGGCCAGAAGCGTCATGTGCTTAGACATGTCTGTGGCCAGCACCTGAGAGGACACGAAGCTAAAGATGTTGCACCTCTGAGGCCTTCTGTGCCTCAGTATCCCCACCTGTGAGAGGGAGGATGGAAACGCTGGGCGGCACAATTGTCAACTGAAGCTGCCCACCTGTCAGCACGGAAGTGGAGGCAGGGGGATGAATTTCGAACATGTAAAGAAGAAAGGAACACCCGAAGGACACAGCGGTAGCCAGCACACAAGAAGCACCCAATAAAGTGTTGAACTATGCGACCCTGAACCCCCGACAACCCACTGACTGGGATAAAATCAAGCGGGCCACTGGAAACCCCGTGTCTGTTGCCGGCAGCCTGCATGGGAACCCTAAGCCGCGCAGGGCGTCACTGCCCCGGGCCGTGACGTCACCATGTCGATGACCATCCTGCGCAGACTCAGTCTCTGCTTGGTGCTGAGGTTCCGGAAGATGTCGCAGTTTTCCCCCTGCAGGAGCTTGAAGCCTACCGCGAGGTGATGGTTCTCCAGCACCGATGAGTCGTTGTACATCAGTGCCAGCTCCGAGTCTGTGGGGACAACCGGGGCCTCGAGATCCAATCCACCCAAGCATTGTTGAAGAGGAACAGCACTGGCCAACTTCTGCGTACGCAGTGAAGGCCTTCCAGCAGAAAGCCATCCATGCCGCAGGCGGGACATGCTGGGCAGCTCCGGCTACGGTCACCTCACTTACTGGTGTTGATGAGAAACTGGTTGGAGACCCCCGGGTGGTCTACGTCGTGTATAGCACATGCAAAAATAGCTGCCAAGACTTCTAGGTCCGTGAACACGGCCTGGATAGAGCCTGGGCGTCAGGGCGGAGGAGGACCGCTCTGCCCTGCCCACCCGTGTCCTAGGCTGGGCGTGGTACCTCCAGCGCCGGGGTGCCCAGCAGCACGTGCGCGGACTGCAGCACGTCGGCAGCATGAATGCTGTTGTGGTACGCCACGTCGGAGTGGTAGTGCCCCTCTAGCGTCACCAGGTACCTTAGCAGCGTGTCCGCCGGGATCTGGAAGGTCTTGAGCAGGTCACGTTCCTGGTGCATCACAGACCTGGCTCAGGGCCTTGGCTTTGGGGTTCCAATTCACCTCACCCCACTCCTCCTCTCTACTGCCTCCAATGCCCCTTCTGCAGGATGTCTTGGTGCTGCTGCAATCCCGAGTTCCTTCTGCCCTTGTCCCCGTTTCTACCCTACCTACCAGTACGGCTCAGGGCCCCGCCATTCGCTCTGGGTCTTTCCAAGGCTGGCACAGGGCAGTCCGAAGCCAAGGCAGGGGAGAGGTACCTGGAGGACGCTGAATGTGACGGCCGTGAGAGCCCGGTCCCCACTCAGCTCGGCCACTTTGAACACATCCAGTCCCCATTTGTTGGTGTCTTCAAGCTCCTATGGGGGACCGCGGTGCCACATTTGTCCCTTGAGCCCCGTGTACAGGTTAGGAAACTGAGGCTCGTGGCTCTGGAGAGACCCACCTTAGCCAGCTGCTCCTCCTGGTCTGTCTGGACCCCAAAGCGTGGGATGGCAGCTGTGGGAAGGCTGGTGTGGGACGACCTACACAGCCCAGTGATCTGGGACATGGGACGTGGGACGTCCTCCGTGGTCGGCTTGGGCAGCTCCACCTCAGCCTGCTGGTCTACAGGGGGCAGGGGGCTCAGACCTCAGCCCACCGAGCAGGTCAGACTCAGGACCCCAGGCCCAGGAATCCCTTTTATCACTGGGGTCCCCTCCTGTCGTGAGCATCTGTAGGCTTTGCTGTGTCTGGGGTCGCACGTGTTCCCATTGGTGTCATTGGCACACTCCTACTCGAGCTTCAAAATCCTACCTGTCATGTCCTCTCCTCCCGAAAGTGTCCCTGCCATCCCTCTCCTCCAGCCCTGGCCAACTGTGCTGGCTGAGTGAGACCTTGCTAGTCCTCCTCCACAGAAGGCCGCGATGGCATCTGCCAGAGACACCTCCTCCGACCTCCGAAGGCTGTCAGGCAGCTCACCCAGGAAAGTCTGAGAAATGTACTCCGACACCTGGTTTCCTGAGCGGCTGGTTTCCGACAGGTGGGTCAACTCGCGGTTGAGCATGCGCTTGAACTGTGGGCCCGGGAGGAGGGTGAGCAGGAGGGCAGCGGGCAGGGAGGACGGCGAGCAGGGAGGACGGCGAGCAGGGGCGCTGTGTCCTCACCTTGTTGGAGGCCATCTCGCCCACCGAGCGACGAGTCTGCAGTGTCTCCAGCTGCTCCAGACACCAGTCCAGCTCCTCCAGGGTCTCCTGCACCAGCTGCAGCCCAGAGTCCTCTGGGAGCCGGGTGGGTTAGGGCGGGAAACCCCGTTGGGAACCCGTGCCGCCCTCATCTCCGCACCTCAACCCCCAGAGCCCAGGGCCACAGCTCCACAGTCTCCTTCGCGTGGCTGTGTCACGCCAGACATGCCCACAACCCTCTCTGGTCTGTAATGTGGGCGGGGTAGGGGGGAGCTCTGAGTGCAAATGTGGGTGTGGGGTGGAGCCTGTTTACAGTGAGTCACAGTTCAAGGGCAGGATGGGAGGACTTCCACAGCTGCGGGGGTGAGGGTGAGCTGATACCTGCTGGGGCAGCCTGTTGGCTGCTGTGCGGAGGGGTCCCCAAGAGCACCTGTCTGTAAACAGGGACGTCAGAGGGGCTCACTTCACCAGGTTCCCCCAGACAGGGCCTCACCTCCCACACACACCCCAAACACCCAGGCCGTCAGACCCAGCCCTCCCTGCAGCTGCCCATACCTGGTGTCACTGCCCGGGCCATGTGCAAGGGCAGCCACGTTGCTACGGACCGTCCTGAGACCGGCCAGGACCTGTGGTGAGAGCGGTGCTCAGGAGGAAGCTCGCGCCCTCTGTGCGTCCGCGGCCGGAGGGCGGAGGGGGACACCCACCTGGGCGAAGGGCGTGACAATCATGTCTTCTCCATGTCTGCAGGACAAGGCCATCACTGAGAGCATCTGCCGGCTTCAGCAGACTCTCCTCAGGACTCCTACCCAGGCCTTCCGGCCTCTCCCACCAATAACCTACGATATCCCTATTTAAAATGGGGAAACTGAGTCCTACGGACAGAAAGGGTCTTAGCAGAGTCAGGACAGAAATAATTGTTTCTCTTTTCATCACAGCTACTAGGGAGCTCAAATAAAACTATTTGTTCAGTTGCTACTAATGTGTCTTAATGTTCCCAAGTCAATGTCACTCTGTCCCCAACTTGGCCTCAGGCCAAGTACGCACAAACCACTGGTGTTTGCTACACGCGGGATATTCACAAAGGAACTCCCTGGGAAACTCCTACTTCAACTCCAAAACCTCACTAATGGGAGGAAGGGGCCTCACAGGTCGCTGGCCGCCGACGAGGTCCGGGACACAGCCTTGGGTGAAGGCTCATGGTCGCTGTCCGAGCGGTACAGGAAGGACTCGCGCCGCTGGCCGTGATGGACGGGGGACTGGAGGGTGCGGCCGACACTCGGCCGGGACTGAGCGTCCAGGGGACCCTTGTCGCTCGGGAGCCCATTTTCCAGGTCAAAGCTGGAGGCAAGAACAGAAAAACACCCTCTGGGCAGGATCCTTCTGTCTGTAAGTCGGTCGCATCCTCCGCCTGCCCCGCAGGATCGAACCTACCAATGCCTTGGGCCAATCAGCCCCGCCCCAAACGCAAAGCCCCGCCCCTTACGGCACCGCCCCAACCCATCGACCACGCCCTCTTCTGCAACTCTTCCAGGTTCAGCTATGCGTCTGACCCTGCAGGAACGGGTCTACACTCCTCTCCCTGGGGTTAAAGGTCACAAAGGTTTGGGGGGCTGTAGCGCTGGGGTTCACTTCCCATGTAACGGCCCGCAACTGTGACTCAGTACTCGGGACCTGACGCCCTCTTCCGGCTTCCGTGGCACCAGGCACGTGGCGCCCACATATTCAGACAAAACACCCACACAATGATAAATACATTTCTAAAAAATAAATAAAAACATGGCAGGAACTGGGCGCTGGGACGGTGGCGACCCTGGGAGGCACGGCCCGGGTCACGTGATCACCCGCTGGCCTCTAGAGGTCATTCCATCCCGGTTCTCACCGGTAAGCGCGGCTCGACTCGGCTGTTTCCGGCAAGGACTGGGCGAGTGCGAATGGGTTCGAGCATTGTCGACCCCGTCCCGCCCCACCTGGGCGAGCTCAGCTGCGCTCGCCCTTTGCCCGCGTCCCTCGGGTTTTGGAGGGCGTGGTACAGACACTTCATGACGTCACGTGGAGCGGGCTTCCTCTGCCTTTGCTGTCCCCAGGCCCAGGGGCTCCCCAAACTCGCCATCCCAAGGACCTCAGGTGGTGGTGCCTTTCCCCCTCCCACCTGCGGACAACTGGAGAGGCCTGAGGCAGGGGCAACTTCTCGGTGCTGGGTTCTAAGCCGCCCTCGGGCGCGCAGGGTTACGGGCGCGCTGGCGATTCCCTGGGCCCTGAAAGGCTGCTTTTCTTTCTGCTCTAAACTTAGCCGGGGTTGGCGGGTCAGGCTGCGGTTCCATGACGTGAACAGCGAGGTCCCTGTCGTGGCTGTGGAAACGGCGCCTAAGCCACACGGGTAAACTGAGGCACCGAGCTGCGGAGGAACCTCAGACCCGCTTTCATTTCCTGCTCGCCTCCCTCAGGCTCTCTTTTGGAGTCACACTCCCTTCAAGACCCTGGAGAGGGGAGGCTCTTGGCTGAGGGCTGTGGTCCTGATCACCCGGGCCCTAGCTGTCACTAATGGCTGTCACTAATGGTCACCGATGGCTGTGTGACCTGGATGAGCGCACGGCCATCTCGGAGCACGCAGTTCCTGCAAAATGACCGCACGGGGCAGGTCACTGAGCGCCCACCAAGTCTCCGCCTTGACTCTGCGTCAACTACAGCCTATGAGGCCACAGCTCCGGAGCGCAGGGTAGGGTTTGAACCTGGACTGGAACCTGGGAACTCCACCCCTGCTTCCGAAGCCCTCGCCTGACCCCGCAGCCCCGCACCGACGAGGGTGGGACATCGGAGGGAGCCCCCCACTCCCTCCCCGCGCCCCACTAGGTCGGCTGGGTCAGAAGGAGCCGCGCAGGCCGGCACAGCTGCAGGGACCGTGAGAACAGCGGCCAGGTCCCCTCGGCGTGCGACAGACGGCGCCTGACCCTAGCGAGGCTGTGGCTGCTCCTGCGGTCACCCCGAATCCCTGTCTCTGACCCTGATCCCCTCACCACAGCGGATGGGCCACCGTGAAGCGGCGCTGCAGGCGGATGCTCTGATTCACCATCAGCTTCCTGAAGAGCCCGGGGGAGCCGCGCAGGGACTCCCGGGGGGAGCCGAGCTCCGCGGGGCCCTGCATGGCCCGACTGAGCCCGGACTCGGAAGCCCAACCTTTTCAGATGCTCAGGGGCGGAGCGAGAGGACCAGGCTCCGCCCATCGCTCTGCGGCTCCCATCCTGGGGGAAACCGCAGGGACACTGAGGCTCAGCAAACCCGCGACTCTAGTCACTAACTTCTAGTTTTCACTTTTGTTTTTTTAAAGGACCGGGCCTCAGTTGCCCGAGTTGGCTTCGAACTCGCCCTGTACCCTGCCTGACTGAGGAGTCCTGCGACTCCTGCTTCAGCCTCCCAACAAACAGGTGGGCGCCAAGCTCTGCCTTCAGGGTTGGTTTGGGTGTCTGGGCTGGGAACTGCGTCAGAGCGAGATGAGGTGTGGTCAAGCACATCTGCCATTCCATCTAGGGAGGCTGATGCAGGAGAATTACCACGAATTCAAGGGCACCTCAGACTTCAGAATGAGACTCAAAGAGTCACGTTGGAGACCGGAGAAGGATATTCCGTCATAGAAAGATCCTCGCGGTACAAGGCACTGCACCCCCAGTAACTCAGATTCGTTCCAGGGTGAGGACGTCTCCGGAATGACAAGCCCTGTAGCTGTTTTCCTGTGGGGGAAACTGAGGCACTGAGAGATCACAGGAATTCCCTGGAGCACGGCGGCACAGCTCCAGCCCGTGGGTCCCCGGGTGACCCCATCGCTCTGACGTTCCCCAGGCCCTGCATCTGGACCATTTCACTGGCAAGGCTGTGTCTCCCACACAAACATCCGCCCGCGGAGCTTTCCGCCCGGGCAGCGCCAGACGTCACCAGATCGACACCAGGTGCCCCGCTGGAATGCTAGGATACACAATCGCATTGGACAAAAGGGGAAACTGAGGCTCATGCAGGTCACAGACAAAGGAAAGACATGGACTATGCAGTGGCCAGGCTGAGGCTGTACAGAAAGGACGGACACACACACACACACACACACACACACACACACACGCACACGCACACCTCCAGCCCGCCCTGAAAAAGTGACTCCCAGGATTCCCCACATCCTGGGATGGCTTTGGAGTAGGGTTTTGGTGGGCACCTGAGCGATGGAGGTATAGCTAGAACTGAGATACATCCATTGCTCAGACGAGAACACTGAGGTTCAGGGGGTCACACCCACTCCGCCCACAACCCGGTGTGGGGGAGGTGCAGCCTGTCCAAGAAGCCCTGAACACCTGATGGGAAAAAAACCTCCGAGCCCAAAATGAAAATACCATCTGTGGCTGCTAGGCTGGGCTAATTATATCTATTCCCAGGGGGTGGGGGGAGGAGCAGAGGCCGCCAGCCAGGGGTCCGAGAACTCTTGACATCACTCCAGGCCTGAGAGAAGATCACTATACCCAGGTCCCCAAAGACAAACCGGGTCCCAGAGGGAATCAGTTCCACCCTCAAAAATCATAGAAAACAGAAAAGTGAAGACAGCATGCTGATAGGAACAGAGAGGTCGGGCCACTTGCCTGAGGTCACACAGCTAGGAATGGTGGAGTAAGTTCACAGGACCCCAGGGCAGGGAGCCCCACTGTGTGGGCATTTTGCATTTAATTTATTAACTAGTTATCCACCCTTCTGCAGTCCAGCCGAGCATTAACAGTCTATCAGCGGCTGTCCTACAACAGTTTCACTCACAAATTCGTATTTCATTATGGCTCCCACACCCTTTGTGTGCTTTTAATGTAGGGAGATGGCCACAGGCTGGACTGGACATTCAAAGCCTGGCCCTGTGAGCTTCAAGGGCTACCCTACTGCTAGGTGACAGTCCACTGGAAGGGGGTGCTGCAGACAGCCCTGTCGTCGCCATCCCTACATTGCTGTGTGACTTCAGGGAGAACCCAGAAGTCTCTGGTGCCCTCGAGACTCCTCCGCTGCCTTGTTTCTTTCCTTTTGAGTTCCGTTTCCCCCAGGAGAGCACTTTTCTCCTGTTATCAGAAGGCCCATGTGGAGAGAGAGAGAGCTTTTGGTGCCGCTTCTAGGAACTTGGCATTTGTCACTGGGCCTGGACAAGGACGTCGGCTCAGATAAGAATGTCAGAGACAGTGCATGGGACTTCACTTCCTACTTAGCTGACGTGCTCCCTTATGTGATCCCTTCACTGGCGTGCTCCCTTATGTGATCCCTTCGCTGACATGCTCCCTTATGTGATCCCTTGTGTGATCCCTTCGCTGACATGCTCCCTTATGTGATCCCTTGTGTGATCCCTTCGCTGACGTGCTCCCTTGTGTGATCCCTGTGTGATCCCTTCGCTGACGTGCTCCCTTGTGTGATCCCTGTGTGATCCCTTCACTGACGTGCTCCCTTATGTGATCCCTTGTGTGATCCCTTCGCTGACATGCTCCCTTATGTGATCCCTTGTGTGATCCCTTCGCTGACATGCTCCCTTATGTGATCCCTTGTGTGATCCCTTCGCTGACGTGCTCCCTTATGTGATCCCTTGTGTGATCCCTTCGCTGACGTGCTCCCTTGTGTGATCCCTTCGCTGACGTGCTCCCTTGTGTGATGTCTTTTTTACCCCTTTGCTTGATTACTCTCTTGTGTGATCTCCGTGTTTACTACTTCATTTTATTACTTGATTACATTCTTCTTTGTCTTTGATCTAAGAACCGACCCTGTCTTTTGGATGTGCCTAGAATGATATAAAAGCAGGCTGGAGAGGACTAAAGCTGCTTCAGCCTCAGAATGGGTTGCACTCATGTTATAATTTTGTCTAACTTTTTCTTTTTCAATCCTCACTCCCTCGCTTGAGACCCTGTTGGCTGACTGAGCTGCCTTGGTCAGACGGCCTCAGCCTCAGCGTGGGGCTCAGGTAAGGGGGTGCAGTGAGGAGCACTGCCGAGAGAGGAGCACTGCTGAGAGAGGAGCACTGCTGAGAGAGGAGCACTGCTGAGAGAGGAGCACTGCTGAGAGAGGAGCACTGCTGAGAGAGGAGCACTCACACAGGAAAATGAAAGGTAAAGGAAAGCGATGGATGTGTCCAGTGGTGAGTAAACGTTGTAAAAAGGGACACGGTAATAGCAGAGTGTATTTTGTCTGTGTGTTTAGAGAGTCTAGGGGAGTGAAGAGAATTCTCAGGGATGCTGTGGGTCTCTGGATCCTGTTTAGAGACAGTTTGCGTGAGAGAGAGAATGGGTCTCAGGAAAGCTCTGTCCCCTCTGCCTGGGATGCGTTGGCAAAGGAGGAACACAGGTGAACGCAGGCTGTTCCGGAGCTCGCCCACGGGCAGGAGGAGGTTCCCGGGAGGAGTGCGTAGTTCTCCTTCTGGGTCCCTTTGGCACATCAAGTTCTTTTCCCTCTCTGTCTATTATCTGTCCGTGTCTGTCACTTACTTTCTTTCTTTTTTTCTTTCTTTTCTTTTTTTTTTGTTTGTTTTTCGAGACAGGGTATCTCTGTGTAGCCCTGGCTGTCCTGGAACTCACTCTGTAGACCAGGCTGGCCTCGAACTCAGAAATTTGCCTGCCTCTGCCTCCCAGATTACAGGCGTGCACCACCACCACCCAGCGACATTTTCTTTTTAAAAAAAAAAAAGATTTATTTATTTATTATTATATGTAAGTACACTGTAACTAGCTGCCTTTAGACACCAGAAGAGGGCGTTGGATCTCATTATGGATGGTTGTGAGCCACCATATAGTTGCTGGGAATTGAACACAGGACCTTCGGAAGAGCAGTCAGTGCTCTTAACCACTAAGATATCTCTCCAGCCCGACATTCTCTTAAATGGAGAAAAAAAAAATGCTCTGAATTCCAAACGACATCCTTATAATGACTGATCCACAAACCATTTGAGTTGTTACAGAATTACAGATACGTAAGACATGTTACTGAATTACAGATATGTAAGACATGTTACTGAATTACAGATATGTAAGACATGTTACTTGGCTTCAGGATCCAGGACAGCTGAAGAGGGAAACTCTTTGGTTGACAAAGCCATGATCACACCCTCAACAGAGCAGGCAGGAAGCAGAGCTGGGCAGGTGGCTCCTGCAGGCACTTGTGGGTTGGTGTGCGTGTGACCACAGAATTGCCACTTTTCCAAAAATGTACTGAGGGCATTTTTCTGGCACCTGCTATGAAGCTCTCTGTAGGCACTAAAAGCCAAAGCAGCACCACTGTCTTAGTCAGGGTTTCTATTCCTGCACAAACATCATGACCAAGAAGCAAGTTGGGGAGGAAAGGGTTTATTGAGCTTACACTTCCACACTGCTGTTCATCACTAAACAGTCAGTTTACATCACTAACAATCACTAAAAAGTCAGGACTGGAACTCAAGCAGGTCAGGAAGCAGGAGCTGATGTGGAGGCCATGGCGGGGGGGGGGGGGGATGTTTCTTACTGGCTTGCTCCCCATGGCTTGCTCAGCCTGCTCTCTTATAGAACCCAGGACCACCAGCCCAGGGATGGTACCACCCACAAGGGGAGCAAATGCCCCACAGCTGGATCTCATGGAGGCACTTCCTCACCTGAAGCTCCTTTCTCTGTGATAACACCAGCTTGTGTCAAGTTGACACACAAAACCAACCTGTACAACCACTTTGAAGCCGTTTTCACAGATGCACACCAGAGGGGAAACAAGGAACCGCTCAAGGGTTGAATGGGAGGACCATCTGGCTGACAGGTGAACTGACAGGAATGTGGATCCCGGTACCTCTGCTGTCAAACGACAGTTGCGATCTTACTACCAAAACACTTCGTATCCCGGCCTAAGGAGCACTGTTTATCAGCAAGGCCAGGAAGTCTGAAGCCTTCTAAAGACAGCATGGGCAGCTCTTGTGCTTTGGTGTACAGAGTACCACGGTTCTAAGTGTTGAGGCAACGCATAGGTATTGATAAGAAGCGGACACTAAAAACACCTTTCCATACATTGGTGAAGAAGCCAACGCAATGCAAGGCCCCTCAGCAGGTTTTTCTCCAGACTACAGGAGCAGAGCAAGACAGGAGACCAGGAATCCACCGATACCTGGACACACGTGGCCCTGCAGAGGCCAGAGACCTTATGTGTAGGGAGAACCCCTCGCAGGTGTGGAACCAAGGCCTGTACTTAAGGCTGATAAGAGAAACCGAAGGAACAAGTCACATGCAAGTCTGGCGCCTCAGGGACCAAGCCTGCCGTAGAGGAAGACAGGCTGCTACCTCAGACCTGGCCATGGCGCAGGTATGGGACAACTCAGAAGATCGGTGTATGAAAAAAGAAACTTCCACCCAGGACAGGACTGAGAATAACGGCTTGATTTCCAAAACAGCAATCATGTTTCACTACTATAGGGTGACATAATGGGGTGAGGAGAGGAGACATTAGGGTTCTGAGGTATCTCAGAGGTGGACGCAGTTAGTGATAGGCATGTCCTGAAAGGCTTAATGTAGACATCACTTTGTCTTTAAGAGTTTCTGTTTATGTGTGAATCCTCCACCCCACAGAGAGAGCAGTTTGGGTTCTTTTTCAACCAAACTATACTTAGATGCCCAACAGCCAGCAGACTGCTGACACAAGGACGAGAGAGACCCCGCCATCCTTCTGGTAACGCCCCAGCTCTTCTGCCTTCCCCACAACTTTACAGATGTTTCACAGACAGCAGTTAGAGAGGAGGGACCAGAACATCCCAATATGTCCCCAGTGCATATCTTGGCAGTCTAGAAGGCACAGTCCTCTGTGCAGCTCTTGCAGCGACAACAAGGCCTATGAGCAGTCAACCCCACACGCATGACAAACCCTCTCCCACCCCAACTCCTCTGAGTTAAAGGAAACACTAGCATTCAATACTCTATCTCTGATCAAGTTACAGGCAGAGCAGGGGTCTCTCAATAGAAGGAGATGCTGGATTTGCCTCCTGGTGGGTTCAGGACTTGGTTGTGGGTGTCAGGTCGCAGCCCCAGCCTGGGTTCATGACTCAGCTATAGGTGTGGCCGGATCTGCCTGTTCTGCCTCCTTGAGTTTCCTTTCTCATCCTGCTCTCCCCTGGATGTGGAGTTTGTAGCAGCTTTCAGGTCGGACTTAGAATCTTCGACTTCACGCAGCCAAACATGATCCTTGGGCTCGTTTGGGCGCAGTGGCAGTGATTGGGGACCCAAATGTGTCACTGGTCCTCTCACCACGTGGACTCAGCATTGTCCATTGTCGAGTTTGCACAGTTGATTGATTCCTTTGCCTCCTGGAGGATTTGCGTGTTTTGGGGTTCTTCATTTGCTCCAGAATATTGGATGCCATCCTATTAGGCTTGCTTGAAGGAATACCTTCTTCTGGACTTCCAAAAAGATCGCTCGGTTCTCCTCCAGAGGCTTCACGGACCTGGGGCCCGACTCACCAGCGTGGCCGTCTGCGCCCTGGAACGTGTTGGCTGCTGCCCCGCTGCTGGCTTTTTATTTCCGTTTCCTTCCCTGAGCGTATGTGTAGTCAGGCTGGAGAGCTCACAGGCTATGT
Organism: Apodemus sylvaticus; assembly: GCF_947179515.1. Taxonomy (NCBI): domain Eukaryota; kingdom Metazoa; phylum Chordata; class Mammalia; order Rodentia; family Muridae; genus Apodemus; species Apodemus sylvaticus. The sequence goes on from NC_067489.1 coordinate 70,626,027, forward strand.
CTCCCCTAACGGCACAGCATCCCTCTCCTCCTGTTCCGGTGAACTGGCACTTGATGAGCGGAAGCCCGGTGCTGATCTGTGTTAGTCATTCACAGGAGACCACCGCGCTTTGATGTGGATTTTGTAGGGGGAAGGGGGAAAGAACCAGTTTTGTCAACAGGCCATAGCTATTACTAGGACTCAGTTTTGCTTTCTTAGACACTGGTAGTGTGTCTTCCTTGTCTTCCTCCTTGCATTAGTCAGGGTTCTCTAGAGTCACAGGACGTATGGGCAGTCTCTATACAGTAAGGGAATTTGTCGATGACTTACAGTCTGTAGTCCAACTCCCCAGCAATGGTCAGCAGCAGCTGTGGATGGAAGTCCAAGGATCTAGCAGTTGCTCAGTCCCACAGGGTAAGCAAGTGAAGGAGAGAGAATCTTCCTTCTTCCAATGTCCCTATGTAGGTCTCCAGCAGAGGGTGTGGCCCAGATCAAAGGCATGTGCCACCTTGCCTAGACCACTTGCTTTGTCCCAGATGACCTTGAACTCAGGGGTCTCCTTGTCTATGTCTCTTGGGATTCATAGCCACTATACCTCAAGATCAAGGTCAGAAATTTATATCTCCCAGCTTCAAGATCAGGATCACAGGTGAGCCTTCCAATTCTGGATCGTAGTTCATACCAGATATAGTCAAGTTGACAACCAGGAACAGCCACTACAGTCCTCATCATCAACTTCCTCAGCATCAGGATAATCTGCCAGAGCTACACGTTCTCCCTTTGTGGTAATAGCTACCATCTGAGATGCATACCCTCAGGAACAATCCAGGAGAGCCTAGGGACCCTGGGGACCCTGGAGGACCAGGCAAGCTTGTTGTGAATGACTGACTAGTGAGGTTCGTCTTTGTCCCACTGGTCAGGGAAAGTTTGAAACGTTGTGCCCCAGTTTTTGTTTTGTTCTGTTTTGTTTTGTTTTTTCAAGACAAGGTTTCTCTGATTAGCCCTGGCTGTCCTGGAACTCACTCTGTAGACCAGGCTGGCCTCAAACTCAGAAATCTGCCTGCCTCTGCCTCCCAAATACTGAGATTAAAGGCGTGTGCCATCACTGCCCAGATGTACCCCATTTTTAATAGGGTTATTTGGTTTTCTTGAATCTAACTTCTTGAGTTCTTTGTATATACTGGATATTAGCTCTCTATCAGACATTGGATTAGTAACGATCTTTTCCCAATCTTTTGATTGTCATTTTGTCCTATTGACAGTGACCTTTGCCTTACAGACGCTTTGTGATTTTATGAGGTCCCATTTGTCTATTGTTGATCTTAGAGCATAAGCTATTGGTGTTCTGTTCAGGAAATTTTCCCCTGTGTCCATGTGCTCGAGGCTCTTCCCCACTTTCTTTTCTGTTAGATTCACTGTATCTGGTTTTATGTGGAGGTCCTTGATCCGCTTGGACTTGAGTTTCATACAAGGAAATAAGAATGGATCAATTTGAATTCTTCTGCATGCTGACCACCAGTTGAGCCAGCACCATTTGTTGAAAATGCTGATTTTTCCCCCACTGTATGGCTTTAGCTCCTTTGTCAACGATCAAGTGACCGTAGGTGTGTGGGTTCATTTCTGGGTCTTCAATTCTATTCCATTGATCTACCTGCTGGGCGGTGGTGGCGCATGCCTTTAATCCCAGCACTTGGGAGGCAGAGGCAGGAGAATTTCTGAGTTCAAGGCCAGTCTGGTCTACAGAGTAAATTCTAGGATAGCCAGAGCCACACAGAGAAACCCTATCTCGAAAAAAAAAAAAATTACAAGGTAATTATAAAAGGTCTTGTAGAATGGGCCCATGGAACTTTAAACAATATCTCCATAAAATAAGAAAGGGGGAATTATGTCCCCATATACCACAAATTTACTTAAATCTTTAAAAATTTAGATGCCAAGGAACTGTGCTGAGTGTCTATGTCACCCTACAACTAGGCATAATTATGGCCAGGTGAACCGGAAGGATCCACTGGCCTATGGCATGATCCCGATCAGGTATTAATATGGGGAAGAGGGCACATCTGTGTTTTCTGCAGGATGCTGACGGAGCGTGCTAGCTGCCACAGTGCTCGGTGTGACATGCTGATGCTGGGACAAAGAATAATGCTGACCTGTGAACTTGCTGAGTGCCCTGACCATGGTGACAGGACGCTGTACTGGGCCTGTGCTCCTGACCTGTCGCCGATACATCGAGCCGTGTGATCCAGACCAGAGAGTCTCGTGCTTGGATCTCCCTGGACAGAGGAGCCAACTTATACTAAGACTGTGGCTTTCAATGCATTTATTGATGGGATTTCTGTTTGCTTTGTAAAGAACATACTATGGGAGTATTTCTGTGTTTCCTTAAAATTGGAATCTTTTATTAATTGCTCATGTTAAAATGTTGTTTCTTCTATGCTATTTAACACTTGCTAACTGTGCCAGTGTGTTGAAGTCTGGCGTGTCTGTTATGTTGGTCTATCAACAAGTATGATTACTTGTACTACAGGACCTAGGTATTCTGAAAAAGACTTGCAATACTGGAAGAAGTGAGTCAGACTTTAAAAAGCAGAAGCAAGAGTAGTGGGCTTCATTATTGCTGGTATAGCAGCTTTGATTACATCAATAGCTACCAGCAAAGCTTCTGCAATTGCTTTGATACAAGAAGTTAAGACAGCTACTTTTGTTAATCATTTAGCAAAAAATATTAGTAATGCTCTGAGTAGTTGAGAAGATTCAGATAGACATCTATAACAACAAACTGATGCTCTTATTGATACTATTCAAACTATTGGAGAGGAGGTTCAGAGTTTAAGAATAAGTTATCTTGAGTGTCATGCTGAATACCAATGGAAATTTCAAAGACGCTTGCAGGGTTTTGGCATAATGCTAACACCGCTGTGGATTGTTTAACTTTGCATAAGGAGATCATGAAGTCAAGAAATACAAAGCTCACCGTTGACTCATCCCAGGACTGCATGGCGTTCCCTGTGTCTTCACCATCGCGGCCCAGGGCTGACGTCAGTGTCTCCATCTTGTCAGGCTTCAAGACTGACTTACATAGCTTGATCATGTTGGCCCTCCTTGTCCTTGGAAATACTTTTATTCCTGCCCACTGTGCTAAAGCTTGCCTTTAACAACATCAACATGTTAGTGGCCAAATACATGGCTTGAAACTAAAATGGATCCCCAGATAAAGTTATTAATCTAACAGGCTGGCAGCCAACGACAGGGGCTTTTCTGTACAGTGTCTTACTGACCTAAGACAGAATTACATTGTTTTTGAAAATGTAAATTCCAAGACGGGTAAGGAAGGCATTCTTGTCAGAATCACCTAAGACAGGCATGGTCTTGTTTATGAAATAAAGGGAGAGATGTTGAGAACTTTTAGTGCTGCTTCTAGGAATTTGACATTTGTCACTGGGCTCAGACAAGGAAGTCGGCTCAGATAAGAATGTCATAGACAGTGACCATGGGGCTTCGCTTCCTACTTCGCTGACGTGCTCCCCTTTGTGATCCCTTCGCTGACGTGCTCCCTTGTGTGATCTCTTTTTTACCCCTTTGCTTGGTTACTCTCTTGTGTGATCTCCGTGTTTACTACTTCATTTTATTACTTGATTACATTCTTCTTTGTCTTTGATCTAAGAACCGACCCTGTCTTTTGGCTGTGCCTAGAATGATATAAAAGCAGGCTGGAGAGAACTAAAGCTGCTTCCGCCTCAGTATGGGTTGCAATCATGTTATAATTTTGTCTAACTTTTTCACTTTTTTAAAAGATTTATTTATTTATTTATTATATGTAAGTACTGTTGCTGTCTTCAGACACTCCAGAAGACAGCATCAGATCCCATCACAGATGGTTGTGAGCCACCATGTGGTTGCTGGGATTTGAACTCAGGACCTCTGGAAGAGCAGTCAGTGCTCTTAACTGCTGAGCCATCTCTCCAGCCTAACTTTTTATTTTCAGTCCTCACTCCCTTGCTTGAGACCCTGTTGACTGAGCTGGCTTAATCAGGCTGGAGACAAGGAAACTGAACGCTGTTCTATTTTGCTGAACTCCTGGAAAGAGAAATGATTGTCCAAGTCCCTTCCCAGGAGCCCCAGAGAGCAGAGTGGCCCCTCCTCTGGCCCCATGGCTCTCCCCCTGCCCCTCAGAATTCACAACTCTGCAGCCAGCCTCTGAGAGCTGGTGCTCTCAGGTCTGCCTTGCGTCAGATGCTCTCTCAGCACCTGGCAGCCACCCAGTGCTGATCAATGCTTGAGACGCACTGAGCCTTCTCTTCCACTTTACAGCTGCACCCTTAAGGCTGAGACTTTAGCCAGGCAGTGGTGGTGGTGGTGCACACCTGTAATCCCAGCACTCTGGGAGGCAGAGGCAGGCGGATTTCTGAGTTCGAGGCCAGCCTGATCTACAGAGTGAGTTCCAGGACAGCCACGGCTATACAGAGAAACCCTGTCTTGAAAAAACAAAAAAACAACAACAAAAAAAAACAACAAAAAAAGTCTGAGACTTTGTAGCCTGTTCTTCCTGCTGATCACATTCGTCTGCCCACTCAGCCTAGCTCTCTCCTGCTGCCCCAGACAGTGCTCCCAGCTTCCAGTTGTACCTGCCTGACTCTCGCCCTGAACCTCCCAGAGCCTGCCCACCAGACAATCTGCTAGACCCTCTCTGTAGGTTCCTAATCCACACCTGGTAAACAGTAGGTGCTTTATAAATACTTTCTGAACAAGATATTTTGGCCTTCCTACACCCAAGCCATCTACTGCCAGATTAGAGGAGGCTCACACTTGGGGCCAGAACATCCCCCACCCCACTCCCCTGCCCCACTCCCCCTGCCCCACTCTTCCCTGCACTGAGCCCCTCCCCCACATGACCAAGTGAAGCACAGTCCACTCCCGAACCACCCGGGGTCTCCCCTCCCCTCACCAGACAGGCCCAAAGGAAACGTGTTTGTTCTTTCTTGAAATTAGAAAGTCTGTGAGTCACTAGAAAGGGTGGAGTGGACACTGCCAGGTCACTGGATGGCAGGCCTGGTCATCTGGGCTGAGGGACTCATCTGTGCCTGAGGCTTTCCTGGTGCTAGAGGTAGACTGTGATGGTGGGTGCCCAAGGGCAGGACCGAGCTACAAGAGGGAAGTGACAGGGTCTGGGTCCCCTAGGCTAAACCTCAACTTCTCCTCAGACCCACCCAAGGCCTCCTCCATCTCCTGAGGACTTTGCCTGACCCTAGGGACAGAGCCACAACTGGGCACACCCTCTCCTACCTAGGCACACACCAGGCTAGGCCACCGCCTGGCTGCAGTGGGGTCTCTTCAGCCCCTATCCCTCCCACAGTCCTAGAAGCAGAGGCCAAGAGCCCACACCTTTCTTTTTCCTTCTTAGATGGTTTCAGGTAGCCCAGGCTAGCCTAACGCCTGCTGTGCTGCTGCAGATTACTCGAACACCCGATCCTCCTACCTCTGCCCCAACGTGCTGGGAGGAGCTGTGTAACTGAAGTAACTGAGGGCTTCCGCACGGTGGGTAGGTGAGCGATTCTCCAATCACCGCGGCCACACTTTCAGTTCTCCTCCTTTCGTCTTTACGATTGATTCTTAATGCTTTTTAATTAGATGTGTGGGGCCGGGTATCAGGTTGTCTTTCACTCCTGGAAAGGGCACATCTCTCCAGGCCCTCTCGAAGTAGGAAGTCAGTTATGTCAAATGATGTTTCGCCGGGGCACACGGGTGAAAGTACGTTTTGCTGTAGCAGTGACGGGACATGAGGTGGAGGAAGACAGACACGACCCCACAGGCAGTGAGAGCTCGAGCAGTGGTTTGCTGTGCTGTGCCTCGCCATTCTTTGCTGCAGACACTCGTGTATTGGTCCACCTTACATTGCGTTACTGAGCTCCGCTAGTGGTGACGCCAAAGAGAAACTCACCAAAGAACTCCCGAGGCTCCCGCAGCTTCTTGCTACTTCCTAGGCCCCTGGCTGGTTGGCGAGCCTTGCGATTTCTTCAGGATTAAACGGCAGCTGCTGGTTCATATTCAGTGTTTGCTGAGGGACTGAACTGCTGGTGTCCTGACAGCAAAGTCTGAGCTTGCCCCGGGTCCCCTTCCCTTGTCTCCTAATAACCTTTCTCTTCCACAACCTCTGCTGGGCGGTGGGCCAGAGGAGAGGTTGTCCGCTTGTCAAAATAGGCTGTGAAGATGTTAAGGCCACGTCCTCACCCTCCTCTCCCTCCTTTTCTAACACAAGGTCTCTCTGTGTAGACCAGGTTGCCCTGGGACTCTGAATGTAGACTCGATTGGCCTCCAGAGATTCCCGGGCCTCTGCCTCCTGAGTGTTGAGATCAAAGACTTAAGCCACCACCACTCTTCTCCAAGTGCAAGAACTGACCTGTGTTCTGCCCCTCACGCCGGGCCAACAGCAGGCCACGGGAAACTGTTCTGCAGCACCAGGGCTCTGGGCCCTGTCCTGCAGTCCAAGGCGCACCTAGATGCCAGGAAGGATCTGCAAGGCCTCCAAGACACCGCGGAACGTTCTAGAGCAGCCCTCCCCACTGAAGCCCAGCAGAGGACAGGCAAGGACAGCCCCGCCCAGCTGCCGACTCATCCTTGGCCACCCAAAAGGAACCTCACACCTACAGACTGCTTGTGACACGAGCAGTGGGGACCACAGAGACACAGATGACTGGAGACTGTCACGGGGCCTCCCAGCCTGTGGTTGAGGCAGTGCAGACCGTTGCCTGAAGATGACACACACACCTGGAGCCCCAAGTCACTCAGATCCACAAGAAACAATCCACTGCCACCACTACCTTCGCCTAGACACAGCTCTATCTCTAAAGTGCACTCCTAATACAAAAGGCTCCCCACGCCGTCCTCAGGGGTAACCCTGACCCTTCTGCACCCTCCATCCCAGCACCAAGGGTCCCAGCTCAATCCAGCCTATGACAGTCCCTGCCCCCAACAAGACGACCCAGCCCCCACAGTCCACCAGACCATCGCCTCCAGGCCACGCCCACTGCCCAATGCGCGCTGCTCATCACTAGCTCCGCCCACAAACCTCAGGCCCCGCCCATCACAACTCCCCAGAGATCGGGATGCCTGTGCATCCAATCCATGTACCCTTTTCCATGGGACCACTGCCCCCTGCAGGCCGCGCCCAGTTATGCCGGGCCTCACCACGTCCAGGCTCCCCTACTCACTCTGTCATCTTAAGGGCCTTTCCACCCTCAATGTGTCCCTCCTTCACCAGGTGTCACCAGGTGACACCTGTCCCACCCACCACAGACCACACCCTCTCCAGTCAGGCCTCATCCATTTCCTTCAAGGTCCGCCCACTTTCTGCAAGCCTCTAAAAATGGTGACCCTTAGCATTTGTGTAAGTGTCCCCTCTCATTACAGGTCATTTCTTCAAACAGGCCCCGCCTTCTCAGCAGGCCCCGCCCCATCACCTACCGGCGGGGAAGGGAGCTGGGCCACGAGCGCCGGGATTTTACCGGCGCGGGCGGATCCGGGTGCTCCGGGTCCGAGTGGAAGCGCCGCTGGATGCGGATGGGGCGCCGTGGCTGCCCCCACAGGTGCTTCGGGGGTCGGGGGACCCCTGCGCGGCCGACAAGCGGAGTCTCCATGAGCTGCCCCCGATAAGGAAAAGGAAAGAGAGCCAGTGGTGGCCCCTGTGCACAGACAGGGTGGGGGAAGAGTTCTCAGGCCACTGAGCCGCCCTCTCCGTAGTGCAGAAGCCAGGCAGGCGACAATATCGCAAGACCTGAGGCAACGCCCACCAGGCACCGACGCTCCCGGGACCTGAACAAGAAGCCTAGATTCAGGGTCTGGACCCTGAAGGCACGAGGCAGGTAGACCCAGAGAGACAGGCCGGGAGACCCAGCCCCAGCGGGTCAGAAGAAGGGTTCTAGAAAGACGAAGAAATCGAGAGCATCACTGGCCTCGACATGTGCAAACAAAGTCACAGGCCAGGAATCTCAAGAGCTGGGGACAGAAGGAAAACAGTCAGTCGCTTCTCATGAGCATCTTCGCAGTGCTGAGGCCTCAGGATGTCCCCACCCCATGTGCTTAAAGAGCTAAAGGCCCTCCTTGCCTGTGAGCTCAGGGCAGCCAGCAGGACGCTGCAGACAGCCCCGCCCCCGCCCGTCTCTACAGCCTCCTGGATGCTCAGACCCTCCCACGGCGCATGATATCATTGCACCCCCCAAACACCCCAGGGCTCCACCCGCAACCACAATTCCTGTTCAAACCTCCAGCTTGTCCCAGTTCTAGAAAACTCGAGGTCCCACTCAGCACACCTCCTAGTCTTGGGGGGATTTCCTGTGAGTGTCGGATAGCTGGGAGGACACTTTCCTGCTTGATTAGTAGGAGCGCTGTGTGTGGACAGCGTCCGCAAGCCGGCCGGTTCCCACTCGGCACCCTCCCGGTCTCCGGGGATTTCCGTGAGTGTAAGAGAGCTGTGAGGACACTTTCTGGCGTAATTAGTAGAAGCTAAGTGTGTGGACAGCATCCTCGGGCTGGGCCTGGGAGGGAGGAGATGGCTACGACAGTGCCTTGCCTGGAGCGTGGGGAAAGTCCCCTGAGGGCGCTGTGCCGGGAAGGAGCTGTTAGGAGGCATGGGAGCTGTCCCCAGCACTGTCCCGGTCTCCCAGCTGCAGACATGATGCTTACTTGGTGCTAGCACTTGCCGCCAAGCCTGATAACCTGAGTTTGGTCCCTGGAACCCACGTGAGGAAAGGAGAACCTTTCCGCTCCTGCCTCCTCCCCTCTTGGTTTTGAGACAGGGTCTGTGGTGGTTTGGATGAGAACGGCACCCATAGGCTCATATTCTTGATCAAGTGCTTGGTCCCCAGTTGAAGCAACTGCTTGGTTGATTAGGTGCATGGCAATTAGGACATGTCACCACGTAGAAGATGAGCCACTGTGGTGGCTTTGAAGTCTCAAAAGCTCAGGCCACAGGTCCAGTCTCTCCACCTCTCTGCCTCCTGCCTGAGGATCAAATATCTCTGGACAGCTGCTGCTCCAGTGACATGCCTGCCTGCTGCCTGCTGCCTGCTGCCTGCTGCCTGCTGCCTGCTGCCTGCTGCCTGCCTGCCTGCCTGCTGCCTGCTGCCTGCTGCCTGCTGCCTGCCTGCCTGCTGCCTGCTGCCTGCTGCCTGCCTGCTGCCTGCCTGCCTGCTGCCTGCTGCCTGCTGCCTGCCTGCTGCCTACCTGCTGCCTGCTGCTGCCTGCTGCTGCCTGCTGCCTGCTGCTGCCTGCCTGCCTGCCTGCTGCCTGCTACCTGCCTGCTGCCTGCTGCTGCCTGCTGCCTGCTGCCTGCTGCCTGCTGCCTGCCTGCCTGCTGCCTGCTGCCTGCTGCCTGCCTGCTGCCTGCTGCTGCCTGCTGCTGCCTGCTGCCTGCCTGCCTGCCTGCCTGCCTGCTGCTTGCCTGCCTGCTGCCTGCTGCCTGCTGCCTGCTGCCTGCTGCCTGCCTGCTGCCTGCTGCCTGCTGCCTGCCTGCTGCCTGCTGCCTGCTGCCTGCTGCCTGCTGCCTGCTGCTGCCTGCTGCCTGCTGCCTGCTGCCTGCTGCCTGCTGCCATGCTCCCCACCATTGATGGTCTCACCGTCTGGACCTTAAACACCATGTTAACGGTGTTCTTTTATACACTGCCGTAGTTATGGTGTCTCACCACAGCAACAGAACAGTGACTAACATAGGGTCTCACCTTGTAAGTCAGGCTGGCCTGGAACTCATTGCATAGAACTCATTGGCCTCAGACTTGCAGCCATCCTCCTGTCTCTGCTTCCCCAGTGCTGGGATTACAGGCACACACCACCACCCCACTTTCTTGAAGGTTTCAATTGTCACTTTGTCAGTCCCAGACCCCTCCCTTCTAGCTTTGGGGGTTGGTGTAAGCATGGTCCCTCTGCAAAGATCAGTCACTACCTGTGACCTACAGAACCACAAAATCACCCTGACACTTCCACTCACACTGGTGTCCACCATGATAGGCTGGTTCACACACCAGTGACCTCCCGACTCTGCTGAGCCTCCTCCCTGGTCTGTTTCCACTTTGACTTGACCATCACTTCCAGCCCACAGCCCCTGAAGCGAGGCTGGCCTTGAACTCTTGACCCCCTACCCCTCCCAGCCCCCAAGTGTCAGCACACCTGCTTTTATGGTGCTGGGGACAAACCCAGGGCTTCACACATGTTAAACAAGCACTTTATCCACAGAACTCCAGCCCCAGCCCTGTAGTGGTCTGTCCGAGCTAGTCCCGTGTCAACTGGACTCACAAACTACAGTTATTCGAAATAAGGGAACCTCAAGCGAAAGCCTCCATGAGGCTGGGCTGTAGGCACCTCTGTGGGCATTTTCTCAGTTAGTGATTGATGGGGGACGCACAGCCATTGCGGGTGGGGCCATCCCTGGGCTGGTGGCCTGGGCCCTATAAGAAAGCAGACTGAGCAGGCCACGGGGAGCAAACCAGTGGGCAGCACCCACCCCTCCATGGCCTCCGCATCGGCTCTGCCTCAGGTCCTGCCCGGTGTGAGCTCCTGTCCTGACTTCCTTCAGTGCTGAGCAGCAGAGTGGAAATCTAAGCCAGATAAATTCTTTTCTCCCAACTCATTTTTGGTTATGATGTTTTGTCATAGCAATAAAAACCCGAACTAATTGAGGCCACCCTTGTCTCCAGAGTGAGTTCCAGGACAGCCAGGGCTACACAGAGAAACCCTGTCTCGAAAAAAAAAATAGTGAATAAAAACCCTAAGATGGAGTTTTTAGCCGGGCAGTGGTGGTGCACACCTGTAATCCCAGCACTCTAGGAGGCAGAGGCAGGCGGATTTCTGAGTTCGAGGCCAGCCTGGTCTACAGAGTGAGTTCCAGGACAGCCTGGGCTACACAGAGAAACCCTGTCTCGAAAAAACCAAATCCAAAAAAAAAAAAAAAAAAAAAA